>NC_056730.1:172353684-172683684 GCF_019279795.1 Protopterus annectens | reverse complement strand
CCAACTGGCTCACTGACAGAACCCACACTGTGAAAGTAGCAGACTCCAAATCTGACTCCAGACCAGTGACAAGTGGAGTACCACAGGGTTCAGTCCTGGGTCCTCCCCTGTTTGGTATCTACTTCTCTGAAGTACAGGCTAACACAGAAGGTCTTTGGCTAATGAAGTTTGCAGATGACTGCAAACTAGGAGCCATAATCGAAACTCCTAACGATGTGGACATCTTACAAAAGGGCCTCACTGAGACAGATGCCTGGTGTCAAAGCCATGGCCTCAAGCTCAATGCCAAAAAGTGCATTGTCATCCCCTTTGGTAAAAACTCTGTACCCATGAACTACAACATAGGCGGTAGTATACTTAACACCGAAAGTGTGATAAGAGACCTTGGGACACAGGTGGACAGTAATCTCTCCTTTGATAATCACATTGCCACAGTAGTCAGCAAATCCTTCTACATGGCACACCTCATCACAAAAGGTTTCTCATTCAGAAAAAAGAGGTCATTGTTTCCCTCTACTCATCACTCATTAGACCCATTATAGAGTACAACGCCCCTTTTGGTATGTACCTCACAAGACATCTACAACAACTAGAAAGGCCGCATAAATACCTCACAAAGAGAATTACTGACCTCAAACAGATGCCCTACGCAGACCGTTTCAATCGCCTACTCTCTCTCACAAGCCCCCACAAACACACACACACACACACACACACACACACACACACACACACACACACACACACACACACACACACACAAACACACACACACACACACACACACACACACACACACACACACACACACACACACACACACACACACACACACAAACATGCCCACACACAAACAGACAGACACACACACACACACACACACACACACACACACACACACACACACACACACACACACACACACACACACACACACAAACATGCCTGCACACGCACAGTCTCTCTGCTTTCATGCACACATTCACTCACACAAGATCACTCACCCTCTTTCTCAATCTCTCACAGTCTCCAGCTGCTTTCATACACACATTCAATCTCAACCTCTCTCTCTTGATCACTCTCACATGCAGTCTCCTTTGCTTACATACATGCATTCACTCACATATCACTCTCGCTTTCTCTCTCACTCTCTAGATCTCTCTTTCTCTCTCTCTCTCTCTCTCACAGACACACACACACACACACACACACACACACACACACACACACACACACACACACACACACACACACACACACACTTTTTTTGTCTTCTTTTTTTGACATTTTACATTCACTTAACAGGAGAAGCACTGCTTAGCGAGTGTAAAATAATGGCGGCTGTTTCATTTTTCTCAGTCCGGGCTCCATGGCGGGTTGATAAGCTGCCTTGAAGTGGCAGACTCGTTTTTCAACAGCATTACTTGTACATTAATACCCTGCGGGAGAATGTTTGTTCTCCAGTCAGGGTACTGATGTGCAGTCAGCCCATACTCTAATGTCTAGTATTATGGGAAAGTGCATGTTGCAAATTAATCCCAAGATCACTGACAAGTTTATAACTTTAGCAACATTTACTTAGATGAAAATGCATTGGGATGTACCTTACCAGACACCTGCAGCAACTGGAAAGACCCCAAAAGTACCTCACCAAGAGGATCAAAGGGCTCAAACAGATGCCATATGCTGCCCAGTTAAAGAAACTCCAGCTCTACTCAGTGGCATACCGCCTGTTCAGAGGCGATCTGTGCCTGACGTATAAAGCCATGTCCAACCCGGAATTAATGGACATGCTGCACCTCAGAAAATCCAAATCCCATTGAGCTACGCGCTTGAGAGACTTGAACCTCAGCACTGAAATAAATAGGACATGCTGGAGGGACAGATTCATAACCCAGAGGCTCCCTTCACTCTGGAATAAAATCCCAGTCCAGGTTAGGCAGAGTACCTCATTGACTCTCTTCAAGAGGAATCTTGATGAGTGGATGGGAGATCGAGGTTTACCCTGGTATCACTTCTGTGTCACTGTTAGACAGAGGCACAGTATACTAACCTCGAAAAAGGGCATAGCAAAATAAATTTAAAATGGGTGGTGAAAGCCAAACACATTCTGGCTAGGCTTATAAATGCCCTAGGGCAGATAGCCTAGTATGAACCTATGAACCTATGAACCTATAATAACTTTCTCCTTCTAAGGCTGAAGTTGCAATCAGAATTGTACAATTATCTGTGAAACAAAAAATAACTAGTAATAGGTTACTTTTTCAAATGTGGTCAGAAGTGCCACATAGAATATGTTCCTCTAACACAAAAGAGAATGCTATTAGTAGAAATGTCAATACTGATGGGCATGTTACAAATGAAGGACTTTTCTATGTAATGTTATAAGATGAAGCTAGGATAAGTAAAGTCAGCATTATGTTAATATGTTACAGCCAAGCTGGGGAAGTGTACTGTATCTATGGAAGAGAAAGAAATCTAACCCGCAAGACTCTGTAAGCAAGATTACTCCTATTAGCGGTCCTCTGGTATGTAAACATAATATTAATAACAAGGAAAAAGTGGTAGTGATATGCATTCATGGTGACATGAAAGGAATATCCCCTTACAGACAAAGAAATTCAACCAGTTCTAGCTAAAGTTTTGTATCTTCTAGCTGTAGCCCCTGACTTGACTCATGATGCTATTTTGTTTGTTTTATATATATATATATATATATATATATATATATATATATATATATATATATATAAATATAAAAATCTGTGTTTCATCAAAAGCTGTTTAGTCAAACTTTTATGATCGACTAAGCAGCTGGTCAACAGGTATCCAAGATCGAACAATTCCTGAGGTTAGGGAATATGCTCTTACCCCATGTTTTTGTAATCTTGGAGTTAGTATATATAATTACTAAGAGGTGCAGGGGGGATTGCCCCCTGCAAAAAAAAACATTTTTTTGTTTGTTTTTTGATTGTTGCATGTGTAGTGGCTGTTTCTTGGTGCATGGGTAATTGCTTGTTGACACCTGCATTTTCAGCATAGAGATATTGATGTTTAGCACGTCGACATTGGGTGTATTTGATGTTTCATGTTACACCCATATATAAATGCACACACACACACAAACACACACACACACACAAACACACACCCACACACACACACACACACACACACACACACACACACACACATGCATACACATACAATGCGCACATATATGTAATTGTAGGACATTCTTTCAAACTCATAGCTTGTTGATAACTATTCTGGCTGTCATATGCTATCGGATGAACTCTTAATGAGTGCAGGAAGAAGCAAGTCTTATAACACTAATTTACTATGATGTGCCCCTTGTGGTAGACGTTATGTAACTGTGGAGCTTGTGCATATAAGTAAAGGAGTGTGGGGTAGAGCTCCCATGTAAAGCAAATGTTTTGGTGTTTAGTTATGTTGTTTTTTCTCCCAATCACAAAAGCAACCTGCATGCTTTTATTTTGTGACTGGAGTAGTTTTGCTATATTTTTTTTTTTGCTTTAGTGGAGTTGCTCAACAGCGACAATCACCTAGAACCAGTATAAAGTATCATATAATATAAAAGACTGAGGGATTCAGCCTCCCTGCTAACAAAACTACTCTAGGTTAGTAAGTGAAGATGAATGAAATTCCTACACACATTTTAGATAAAGAAAACTTAGAATGAAAAGACTTTTTATGGGCTGACAGTATGCAAAAAAAAAAACTTAATTAGCATTTATTTTTTGTGGTATAGTCTCGGCACATTATGCACCATAAATTCCATTGCAGTACACTGTAAGTACAAGGATTGGTTGAACATTACTCTTAGTTTTAGTAGCAGCCATTATTTTCAAAAATTCTCAGGAATAGTAAAGTCAAATAACTGCTGAGAAATTGCTTAACACAACACCAGCAACTATGATAAACAGCTTGTCAGAAAACAATATATAACTTATACAAATAAATAACGAACTAATGACCTGAAACACGGCCAGGTTAAAAGTTTTAAATACAGACATTATGTTGCTTTATTCATTGTGGTAGTCTGAAGAAGTGGGATTAATACCTGTGAAAGCACTTACTAAATAAAGTTATTAACCTAGCCATGTTCAGTTCATTATTTAAGTGCTGAGATATTGTTTGATCAATACAAGAAACATGTAATCTGGAGCTCTGAGGAATGTGATCTTGTCCTCGATGATATACTGCATTACTATCTGCTTCTGTCATGGCATTTTTTTTAGATCCAAACTGCTAGAAACACCAACTGCCCTTATTGCACTGAAGTGTAGATATTTTTGGAAATGTCTACAAGTTTCTAGACATTTATCTGCTATATTGCAACACTTAGAAATATTTGTAACCAGTATCAATCTGCTTTTCATACAGCATCAAAATGTACTGTCAGAGGCTCCATATACATGATTACATTAACAGGCAAGACTAAATGATTCAGCATGTGATATTACTATATTAAATGTTCCTAAAGCTGTATACCCATCCTGTCATATTTTAATGTGATCACTGCCAAGTACTTTTGCTTTCTGAGCTAAGATACAGGTCATAATGGCTGAAAGCTTTATGATTCTACAAAAAAATGCTAATTTTAAAGCTCATCATATTTATCTTTATTTTGCTTGAATAATCCAATAACTGTGAAACGTTTCTCAAAATACTGAATCATACCAGAGGGTTAAAGCAGCATGTTGTAAATGATATGTATCCCTTTAATATTAATTTCAGTTTTTCTCTCTCCGCATACATATCTCTCAGTGCACCATTTTACCAGACCACTGGTCATTATGCCTCTCAACTGCCCAGATTTTCACCGAATGTCCAGATTTTCCTCATATTTTTGGTGCATTCCTCATAAATTTTTGGTTTACTGACAAATGATTGGCAAATCATTGAGGATGGAAATCAGAAAATAATGACAGTTATTTGAGTTGCAGACTTCATACCCATCATAAAATTCATGCTAATGGAAAACCTGATGTTCTGTCAACTTTCTAAGTTTATAAGAGCAATATTTAAAACAATGGCCCTATTTTTGAACCTTTGTCCCCCCATTATTTATGGCTTTGTCCAGATATTTTTGCTCTTAGAGGTTGAGAGGTATGCCTGTGTGACACAGAGAAGACACACTGGTATCTAATGTACATTATCTTGATAACAAAACAACAGAAAAATTAAGAAAAATGTTCTTTAACATGATCTGGTCCTATATAATGCTGTATTATTTTCTCACAAGCAGGATGCCCCCAAGGAAGAAGACACACCAGTGAAGTTGGATAAAAGGCTCTTTGAAGGTGAGTGCAGATGGAGAACTCCAGTAAATTCTAAATGTTTACATAACAGTAAAAATCACTGAAGTATCAACAAACACAAAAATAATGCATATTATGTGAGCATGAAGAAGCTTAACAGAAATACCTAATGGCATAAGAGCTTATATTATATGTGTACGTTTGTCATACAGTATCATCTTGCTTAGCATCTAGTACTAACCCCAGCATAATATAAGCCTGAAATTAATGTCTGTAAATAAAAATTATTTATCATATTTTAGTTCTTTATGTATCTACAACATGCTGAAATTTAACAATATGCTGATAGTATGAAGCTTTTTGAAGGTCTTTGTTTTATTTGGATATTTTGGCCGTGGATGGTCTGTTTGAATAGAACTGTTTCCATTGTCATGATTTAAAGGCAGAGGTGTCCTCCGAAACAGCATCCCATCTCTACACTTGTCATGGAAACACAGGATTCCTGTTGAAAGATTAAGACACTGTTTTGGCATACACCTCGGCAAAAAATACTCAGCCTTCTTTTATCAGTGACCCTGCATGTCACTGGCATTCCAGCTCATCATGAAGAAAGCAGTTACAGTTAGGTAGCGAATTGCTGATTTAATCACCATGTTTTCTCCATACACCAGCCACCTCTTCTAATATTTCTGAATGCCACACTTCTGCTGCTAAAGGTAAGTACTTTACAGGTAAACAACAGATGAGCAAGCCTCTTAAGATTTTCTTGTAGTATATGTTATGTAGTCTTTACAATGTACTGCATTACTAAATAAATAAATAAATAAACAAATTAAATAAATAAATAAATTACTAATATACTCCTATCATTTATCCATATTATCCACACCTTCCAACACATGGGATGACAGGTGCCATATCTTTCCTCCATCAATCCAAGCAAATATTCCCACTGTCTCCTAACTTACTGAAATTTCCAGAGCATGTGCATTATGTCTGCTTCAAGGTGGCCACATCTGTAGCAGTTACTGTTTCCTACTATTATTATATATTCTTAGATGCATGAAATAAATTAACCTCATCTGTTGACCTTTGAATTTAGACCATTTCACTATGTCATTAAGAGTTGTACAAGTCCAATCGAATCCCTTTCATTCAAAATTATACTTTTTTTCTGAGCATCTGTGCTGAATCACCCTATGAGTATCCCTTAGTTTTTCACCATAGGTTCATTCATCTTTTTATGCTGGACTATTTGGTACAATGAACTGCATTTATACCCTTCCTGGCTCTCTTTGATAAATGCTTCCACAATTCCCTGATATACTCATATACAAACATGCCTGTCATGGTATTACAATCTCTTCTTGCACTTACTTAAAAGTTTTCATCCTACTCTTTTCATCATTTTTCCAGCTGGTACCAGATTTTCATTCCTTTATTATTCCAGTCTACTCTAATATCAACTGCTGTCCTTTTTATAATTTTTGGATGAGGTTATATTATGCTCTTGAGACTTATCCTCCATCTATAGTCCACTAAACTCAATACTTATCCATTCACGTTAAAAGCAAGTTGGTTGTTGTACCCTGATGTTACATTGGCTTCCTATTGAAATGTTAGCACTTGAAATGCCCACAAACTATTAACCAAACACCACAAACACTTAATATCCAGCACAGCCAAATTGAGAAACGCAACTTGAGACTGCCAAAATAATAAAATCTGGTAACTTTATTAAAAACAATAAACACAATTAAGCACTTTTGTTCTCTAATTAGAACTTCATCAGAACTAATGAATAAATTCAAACCTACCTATTTGAAAATATAAAACCACCAATCTAATACTTTCATCCAGTCACATGCTTCTAATTCATTTAACCCAGCTGCTTACAAGCCGAAAAAAATTACCAGAAACCTGAAGAAGAGCGAATTGTGAAAATCACTCTTCCCCTTAAAACGTGCACCCCCCAAACTTGTATATACCAACTTCAATATCACCATACCTCAGAGAAAAGGGAATATTCTGAGAAATGGCATCTTGGACTTAGTATATGTAAGTCCAATCTTTCTGTCATTCAGTCTCTGCATTACTGTTACATCCACTCCTCTACTTCTTGCAGTTCTTGTATGAGTGCAACCTTCTGGGCTAAGGAAAGACAGTGGTTTATCTGGATATGTCTAGCAGCCCTCATTACCTTAATGTACTGTCACCAGAGCTTTTGTCAAGAATATCTTTCTTCCTTTTCCACCTAAGGCACTGTTATCTGTCCAGATATGCATCCTCATAAAAATCAGATAATTTGTTTGTTTGTAGGGATTTCTTACAGTATAGAAATATTTAATTCATTTATTTATTTAACATTTGTTTACCGGGAAAGTCTGACTTGGAATGAAGCCAAGGACTTAACCATACTAAATAACTTTTTCTTAATCTTTTTTTTCAGTACTTACACATTTTTATGCAGGCATCTTCCAATGATTTATTAACTTATAACCTGTAATATCTGGAAATGTCAATTCCCTAATTCATGATCTGAGATGATCACATTTATGCTCTCCTAAACATACTGTTGCTGATTTTTCTTCACTACATTTCAGGCCTGATAATGTTCAGAATTTCCTAAATTTTTAATACTCCCTCCAAAACTAAACTTCTTCTCGCACTTAACAGCAAGCATTCATCTGAAAGCATTTAAAAGGCACTTTCAATTCTATTATCTCTATAACTGCATGTAGGTATATTCTGTCTTGGTAGGCCAATTCATCTATCATCAGAATGAAGGTGTCTGGAGACAACATCTGCCCCAGTCTTTTACCCCTTCTTATCTTCTCTACTTCTGAAAGATTTCCATTAATGAATACTCTGAAAATGGGGTTGCGATATAAAAGCCTTATCCAAAGGACAAGACTCTTTATGAAACCCCTGTGCCTGTAGGTTTTAAAAACAAAATCCCAATATGTCATGCCAAATGACTTTCTAATGTCAAACAGGGCTATCACTGATTCTGATCCCATTTTGCCCAGACTTATGTAAGAAAGCTGCCAGTTTCCACCAGATGGCTGTAACTGATTTGTTATGAACAAATCACTTCTGATCTGGCTCTATAATAAAAGGCAGTACTATCTCCAGATGTCTAGAAAATACTTTAGCCAGCATCTTAAGAACAAAGTTGACTGAGGAGATTGGTCTAACATTGCTTATCTCTGGTATCCTTTAATTCTGATTTTGGTATAATTTTGATTATTGCCTAGCTGGTTTCCTCCATGACCCTCTTATCTGCTCTAAATCTATTAAATAAATTACTAACATTATAAAACATAGTACCTCACACTTAAAAAATTCTACAGTGAATCCACCAATGGTCACCAATTTATTATTCTTAATTTTTTTTAACTGCTCTTTCCTTCCTTCACTTGCATGTACCTCTCCATCTGTTGTTTCTCTGCTTCCCTCTTAATATTTGCCTAAATACTGCTTATGAAGCTCTCTCTGTATGCTTTCATGTTTCCAGCCCCTTTTGCTGTGTAGTTTCTTAAGACATTCACCAAAACAATTTTCTTATATCTTATCATTGCCAGGTAACTACTTTCCACATCAACCCATTCTACTTTTTAGAACTGTCTGCCTTTCCACACAATTAGTTCAAGACTAATTTTATGTACTTATGGATTTTACACTACTTCCTAAGCCATTTAATAATCTTGCTTCCTCATCTTCTCATCCCTCCACCTAATGTATGTCTAGTAAATTTATCTCAAGCCTTTGTAGCCTTATTTTCCTTGTTTTGCTTTTCCTATCATGTCTATTCCCTTCTCTCTGTTGTTGTATAGCGCTACAAAGCTGTCCTTCCTTGTGCATAAAAGCTTCCTCCCATATTCTGCCTCATTCTAGCCCACCAGTGAATCCCAAAATTTTCCTAGAGTTAATGTAGATGTACTTTCTTCTGTCTAGTCTGTATGGCTTTGTTACAGACTGACAAATTTGGCATGTGTTCCACTTAAGAACTTCATCAGTCATTATTTGGAAATGGAGCAGATATGTCTATATAAATCAGTAAATGTCTAACTACATGTGGTGTGGAATTTGCATGAGAGATGCCATTTTTGTAGGAAAGAGTCACAAAAATTCTCAGGTTACAGTGTCAGACACCACTTTTTTGAATATGTTTCAGGCTGTCATAGCCAGATACCATGAAGACTAATAGCTGAAACTAAATTTCTGCCCTCTGTGTTTTCTCTGTGGTGCTCTCTCCACACACACAAACACACACACACACACACACACACTCTCTTGAATGTGGAGACAAGTCATCTACCCCCATTAAGCATCAACAAACCTCAAAATGTTCTGTACTGGTCATTGTACTGGTCATTGATTTGACAGCTAAATACCATGTTTTTTTCATTTCTTTTATAATTATCAGTTTATTTTACATTATTAGAAATATTTAATGAAGTTCTTTCACATGAATAGAGAATGTGTAGTCCCAATAATTTTCAAGAAGGAACACTGAGTACAAATGATTGTTATTTCAGAGATATGGTTGAGGGGACATCTTAGATGAGTAATGTATTTAACTGTGGGATACTATAATGTTAGAAAGTAGAGGGCATTATGATGGGGGGGGGGTGACTATTTATTAAGGGAAAAGTTTAGGAAGGATGTTTATTGTTGCACAACATGATAAAGTATATCCAAACATGCAAGCAATACCTTTCTGTACAGAGATCGAGTGAAATGAACCATTTAATATTTAATGCTGCTTACTGATCCACAGGCCAGACAACATGTAAGGAGAAAAAATATGCAATGCTGTAAGCATTTACCCCTCCATAATGTGACACACATGCGCACACACACACACACACACACACACACACACACACACACACACACACACACACACACACACACACACACACACTAGCAAACACTGTTTAGCTAGATTTGACTAGAGGTTTGTCCTTGACCAGAGCAGCCCCCCACACTTTATATATATATATATATATATATATATATATATATATATATATATATATATAGGTAGATAGATATATAAAGAGATATAGAGAGAGAAATCGAGAAGGCATGAGGTGCTTCATCCCTTACATGCATCACAAGCATGCTTCATCCCTTACATGCATCACAAGCGTGCTTCATCCTTTACATGCATCACAAGCAATGAGGAAATTGCTGCACTTTTTAAATTAAGTATTAATTAATTTTGTAATCAATTCCTGTCAAGAAAGAACATTATTCCAATAAAACTAAATGCAACACATCCATAAAATAATACTTCAAAAAATAAACCCACTGCATATTTTAATACTATATACCATTCTCAGTATGTTTTTGTCACTTAGACCTGTGCCTTTTGCAGACCATTTTCATGATACATCTTATAATAGTCCCAGTGTTGGCGATATTGAATGATTTTCCACATACCTAAAAAAACAAGTTTTACTTGATATGTAATGTGCATCACACTGAATTTTCCATTCTATCTTACAGCTAGAGTTTTGGTGATACTCACTAGGACCTAACCAGCAATCCAAGATGTTCCTTTTTGCTTACATACTCCTATCATTTATCCATATTATCCACAACTTCCAACACATGGGATGACAGGTGCCATATCTTTCCTCCATCAATCCAAGCAAATATTCCCACTGTCTCCTAACTTATTGAAATTTCCAGAGCATGTGCATTATGTCTGCTTCAAGGTGGCCACATCTGTAGCAGTTACTGTTTCATACTATTATTATATATTCTTAGAGGCATGAAATAAATTAACCTCATCTGTTGACCTTTGAATTTAGACCATTTCACTATGTCATTAAGAGTTGTACAAGTCCAATCGAATCCCTTTCGTTCAAAATGATACTTTTTTCTGAGCATCTGTGCTGAATCACCCTATGAGTATCCTTAGTTTTTCACCATAGGTTCATTCATCTTTTCATGCTGGACTGTTTGGTACAATGAACTGCATTCATACCCTTCCTGGCTCTCTTTGATAAATGCTTCCACAATTCCCTGATATACTCATATACAAACATGCCTGTCATGGTATTCCAAGTTCTTCTTGTGCTTCCTTAAAAGTTTTCATCCTGCTCTTTTCATCATTTTTCCAGCTGGTACCATATTTTCATTCCTTTATTATTCCAGTCTACTCTAATATCAACTTCTGTCCTTTCTATAATTTTTGGATGAGGTTATATTATGCTCTTGACACTTATCCTCCATCTATAGTCCACTAAACTCAATACTTATCCATTCATGTTAAAAGCAAGTTGGTTGTTGTACCCTGATGTTACATTGGCTCCCTATTGAAATGTTAGCACTTGAAATGGCCACAAACTATTAACCAAACACCACAAACACTTAATATCCAACACAGACGAACTGAGAAACGCAACTTGAGACTGCCAAAATAATAAAATCTGGTAACTTTATTAAAAACAATAAACACAATTAAGCACTTTTGTTCTCTAATTAGAACTTCGTCAGAACAAATGAATAAATTCATACCTACCTATTTGAAAATATAAAACCACCAATCTAATACTTTCATCCAGTCACATGCTTCTAATTCATTTAACCCAGCTGCTGACAAGCCGAAAAAAAATTACCAGAAAGCTGAAGAAGAGCGAATTGTGAAAATCACTCTTCCCCTTAAAATGTGCACCCCCCAAACTTGTATATACCAACTCCAATATCACCATACCTCAGAGAAAAGGGAATATTCTGAGAAATGGCATCTTGGACTTAGTATATGTAAGTCCAATCTTTCCGTCATTCAGTCTCTGCATTACTGTTACATCCACTCCCCTACTTCTTGCAGTTCTTGTATGAGCCCAACCTTCTGGGCTAAGGAAAGACAGTGGTTTATCTGGATATGTCTAGCAGCCCTCATTACCTTAATGTACTGTCACCAGAGCTTTTGTCAAGAATATCTTTCTTCTTTTTCCACCTAAGGCACTGTTATTTGTCCAGATATGCATCCTCATAAGAATCAGATAATTTGTTTGTTTGTAGGGATTTCTTACAGTATAGAAATATTTCATTCATTTATTTATTTAACATTTGTTTACCGGGAAAGTCCGACTTGGAATGAAGCCAAGGACTTAACCATACTAAATAACATTTTCTTAATCTTTTTTTTCAGTACTTACACATTTTTATGCAGGCATCTTCCAATGATTTATTAACTTATAACCTGTAATATCTGGAAATGTCAATTCCCTAATTCATGATCTGAGATGATCACATTTATGCTCTCCTAAACATACTGTTACTGATTTTTCTTCACTACATTTCAGGCCTGATAATGTTCAGAATTTCCTAAATTTTTAATACTCCCTCCAAAACTGAACTTCTTCTCTCACTTAGCAGCAAGCATTCATCTGAAAGCATATAAAAGGCACTTTCAATTCTATTATCTCTATAACTGCGTGTAGGTATATTCTGTCTTGGTAGGCCAATTCATCTATCATCAGAATGAAGGTGTCTGGAGACAACAGCTGCCCCAGTCTTTTACCCCTTCTTATCTTCTCTACTTCTGAAAGATTTCCATTAATGAATACTCTGAAAATGGGGTTGAGATATAAAAGCCTTATCCAAAGGACAAGACTCTTTATGAAACCCCTGTGCCTGTAGGTTTTAAAAAGAAAATCCCAATATGTCATGCCAAATGACTTTCTAATGTCAAACAGGGCTATCACTGCTTCCGATCCCATTTTGCCCAGACTCATGTAAGAAAGCTGCCAGTTTCCACCAGATGGTTGTAACTGATTTGTTATGAACAAAGCACTTCTGATCTGGCTCTATAATAAAAGGCAGTACTATCTCCAGATGTCTAGAAAATACTTTAGCCAGCATCTTAAGAACAAAGTTGACTGAGGAGATTAGTCTAACATTGCTTATCTCTGGTATCCTTTAATTCTGATTTTGGTATAATTTTGATTATTGCCTAGCTGGTTTCCTCCATGACCCTCTTATTTGCTCTAAATCTATTAAATAAATTACTAACATTGCTAAAACATAGTACCCCCTCACACTTAAAAAATTCTACAGTGAATCCATCAATGGTCACCAATTTATTATTCTTAATTTTTTTTAACTGCTTCTTTTCCTTCCTTCACTTGCATGTACCTCTCCATCTGTTGTTTCTCTGCTTCCCTTAATATTTGCCTAAATACTGCTTGAAGCTCTCTGTATGCTTTCATGTTTCAGCCCTTTTGCTGTGTAGTTTCTTAAGACATTTACCAAACAATTTTCTTATATCTTATCATGCCAGGTAACTACTTTCCCATCAACCCATTCTACTTTTAGAACTGTCTGCCTCCCTTTCCATAGTTCGAAGACTAATTTTATGTACTTATGGTTACACTACTTCCTAAGCCAGCAATAATCTTGCTTCCTCATCTTCTCATCCTCCACCTAATGTATGTCTAGAAAACTTATCTCAAGCCTTTAGCCTTATTTCCTTTTTTTGCTTTTCCTATTATCCTATTCCTTCTCTCTGTTGCATAGCGCTAAGCTGTCCTTCCTTGTACATAAAAGCTTCCTCCCATATTCTGCCTTACATTCTTCCCACCAGTGAATCCCAAAATTTTCCTAGAGTTTTTATTCTGCTGAATCACACAGTTTGGTAATTCTCTCAGTTTGTTTTTTCATGGCTTGCTAGTCCATTCACAATGCATCCACCTCCATCTCTTACATTTTCTATTCTGTGGAATCTCCTACTCCTTGACAGCTGCTGCATGATCTGTTAAACTTGTTTGTCTTTTTGGCTTTTCCTGGTTAGGGGTCACCACAGCAGAACTCCGGTCCACAAATGCTTGGCACTTGATTTTTATGGTGCCGAGTGGCCAGCCCACCACCCAACCTTCAGAGAAGGCATGCCCATTCACACATGTCTTTCAGAGGCCACTCGACCACAGGGAGGACATGCAAACTTCACACAGAAGGCACTCCAGCCAAGAATTGAACAGGAGAACCTCTTGCTGTGAGGCAACAACGCTACCGCTGTACCACCGCGGATCTGCATGATCTGTTAAACTAATTCCCTTTATTTCAACTCAAGTTATCAGTCCCCTCACAGTTTTGAGGCTAAGGTAAGGTTAATTCTACTCCATTCTTAAACCATTTTTTCTCAAAAGAGTGACCCCTACGGCATCTCCATCAATCTACCCATTGTCCATGGATCTATCCATTCTTTACTTGATAACCAATCCTTTAACACTTTTTGACCTTTCATAGGTTCATAGTTTAGTACTAAGCTAACTGCCTTTGCGAGCCATTTTAAGCCTAGCCAATTATCCCTTGTGAGACTCAAACCCTGCACCTTGTGTTTGTAAGGCAAACACCTTAACCATTAAGCCACCCATGATGTTACTTTTTGTTATACATCCTGTTTAGCCTGTCATCAAGAACCATACTGAAATCCTGCACTAAAACTGTGATCTTAGCAGAGCATGCCATTTTTCCCATTATTTCAGGAGAATTAAGAAGAATGTTGGGTTATTGAGGTTGGGGCATATGCACTTCCTAAAGACCATGACTCCATTTATCATACCTCTCTACAGTAGCCAGTGCCCATTTCCACAAGTTACAGGTCTTGGGTAGCTATCTGTAGTGACCAGTAAAACATCAATAACACTTCCTTCATCCATCATGGACTTATGATCAGAAAATATCTCATTGAAATGCTTAGATCTGAATTTACTTGCTTCTTTCACTTAAGCTTTGCTTCTCATAAGCATATTATCTTCCCTTCTTTCCTTTGGATTCCCTGCAAAATCATTTTCCTTGTTATTAGATGAGCACTACATGGAAAATTCCACAAGAAACTTTTAAGCTTTTGAGATCCATTAGCTCTTTCACTCTCTCTCTCACTCACTCACTAGTTCCAATTACATGTGCCCTGATATTATGATGAACCTCATCATTAAACTTTCCAGGGGCATCTCCTGAACTAATACATAAGCTTTAGTACAGACTATACACCTATGCCCAGTTCAGTGGTCATTATGTCTATAGAATACACTAGAGATATGTATACCTTAAAAATAGAAGTGTTCAGTCTCCTACTTCTATGCCAAGGTAGCACCATTGCTGTCCGATGACATGAAATAGTTTCCTATCATTGCACATATAGCTATTCAATAGTCAGCGTTTCCATCATAGTCTTCATCCATGTAGGTTTACCTTTCCTTTGGTGTGCCTCAGGCTCTTATTTGTGATTTTTGACTGCACTTAGAACAGAATATTTTGTTAGTTCTATAGCTCCCTCAACCTGCAAGCACTCCACCTTTACAGGCATTGTATCCCACAGTAATAGAAAAGATGAGAGCTTAAATGCACCTAAGAGTAAGTCCATTGTCATATCATGCAATGATATACATCTAGTATTAAAGATAACTTAGTGTATGAGCCACTCACCTAGGGAGGCATACTTCATGTGTTATCACCTGCAACAAAGGAAGAATTACTTGTATATATTCTAGCAATGGCATTCACATGTCAAAAAATCAGTTAGTAAACATTTTTAGCATTCCATTACAAAATATTGCCTTACAATTCTGTCAATGTACATCTCAAATTTCAACTTTGCCTTATTGTTCTTACATCTCCTTTCACTAAAGTGTGGGGAATGAGAGTGCATAACAAAACCACTGGTAATACATAAAATCTAAAACCCTAGTCTCAGCTTGTGAGCACAAAGAGTATTTTTCCGTATCAGACAACATCCTTATCAAACATTTTGCTTAGCCAGTCTCAGGCCTCTCTTACGCTCCTGTCTAGCTTCCTTTAGATGACCAGCACTGTTCATTACCAGTGTCCGGTGATTCCAGAAAAATCTCTAACTCATTCTTGTTATTTGCCCCGCTAGACTTTTCTGGTGAAATCTCTGTGCCATTAGATGTAAATTTACTTCTGTATCACTGGTTTACCTACTCATATTTGTATATGGCTGATTTTTATTCCTGGTATGGGACTTGTTCCCATACTTTAGCAAATCCGATGGCCTTTTTGGATCTGAATGCTAGTCCTTCTCTTCTCTTAGCATATGCTGCTTTTCAGGACTTGATCTACATTAATTTCTTGCTGTATTCTTATCCCTCCTCTGATAACCCTTCCTTGCTAGCTCTTTCTCCTTCAAAGTAGACTTCATGAACAACAACCTCTTCCTGTCCAAGTGTTGAGGTTTAGGCTGTTGATGTTGTGTTTTACACCTCATCATCTTCCACTCTGTTTCTCACTCAGACAAGATATCTTTCAGACATTTTTTTTATATCTAGGTAGGCCTGTTTCCAAACTTTGTCAATCAAATTGACTACTTCCTCAATTTCATGAAGATCACTCCTGCCTCCACCAACTTCCACTGCTAGGATGTCTGTGTACAGCAGTATAACTGACTAGCACAGGTCTTGCAGTGACCTTTTATTTTGCAGCATCTGCTGCCAAAAAGCAAATAGTTTTGAGGAATAATCTGCCATAAAGACAAATATAGACTTTCCTGACATTACACTTTGATGCTTTTGCACAATAGTGATGAGCCAGGCACTGGATCCAGGCAATTGCTTCTCCAGCAATACATGTCATGAAGAGGAAACTCAAGAGTTCTTGAGATTACCTATGCAGTGCATTGTTTTAATTCCTGGGTCCAATTACTGAGGTAAGTGCATAACTGCATTGATTAGCTGTTCAGACAAAGTCTACAGCTCTCTGTCCTTAATTAATTCAGGCAAGTCTTTACTTGCACAATTACTACCTGCCCTGCTGTTGTACTCAGTACTCAGCATGCACTTCTTTGACCATCTTAAAGTTTGATTAGCTTATCAGCACATTGTTCTGTTTTTATTTTCAGAGTTCATATTTCCTTGCTGCTGTGTGGTTGTTCTATGATACTCCTGTAATACTGTCTCAAAAGAACTAAAAGATGCTTGTCCAAACATGCATTTTTAATAGGTTAATAGTCTTTCTTCCTGTGATGCATTATTATCTAGACTAGCCATGAAATAATGCATTCTTGCTTGTTTAGAAGTCCTGAAAAAAAGTTTTAATTACCTTGCCACAGTCTGTCTCCTCCTCAGGCTAACCATGCCTCCCTCCCAAAACTGCTGCATTGTTGAGCTAGCCACGTTCAATGACTTTAAGAAATATTCTGGCAATGTTCTTGTTGCTTGCCTTTCACAACCTTGGTGAATATCAAATCACACATAACTGTAACTTGTCACATGTCACACAGACAGTTACTAAATCATCATTCACTAAGGCCACTTCATCATTTTGCAAGGGTGAGTGTGCTCTTGGAATGGACATAATGGTAAGATGCAAATTAAGTCAATATCCATCTATGATTTTTTGTAAACCGATATTCAGCCAAATATCTTTAGTGAAAAGGCATTTTGGGCAAACATTGTTCAAATACAAGCAAAACAATTACCAATTCTCATTAGTGTTTATATTTAACAATTATGTTGTTCTATGACATTATTTGCATGAGTATAAATATTCAGTTATGTGTGTTCTGCCTAAAAAGTTGTATATTTTTCCCTATTTCCCTGTGTGGTGTGTCCTTAAAATTATGGAGTGTGGGACAAGATCTGGTTTGTGAACATAATTTATTTCGGGATCTTACAGTTCTCTGGTGAAATAATTCCTTTCTCCTTCTTATTTGACAGTTTTTCCCTTCGGAGTCTCATGCCCAAATCTTTTTTTCCCTGTGGATCAGGAAAGCGCTTTAAATTTACATCTTCAAGTAAATATGCATGGGTTGTAGTTAGAAATGCCCTATGATAGGACTTTGGGACCACTAGCTGTTATACCACATTGGCTTTTAGCCCCTCCTCAATATTCCACTTTCTATAAAAGCATCCTTTGCCCTGATATACTGATTCACTTTGCTTGAGGATCAGGAGCCTCCCTCTCTACCACCTTCAAGTTTTGTAAAGTGACATCTGAGAGCTGTGCCTGTCACCTCCTGCCTTATCTTTCTCTTTGTGATCCTCTCCAATTCTTCTTATGTTAGAAGTCCAGTACTGTTCAACTGCACTTCAGAATTAGACCTAAAGCTTTGCCCCTGAAATAACTCTTTGAAGACGAGGTTCATTACTTCTTACAGACATGGCTCTGATTTACTATTTTCATACCATCCACCTCATTTTCTGAAGTGGTCACATCACCAGCCTTTACTGGAAGAGCAGACACTGACAGGATCTCGCCCCTGTTTCCTTTCTTGCATTATTGCCTTCAAGCCTGGCTATGTGTAATCAGATACACAGAAAGGACTGAATTATCAAGCACATTACCTCCTGGAACATCTGATGGGATGTTAGCAAACACTGTCTCCTGTTTGTCTCCCTGCCCCCCTTCCCAGCCCAAATTAATCTTGTCCAGTGGCATCTTCTTATGACCCTAGCAACAGTGGAAATTCCAGACATGCAGTGTTTATCTCTAACACCTGCAGATTTATGATAGTTACATCTGATAGAGTTTTCCTCTTTTAGCAATATTTTCTACTTTCTACCTGGATAGGGTAGAGACCTTTGTGATAATATGGAGCAACTACATTTTAAGACAACTTACCAGTATGTTTTTGTAACTTTTATCAGCTCTCTTGTACAGCTTTTGTTCCACAACCTGCCACTGTGAAAATTTGGACCATATATATCCCACCTGGTTACACTGGAAACATTTACTCAAAGACATCATTGTGCATTTGAACCAACATTTTCATCCTTTAACTGCCCCATAGGTTCCCTTATACCCATGTGTTAATGAATACCCTCTTTCTTGTGTATCTGTGTCCTGCTGGTTAGTTACAGGTCACTCCATTTCCCATTTCCTCATCAGTGTTACACTCTTGATCTGCTTGGCAGAGTCTCATACCCTCAGAAAAAGTACTGAGTGCTTGTTCTCTTATCATATGATTTCCTAGCATTTCAAAATTAGTGTCTTGACATCTATTCCCTCACCTATGTAGGCAAGTGCTTATTACTGTAACATAACTCTCACACTGTCAACTGCCTTTTCTATGACCTCGCTTTTTATATATATATATATATATATATATATATATATATATATATATATATATATATATAACCTTCAGGAGTTAGTTTATATTTTAAATCAGAGTCTATCTTTATCATCAATCAGACAATCTGCTTCTGACATTTCAGTTTCAGCATGTGCTGCCTTACTCATGAGCAGATGAAAAAAACACATTTCCTTTGGTCAAACTGCTGTGGAATGTACCCCCTTTCAAATGTCCTAACAAAGCTGTCAAATCTATCCCCTGTTTATACTGAAGAAGCAATTGGTTCTATCTCATCATGAGGAGGTTGGCCTCACCTCAGTACTCATGTGCCTGTAATGAAGGGCCAGCGTCACCCCTTCATGGTGGTATTGTTTATCTCTTTCTTCTCTCCCTTCATCCCTTAAATACACCATGACCAGGTCATGCTCAGGTTTCATTTCTCTTACTGCATCTTGCTTTCAGTTGTTTTATTCTCTCACCTGCCTCAGCATCTATGTATCTCATCTCCAGGTCTAGTCCCTATAATTCCACCTGAGTTCTGAGATCATCTGAGGACAGAATTAACTACTTTGCTACATGCTCTGCACCTACCTACATGGTTGGCTGAATGGCTCCACTTTCTGTGGACTGAATTTCAGATGAACACAAGGCTGCTAGCACATCTTCCTTAGATATACCAGCATAATAAATTCCCTTGGTTTCACATTGTTCAGTCAGCATTGATGCTGACACATTTTCATACTCCACAGCAGTCATTTGGGTGTTTTGTAGCTGCTCTGAGTAAAAAAGATAACATAACTGTTTTATAAGTACTATGTCTGCACAGCTACCTTGTGGCTGCAAGGCCTTTTGGTGACCAAAACTGTTTTAGATGATAGAGAAGTTGAATTTACACGACCCCATCACTGACACCAATCAATATGTGACAAATGTAGGATATGGATTTTAATTCAAATGCTGCTGCTTTTAATCTGTGGGTACAAAAGGACCAGTGAGTGTGTCTTGAATTCACCACTGACACACTTTCATATAGCAGAGTAACTGGTTTTAAGAATGTGCAGTAACTATACACTGCTACCAGCAGAAAGATAGTAAAGACTTCATTTTGGCCTTTGCTGTACCTAAATAAGCTTTGAACTGTACAGCTTCAGATCTGTGTTATAATCACTGCTCCCCAGATTTCAACCATCCCAGACTTAGTGCACTGTGCCTTCCAGTGCAGTCTTATCAGCAGTAATTAAAACTTCTTCAAAATTATTGTGTATATGTGCTAACAGTTCTAGGTTATAACATCGACAGCTGCTTTCACCTAACCCTAACTCACTTAACCAAAAATACTACTACTACTTTTACCTTACTAACCCGCGACTGACCCTAAATCACTAAACCCCTATCCCCACAGACTGTCACTATCCACACTTCCTAAAGTCCGTCACCACCGCATACTCACACAGCCTTCTTTCCAAGTCACTATCCTGGTCTTCCGCATGTTGATCATCTGGCACCCGCTAATCCGTTGTCGGTGATGTCGGCTGTCGATGTTCTAACCTAGAACCGTGCTAACATACTATTTTCCAGAATGTGCCAAAAAAGGTAGCTTTCTTGTATCAGTGCCCTCCATTTCAGGTTTATGGCAGACTACAGCTAGTTAGTTAAGTCTAGCAAAAGAAAAACATATCTTACTAGCTAGCCCTAAAATGAGCCAACCTTTATGTATTTAAATAGTAGCAAGTAGCTCTGAGCATTCATCCTTCATTGGCAGATGCCACACAGTTGTAGGAACCACTGAAATGCATAAAACTTTAAGCTACATAAAACATAAGATTTAAGCATTCAGATTTAAATAAAAAATATTTATTTGAAATAATGAAAAAGTTAAAGCATTTTCTTTAAAAGTATTAAACAGTTCAGAACTCGCAAAAGGAATTGAAAATAAAAGAAATGTAGACTAATATTGTTCAGAAAAAATCTAACATCTAACTGAAAACTATCTGCCTCTGGGTAAAGATATGGTTCCTTACTGTTTTGGACTTTTGAGTCCAAAATTTTTCAGAGTCCTTATAGATAATATAATACAGTTTGAGCTTTCTTTGAAAGGGAACCATCCAGCAGGCAAAGCAGTAACTCCTGTAACTTTCTGAATTAATGGTCTGTCTATGATAAATCCTCAAATAGTTTCAGTTTTAGAAAATGTCTTCCTGTTTCCATAGTTACATATTTATGAGGGCGTTCCAGCTAGCCCTTTCTAAATAAGGCATCATTATCATCGCTGACAGTACTGTGGACATTGGTGAAATTCTGCTCAACATGGATCTACCTTATTGGTAGTCTTATTCTGGATGTAGCAAGGGCCTTTAATCTTGTGGAACATTCCATCATTACACATTATCTTCCTGAAGTAGGTATTAGACAAGCTACTTCCAAATGGTCTAAGACTACCTCTCCAAAAGACTCCATAGAGTTAAGACTGGCATTTTCATATCCCCTGATGCCCTCTCCTAAAAGTTGTTCTACAATGCTCCATCCTTGCTCCTCTAGTATTCTCAGGCTTTATTAACAAAATCCCCAGTGTGACACAACATCTTCCACTTTTAGGTTATGCAGATGACATGGCACCTTTTAGATCAAGTGATTCACACCTCACTCTACAAGGGCAACTTGAGTCAGATCTCCACTCTTTCTCTACTTGGATTAACAAAATAAATTCTTCAGAATTCAACCAAGACTAAAGTCATGCTATTTGAGATGCACCAAAAATTATTTAAAGTCCCCCATAATACTTAATGTGTTAAAGACTTTAACACCACTTCTATTGAAGCAGCTTCCTTTTTCAAATATATGGACTTGTCCAAAAACTCTAAACTTCCATACACATCTTGAACAAAACAGGAATGCAATCAGCTCCCTCCTTTTCTGATTCTGTAAAATCTCAAATTTATTTTCCTTTTCTACAAGATCTGCAATAGGTAAAGGAATATTATTCGCCCCATTTTAATACCACCTTTCCTTAATAGTTGCTGTCTCAATCTCTAATACAAAAATGCAAAATATTTCCAGCAAAATATGTAGTGTCTTCACCCTTTCCTGTGGAAAAAAATATCACTGCCTAACAATCTGCAAAGCAGAATGATTGCCCCTCAAGCAAAGGTCAGACTTTATACTTGATTCCCTTCACCTTAAGCTACTTCATGCTGAAGCCTTCTGCTTAATGACATGCTAAACTAACCATGAACATTCCTTCATATAATCATAGAGGACAAATACACTTAGGTCCTGTTTTACTAACCCTCAGGACTAAGCTTCAGTGTCAAACTATATATTTTATATTCCTGTCCCCAAACACTGGGAGTTCCTGCAACCAGTTTCGAAGACTTGGCCTTTTAATCCAAGTTTTAAACCCAAGTAAGAATGTATCTTTTTAAACAGACTAAGTGCTACTGCCTTCCTTAAAGGTGCATTACCTGACTTCCATGAACTATTTTCATCCACCATTCTTTTATATCTATTAGCATACTTGGAAGTTAGTAAATCTTAACTCCTTCCTCCATACTTTATACCTCCCTTATCCACTTCTCTCCCTTTTTTCATATGTTGGTATTTTACAGAACACATTTGTTTAATAGCCTTTATTATCTACTGTACTGAAAATACTTTGCACATAATGATATATATATATATATATAAAACAACTGCTATTATCAATACATTTTTTTATTCTTCTTTCACTGCGGAATTGCTTACAAATCTGTTTTTATTATACATACTTTATCGCCAGGCAGAACCAGAAATTGGTCCATTGTGGTCAGTGTTCTACCCTGGTTCATAAATAAATACATTAAACAAACAAACAAACAAACAAACAAATATATAAATAAATAAATCATCACCATGTGACCTAGCCAGGATATTCAAGCACAGAGTATATAATGGTGCACAAATTTGTGGAGCAAGGGTACAAGTTACAGAGTGGCAAATACAGTTGTGTACCATTTTGCACATTTTCTTTCATATATTACATTTTACTGAAAAAGAAAGAATTATTTACACGTGTCTTTTAATTTGAAACAGCTGTAATACAGGTAGTTCACCATTTTTTCATTCTTTCTAAAAAATAAATAAATAACTTTTCCTGGTTTATTACAGATCTTTTAACAAGCAGCAAATAAGAGCTGACAGAATAAATAAACTACCTTGGAGTCCTTGTAGATTATCCCCAGGATTCAATAAACTCCATGTAGGATTCACGCAGAATCTATACAGAGTGTTACCATGGATGTGATATTCTATTAGGCAATGCATATTAATGAGGTATAGTGTGCATAAGCAAGGATTCGTGGCTCGTAGCAGTGTTGCTGGCCGCAAAACCTCTTAGGTGAATATGGCTAACATTTCTGTGTAAGGTTGCTGGCTATGAAAGCTTGCAAGCAAACAAAGATAGCAATACTGTGTAAATCCAAGCACCTTCATTGTAAAATCAGCACATTGTAAGCATCATATACCATTCCTATAGTAAGCCATTAGTATGTTGTCCACATTTTGCCTATCTGTTCCACATTATGAGGGTTACTGTTCCTCATTCTGGATATAAAAGGTTGAGATCTATGACCTGATTCTGCTCAAGAATTGTATGACAGCACAGCATTTACTTTACTCTGTCTTTAGTTTTCTTCTTTTAAATTTTTTTTAGCCACTGCTTGTGCAATGCGCCGCATAGCACAAACACTGGAAGCCAATTTCAATAAATTTGCTCAAAGTTGCTCGCCATTGCACACACCCAAACACTCCTAAAAAGAACGTATCACTGTATTAAGTGGATTAATACATACTACCACAGAGTCATTGAAGTAGCAGGTATATGCAACAACAGTTAAGTCTGCCAGTTGCTATTCAGTCTTCAAAATACACCTGCTACTCCACTGAGTCTGTCGTAACTTCAAATGTGACATAGAAAGCATTGATAAAATTATTTGACTCTATTCTGTTACATTCACTTTTAAGGCTACAACTTCCTAACAAATGTATTCGTTACTACTTTTTAGACTACCCAGTTCATTACAGATGCTCACTATAGTACAGATTGCAGGAAACAATCCTTGATGTATACATATATTGCACATATGCATGTTCACATTAGACTGATTACAGTTTACACTACGCCCATTATGTCATTGGAACTACACAAAAATGATGGAAACTAAAGAGTATTGAAAATATGTGAGCCTGTGGTTCTCAGCACAGGACACATAGACACCGACCCTTGCAAAGTAAAAAATCACTAGTTTAATAAATAAAATAATTAAAATAAGCATAAAATACCACGGTTAAGCGCTTTCATCTAAATTATTTAGACTTCATCAGAACTGATCACTTTTATTTTAGACTATGGAACTCTTGCTTTGTACTACAGACTAATGCAGGCACACTTGATTTGACAGTTGAGATAGGCATGCTCAGTTTGATACAACTGTATAATAGACTACAGAAAGCCTTGGGTTTAAATTTTAATGCTACAATAACAGTACTGTTCTGATGCATACATACCACATGCTTCTCACATCCATGCCCAATTTGCTCCATGGGTCTTCACATTCAGTGCTGTATCTGCATCAGATGTGGAAAAAACAGAAGAGAACAGAACAGAATAGCATTATGAATACCAGTCTTTACTATACTCAGCAATTAACTCTTACAAGTACTCTGTCTTATTGATACTTACACATCTGTGGGGAGTTCTCCCTCCTGCATTCCTTGATCCAACAGTCAAGGATATCACTCTTACTCCTCCAGAGGTCATTGTAGTGGTTCTTACATTGTTCACCAGTGCAGGAGATACCGGTAGCACAGGTCACAGCCCGGGCAAGACTATTCCATGCCTCCAAGCTACAATAGACCCTCTGCAAATGCCTGGGACCATGTTCCTTTACTAGGAGTCCAACAAACACTTTGGACTCCTGGATACCCCATCTCTGAGCCCGAAATATCGCAACCTGTCCATGAATGCCTGCCATGCCTAACACAGATCAAGACCAATGTAGTATGATGTTTTTCCACCAATTGCAGTTATCATGCTCACTGAGAATGTGCACACTATTTGAAAAAGATGTGTGATGCTTAGCATCCCGCAAAAGCTTTGGGCACCTTCAAGTATCACGTTTTCGCAATGTTGAGTGAAGCGCAACATTGGTAAGCAATACAATTTCAAGGTTATTGGATATACAGTCCTTGTCTATGTGTTGTAGGAAAAAAGGGGAGGCCATGCCAGTCCTCATAGCAGGAATACACTGACAGGAATATAGTACACAGTATACATGCAGTCATACATTTAATAATAAATGGACAATACATAGATAAATAAATAAGCAAATAACTGACACAATATTAGTGTCTCAGCCCTCATGCATATCAAAATTAATATCAGCTACACTATGTCAAGTGTTATGAGTGACAGTGATTATAATGTGAAGTTCAACAACATTAAAAAAGTATGGAATATGTTGTATTCAAACCCATGACCATGTTCATGGCAGTCCTATACTTACACCTGTTGCCACAGTTACTTCACTGCTAGGCCACAAACAAAGATATGTTGCTCTTGTTAATCTCCTTGTTTTGTATCCTACCTGTTGTTTGATTTTGTGAGGGTTGTGAAGTCAGAAACTGCAATGTGTGTCATTACATCCTAACTTTAGTCTTTAATGATTTGCCAGTAAAAAGGTAAGGTGCTACACTGATGGCATGCAGTGATCATCATTACTTTTTAGCGGTACAACTGTGTGAATCTGTGATGCCTGAGGACCACTACTTACTAATGGACACATATAAGTCAGATAACTCACTTCTGTCACATGTTACATTCATTTCTGTATAAGTCTCCCACCTTTTACTTGCTTAATGTACACAGTGATGGATATGCTATAATATTATTATACAATACAGTCCCAGTTCAGGATATATATATATATATATATATATATATATATATATATATATATATAGATAAGACCTGGAATGCTCTTCCTCAATACATACAAAACATTTCCAGCTATTCTTCTTTTAAAACAAAAATAAAAGAATATCTCAAAAACAACTGACTCTGCCCCTGTAGTTCTCTGGATAATTACTCTCTCCTAGGAATTCACAACTCTCATCAACAACTTTAAACAGCTCAAGCTATTCTGCAATGTGTTGAAATGATTGGCTTGCTCTCTGATAGATTTTTTTAAGTAGTTCAATGATCAATTTATCTCTGTATTATGCTATGATCTATGTTGCTATATAAATTTCTTTGTTAGTTATTTTTTTAACATATTTTTTTTTCCATTGGTTTGATCTCTTATAGTTTTTAAAATACTAAGTTATCAATATATCTGTACTTGCTATGCTCTATGTTTGCTATTGAAATAATTTAGTTAGCTACTTTTGTTATATGATTATTAACATATAATTTATATCTTACTTATTGTATTTTCTGTTTTTGAAGCTTTTCTCCCCAGGTCTCCACTGAAAACGGGCTACTGGCCCAGTCAGACACTACCCGGTTAACAAATGTAAATAAATAAATAAATGCATCAGTTGACAGTGTTACTTCATGCCTGACTCTGTCAGATGCAAACAGTACACAGCCGATACATGGAGAGGTAAATGTTGTCTGAGTTACCTGGCATCAATGTACAATATGTATGTGAGTAGGAGGAAGGTTTTAAGCCTCTAGGTGATGAGTAAATGTGCACACAACTTGGCAGTTGATAGAGTGGTAGCCCTTTCTATTAATATAGACCCTACCCTGTTCCCCCGGTGGTACTTTCATTTCTACATGAGTGCAAGCTATGGCACACAATACTTCAGGGTGGTGTGCTGCCCTGTAGAACTATTGCATATTTCTGGCCTTCTGCTTAGAACTACAGGGAACATGTATGTGCCCACTGGCATGTCGGAGGATAGCATCCGGGAATTGGTGAAGGACCATGGATGCTGATGCCTGGGACAACACTAACATGTCTCCTGTTGGTCTCTGAAATGGACCTGCAGCTATGATTCTAAGGGCAACACAAACCTTAGTTTCTCCTGGGATGGGTTCCCCCTGGTTGCCTCTGGCTCTGAGTTGAGGCTGGCAGAGATCACAGAGTACCTGTAGTATGTCCCTGCCCACCATGTAGTACCCCACAATGTCCATGTCATGTATGTTGTGATAAGTTAAACACGGCCTGAAAACTATTCTCCTTCTCAGCTAAGGCCTCTTGGCTGCAGCAGCAGCAGTACCGGCTTCAGCCTCTAGCACAGCAAAATGGATTAAAGCAGCAGCAGCTCTTAACATTCTGTCTGTATCAACTTTGTGTGTCTTTTTGAAATCTGCAGGACAAACCAGCATGGAGTCTACATGGATGCTTTATATCATGTTGAATAGCTCCACCAAATTGGTTGATTAGCATGCAGTTCAGCTGCTTATGCTGTAATTATCATCTCTGAAACACAGACTAAGACAGATGCAATCCATTAATAATCTTCTCCATTATAAAAAGACAAAGATGTAGCTAGCCAAACCGATGGTGAGGAGACTTACTAGATGTTTGCAGGACTTCACAGAAGCTTATTTCTTCACAAGATATTTTTACACAGGATTATTGAACTGCAGCAGGTTTGCCCCATTTTGTTACCTACATAATGCATATGCTGGAATGTATTTAAGAATAATATGAAGCAAAGGCTTTTACACTTTTATCTGTATGGATTGCTTAGAAGTGTCCTGATGGCATGGCCTTGTTTGTCAAGCCATTTCAGAGGTACATGATTGACAATACATGAAAATAGAATGCTGCGTGATAAATATGTAAAAATGTTTCACGGACAGGTCATTTAATAACACTTGTAGCATTTCAAAGATATTTTGTTAGCAAAATGGCACATTTTCCTGTTCTATTGTTAGTGGGGGGTGCAAAGATGAGTTACTGTTATGGCACAAACAAGAATATGTTGCTCTTGTTACTCTTTTTGTCTTGTATCTGGCCTGTTGTTAGTATTTCACATCTGTAGACTGTTTTATGTTTCACCAGTGAGTAATACTGACTGTCTGTCGTTACTGTTTTATCTGGAAACAGTTACTTTGTAGTTAAGTGATACTTATGTGTATCATCATTCTGTTGTCTTTTAGGACACAAGCAATGTTAAGGAGGTGGAGAACCCCCCAATTCAGCGATGCGGAAAACAACATTGTTGTTGAAGCTTTCCACCAACATAGAGCATTTCCGCTGGGAAGGGGTTGTGCCAATATGGCACAGAGGCTACAGTTATGGCAGCACATTGTTGAGAACATCAGTGCTGTGGGCAGCCACAGCCAAACCTATGAAAAGGTGCACCACAGAGTCACTGACATGATTATTACTGCATGAAGGCAAGCAGCTGCAGTTGCCCAAGACCAAAGGATAACCAGGGGAGGGCCTGGTGCAGAACCACCTCTTACCCCAAGTGAAAAGTTTCTGACAAATATATCCACTGAAGCAAGGAAACACTCAGGTAGCAACCACTTCAACAATTTATTGAGTGCTTTCGTCGGCAGTTCACCTCACGACTTCATCAGAATAAAACTGAAATTATACAACACTCCATTAAATAAATAACATATCCTATCACATGTTACAAGCTGTAAAAATAATAGGCTAATACACCTATCAATCATTTTCCTAACAGTGGAATTAAAGGCTAAAATAAAATTACAGTAGAAAACACATACTTCTAAGGCAAGCAACAACTATTGTAATACATTGGATTCCCTATTTTTAGAGTTTCATCCCATTCAAATTACATTATAAAACATATATAAGTAGTCCAAAGACCATGAGGACAACATTAATAAAAACTCTCTAAATATGAAATTCAACTTTTAATTAAAAAAAAAACTGGAAATAGATACCATGTCATTGAGGCCAGGTGTATGTGTAGCATCACATCTGAGCTGCCATAACAGCTCCTTATACTCAAGAAATAGGTCAATCGGACTTCCCCTACTCCATTCCTTTTGCACTTGTTCTAGGGAAGAAAACTTGAAATGATGGTGTGGAAACTCAGTGATGTGTTTTAGTCAGGGCATTATTCAAACTGTCCTTCTTATATCATACAGAAGCTGATATATGCGTTTATTCATACTGTTGATTGTTTTTCCAATATAAAATTGGCCACATGCCTGACAAATGGCTATATATACTAAACATTTATTAAAGCAATTAAATCTCTGTTTCAAATGTTGCCATAACCACTTACATATGTTGTGTCACTTTCAATAATAAACGGGCACTGTGGACAATGTCTACATTTATTCATGTGTCCTTTTGTCTCATGTGACCTGTCCCTTTCCAACAAATTCTTTATACATGAATCTCTTTTATACACAATACATGTTTTTCCCCTACTTTCTTTTTACAATTGATATCACTTGTTAGTAGGGTCCAGTTGTTGTAAACAAAATCCCTAATGTTGTAAAATAGGAGACTAAAAGTTAAAACCATAGCACCTGTGAAGGATTTTGTCCCTCTTTCTTGAGTGTCCTTGGTTGTTGTGTTATCACCTATTATAATTAAATCATGCAATGCCCCTAATAATGGGACAAAATGTCCACTTAATCTTTTTACCTTGACCTCATCCAGTATGGGGTCAACAAAATCACAAGGATATCCCCACCTAATAAGCATCATCCTCAGCTTTCCCATCTCATCAATGAATGTTGTGTGTTCACTCACCATTCTTGCCAATCTAACCCCTTGTCCTTTCACCAAAGATTTCTTTTGGTGTGCAGGGTGGCAAATATCAAAATGTAGTAGGGTGTTCGAGTAGGTGGGTTTCCTGAACAAAGCTGAGATAAAAGTGTGGTTGATCATATCTTTGTGAACAGAGATGTCAAGGAAGTGAATAACTTCTGAATTGACCTCCATTGTAAGTTTCAAAAAACCGGTACTAGAATTCAAATAAGTAAGAAAATCATCAAGCTGTCCACGTGAACCATCGCAAAATATTAATAGATCATCCAGGTACCTATCATAGAATCTAGAAAGCTGAAATCAATCACAATTAAATACCATAGTTGTCTCCCATTGTGTCAAGACAATGTTAGCAAACAGCAGGGCACATGCCACCCCATTGCAACCCCAACTCTCTGCTTGAACAACTTGTTCTCAAATGTAATAAAGTTATTGTGAAGAATAAGTTCCATTAGAGTTCTATACATAAGTACCCTTGAATGACTATATGTGGTGTTAGTACAAAGAAAGTCGGAAAACATCATAATACCCTCTTCATGAGGAATGACTGTGAACAAGTCCTTAATGTTCATAGTTGTAAATATGAGGTTGTCAGAATACAGATTACCTTTTATTTTTTTATTTTTTTAAGACAGTCCCAAAAGTCTTTCAACACATGTGGATACTGGTCCAACACATGCTTAAGGTGAAAAATCAATGAACTTCGCTAGATTGTATGCTTTAGATGCCTTTGCATCCACTATCGGCCTCAGTGGGGGGTCAACTAGACTTTTATGTATTTTCGGGATAGCGAAAATAGTAGGGGTGCAAGGATAGTTTTGCATAAGAAAATCAAGTTCACTAGTGGTAATTTTGTTATTCAACAATAAATCATTCAAAATTATGTCAATATTCCTATATGAAATATTTAACTCATTAACAGATGTTTCTTCATAGGAATCACTGAAAAGATGCATCAACATTTTGTTTATGTAGGCCTGTTGGTTCATAATAACTAGCCCCTCACCCTTATCAGATTTCATCACCCTGATGGAATTTCTGTTGAAATTTCAATAGTTTGACCTCGTCTGAAGACAAATTGGGTGTGTAGCCATCCTTTTTGATACTGTGTATCTTCTTAATCTGCCCCATACGTAAATTCTCAAATACGTGTAATGTGGGGTATAAGGGTGGGTTGAATGTACTAGTTTTTCTACAACCAAACATACTCCTGTCCTGACATTCATTGTCAAAATAAAGTCTAAAGTTTAGTTTCCTAACATACAATTTAAGTTCAAGAAGTGAACTTTCAACTCTAGGTTTTTTTGCTGGTACAAAGTTTAGGCCTTTTTGAAATAAATTGGCCCATTGTTCATTGATGTCCACTTCGCTAAAATTGTAAATCTTAAAGTCACCATGTTCATTAGTGACAATGTTACACACATTACCAATACTTTCACTTACCATCGATTCGTTGCCCCCCTCCCCTGCCCCCTGTATGGCCTGCCCCTGTTGGGGTATGGGTCTGAGTGATTCCCATTGTTCACTCTCCCCCAATTGTATTATTAAATATAAAAAATATAAAAGCGCAGATGATGATGTCAGCTCAAAAGCAGAGGAAAAAAAATGTAAAAAACAAGCTGGGAAAAATTCAGAAATGAAGGAGTGCCACTAGGGAATTGTGCCAACCCATTATTTGGACCCCAAAACTTGGTAAAAAACAAATAATTTGGTATGGTTGGGAGGTATGCATGACATCAAGTAATAGAAATTATAAATAAAAAATGAGTGTTAACATATTTACAGGGTAAAAATTTAAAAACAAAAATATATACATAGTATCAAATAGTACAAGACTTTAAACATTTGAATATAGACAAATATATGGTTGAACTTATAAATATGGAGGAACATAACAGTTAGGAAATTAAGTAGGGTGAATCACTTAGGCAAAGTAGTGCAAAGTTAGTAATACTTCTGTGGTGAGAGTTGTAGCTAGGAATGTAACAACTTATAGAGAAGTAGTGTTGTTAGAAGGGATATGTTAACAGAGTTAGTACGTACAGCCAAATTGTACAAGTAGTGCTAAATTAATAACTAACCTGGAGTGTTACATGTGCAAAGTCAAGATTCAAATAAGTGTCTTTTGAATAAATATGAGAAGCTAATGAACATTGACTAGTGTTATGCTTGCCAGGAACAAAAATATAAGATGTGAGACAAGCCCTGGAATGCCTTAATGTAAAGAAGTATGGATCCGTTTGTATTCATGTTGGTACAAATGATGTCATCAGCAAGGATTCTCTCACTGTTAGTAGGGAAAGGACAGCCCTCTTAGATAGTATAGCTTGTACTGGTGTCAGGATGTATTTTTCATAAATCACCTATAGAAACTAAAACAATGAGTAAAAAGGTCACACAGAAAAAACAATCAGTTAAAAAAAAGGAAAAATCTAGCAAGGCTAGACTTTCCACTGCGAGATTCTTTAGACCTCTTATATTAGAGGTGACATGGGATATATGCAAATGACACTTTAAGGAAATGAGGTGTTTCCGCTAAATGGCAATTCTGAATGTCCATTACTTTTTTTCTTTTTTAAGTCTATTTATGGACAAATTCAGAAAAATAAAGCCAAACCCCTCTAGCTGTGGACATGCATGTTTCAGCCTTCTTATGGCATCATCAGCACAGTGGAATGTCTGGCTAACATTTAGAAACATAGAGTTGAAATCACTTAACAAAAGGATAGTCAGGTCACTGTGAATGGAAAGATATTTTGGGTAAATACCTACATGGAAACAATGTCCTGTTTTAAAAAAATGGAAATGCGTAGAGCAACCAAGCCTAGATTTGGGCATACCTGTTCAGACTGGATGGCATGCATTTGTCAAGATCAGAGAATAGAATTTTTTCAGCAGATATTTTGCAATATTTGACAAACACTAGGCTGGGTTTTGGCCAGGTCGAAAATTTAACAGTTCACAGATAGCAACAGTTTATGCATCTCTGATGATTATTAATGCTAGGAGCATTAATAATAAAGTTTTTTATTGGAAACTTTGCTATGTTCCCACATGATTGATGTCATTGTTTGTGAAACATGGTTAAAGAACAATGACTGGAAACCAGTTCTGTCAGAGTATAAATGTAACAGACATTCTAACAAAAAATCAGGTGAGGTGTTATGACAGGGATAAAAAGATAATTATGAGAACTATTATTACTACATGTTCAGTGATAACACCAATACTATAGATTGTAACTGTGACAATAAAGACAACCCTGGAGCATATAACAATTGTTGGGGTGTATACACCACCAAAGTCAAGTGCTGGTGACCTATTTATTTATTTATTTATTTATTTATTTATTGACATTTGTTAACCGGGTTGGTCCAGCTGGGCTTGTGGCCCGTTTTCAGTGGAGACCCGGGGAGAAAAGCTCCATGAAAGCACAGTTAATAGCAAAATACAGATATTTCCAAGAAAGGTTAGATAATAGAAAAATAATATTACAAACATTGAAAACACAATGTACAATAAGCAAACACATGTAAAATGCACCAATCTTATTTTTACAGAGTAGCAAAATACATATTTACATATTTACAAGAAAGAATGTGGCCCATCAGATAGGAAATATAGTCAAAGTTTGTGTCCACAATAGAGGGATACTTATTTGTGCAGGGAGTTGTTAACAAGGTACACAAGAGGGGAGAGGGGAGTTTAGGTAGGAGCATAGCTCCTAGAGGAATTCATACATTTATTGCATGAAACACAGGAGGGAAGAATAATGTTAGCTGGGGACTTAAATTTACCAAAAACAGACTGGAATAATATTGATTCAACAATGTTAGCAAGGAAATTATTCACAGCATATATTCACGAACAACAATTGCTTCAGATTGTACAAAAAACTGCCAGTGGATGGAACATACTAGACATTGTTTGTGTTCCTATAGAAATTACTGTTACCTGAAGTCAAGTTTTACCATCACTGATGTAGAGTGATGATGGGATTATAAAGGTTAATTTGTTGCTAGATAATTCTGCCAAACTGAAATCTAAACCAATGCACAGAAGATTAATTACAGATTATGCGGAAGTAAAACAGTCACTATGTAAAACTAAGTGGAGTGAGGTGTTTGGTGGAAATACTGCAGATGGAATGTGGAAAGTTTTGAAAGAGAAATTGAGTGCAAAAAAAAAAACATCAGGATCTAGGCATACAACATTGGGGGATATATTTCCATAATAACAAGATATCTGATTAAGGTGAACGACAGAAAATATAAGAAATGGAAAAGAGGTCAAACTACAACTTTGAAAACTGAAATAAACAAGCTGGACAAGCAGATTAAGGATAGTGTGAGACAAAATCAAGAAAAATTTGAAGAAAATGTATATAAAGATATTGAGCATAATAGGAAAACTTTCTATAGATACATAAGATGTGGAAGGAGTGAAGATACACAAATTAATAAACTGTGTGTGGATTCTAAAATTTATTTTCAGACACAACAGATTATAGACATATTTACAAAATCTTATCCAAAACAGTTTGGCTCCACAAAAGAGGTGATAAGTTGTCCTAGTGACATTGAGGTAACACAGATACTGGAATCAAATTAGATTATATTGAAAAGGAACTGCGCAAACTGGATCCAAACAAAGCACAGGGAACAAACAGAATTAGTAACAATAACTGGAGAATACTTCAGCAAGAACTTATGGTATCATTATTTATTTTATTTTATTGTATTTATTTATTTATTTCAGTTTGATGACCAGGGAAGTCCACTGGGCTGAGAAGAGCCCATTTTCAATGGAGGACAGGGAGAAAAGCTCCAAGAGAAAAACGTTGGTACAATATTTACATGTTGCAATATAAACATAATTATTGAGAAATATAAAGTACATTGAATATAAAACATATAGTCATTGAACATAGTAAGTTAGGTATACACTGAGAATTGAAAAATAAGCATACGAGTACTGGAAACAGTATTACATCACAGGGAGTGGATCGTCTTATACATTGAGTATTGAAATATAAGCATACAAGTACTGGAAAACAGTAGTACATTAGTGGTAGGGAGTGGGTTCCCACAGAGAGGGTATGGGATATAAGTGATGAATACAACAGAGAGGAGAAAGAAAAGGGTTAGAGGGAACTTAAGTTGGGGGTGCTTAAGTTGGAGTGTGACAAGGGCATTCCCATTTAGAAGACAGATGAAAAAACAGGTGAGATTTGAAATTGTTATGGTTAGATAGGTTGCATAGGAGGGAGGGAAGGGAGTTTCTTGGTTTAGCTATGGAGCAGGATAGCAGTAGTTGGCCAGGAGGATGTGAGGGTTTGTAGACTTGTAGGAGATTTTGTTTTTTTGATCTGATGGAATATTGGCATGTAGGGTTTTAAGGATGTATAAGAATATATCTATTATTCACAAGATCATATAAATATAGGGAGATTCCTCAAGACTGGAGACGTGTTTATTAAACCTGTCTTCAAGGGAAAGGAGAGTAGGACAAACCCAGAGTCATATAGACCCTTAAGTCTACCTTCATGTTGTGGAAAAATAATGGAGAAGGTAATATTGGATACGTTATTGTCAGTACTGGAAAGGTTGGGACTTGAAATCATATATCAATATGCATATGTTGAAAACAGATCTATTACCATCTGTAACATGATGTTCTATAACAATATTGTGACACTGCCAGCCCAGCTATCTGGAATTTTGTAAATAATTCTATGTCATTTGTGAATATTGATATGATTTATACAGCACTGTATGTTATGTACTGAGCTTCAAGTATGTAATCGCAGCATACCCTGCTGGAACATAAAAGAGTAACTTAAAAAACTTCAAGAAAATAAGCTAAAATTTTTTTTATGATTGTGTTATCTCTCAGTTTCAGTGAAGTAGACACAATGTGTAGAGCTAGAGGTTTTTCTATTGCCTTGGAGAGAAGTAATTACTAGGTCTAAAATAAGTGTTTTAGTGCTTTACAACTTCCAGTTCTGAGCAAACATCTTAGAAATATGTATTTTTCACACAGAAATGTTAAATTCTGTTAGTTTCTGTGCTAGCCTGGGAACTGAAGTCAGGTAAAAAAGTGATGTCATCCAAGCTAACCCAGCAGTAATGTTTGATATTAATTAAAGAAGAGACTGGGTATTTTTTGTTTTGTCTTGGACCTAGCAAGAACATCCACTGATCTGCATTTTTCTTGCTCTGTAAGTAAGATTGAGGGCATAGTGACTCTTTTAGATATAGCTAAGGATATAGTAAAGATTAGTTTAGATATTGTCTGTATTTATTTGAAACTGTTATGGGATGTTTTAAAATATTTCCTATTATTCAGAACTCTGAACTAACTGTGTTGACTGGAGTATTGTCTTGTTCTTTTATTAAAATGTATTTAAACCTATCTTTGTGGCTGATATTTGTGAGACATGTTTAAGCTTTTAGAGTATGTGCATATGTATTTGGTGACACTGTACAGGACACTCCTAAATAGCCTGGCACTTGGTCAAAACTACCATTTGGATAATAGTAACATTACACAGTATGATTGGACACCCTTTGCAAGGGCCTTATAGTAGCTGATAAAGAGTGGTTGGTGGCTGTGATAAATACCTTATAGTATGGACAGAAGGATGCATAGCTAGTAAACCTGTGCCAGTCTTCCCCAGGAGTGTTTGTGTGTTTGTATATAAATCAAATCTCAAAGTGTATATGTGTCAGCTACTTGGGCAGGGACACAAAGCACTGGTTGGACAGAGAGGGTTCTGGGGGTCTTGGCTTGACCCCCTTGGCTGAGATCTCAATCCTATAGCTGTGACAGTGGGGAGTCTTATTGGGGATTTGGAGAAAGAGGCAGAAACCAGCCCCAGACTGTCTGTGATCTCTGTGTGCTCTTAAGGGAAATTGCACTTTACTGTGTGTATAGTTGTAATCCTCTCATTGTGTACGTCCCTCACTGTTGCCAGTGGTGAGGACTGAAGTTCCTTGATTACTGGGTCAGTGCAGGGATGTCATGAATATAATAACAGCTATGAATGAAAAAATTGTGCTGTGATGTAATTTATATAGAATTAACTTCAGCATTTCACAGGGTCATACACAAAACACTGATCAATAAATTAGTACAATTAGGTATTGATGTACACTTGATAAGATGAATAGTTGCATGGCTTACAAATAGGACATGGCAAATATCATACAGCAACTGGACAGGTGAAATCCTTGGTTACAGTCAAGGTATCCCACAGGGCTCTTTCCTAGGCCTGTACTTGTTTAGATTGTATCTTTCAGACCTAATCTTTTCATCTGAGGTGTTCTACTGTCTATATGCAGATGACCTGACATTTTGTAAACTGATTTAATGAGTTACAAATAAGGCATCTCTGCCAAATAACATGACTAAATTTACCATTTGGACACAGGACAATAATATGTTGATTAATACATCAAAAGGTAAGCATATGAAATTTGGGAGACATAAATTGAAATTTGAATATTTAATACAGCACACAGTGATTGAAACTGTAGACTCATTTATGGACCTGGGTATATGGGTAGATTCAGCTATGAGTTTTTCTAATCATAGCAACCAGTTGGTTAATGACAGCTATAGAACTATATATTGTATAAAAAGATTTATAAGGTCTAGGAAATCAAGAATGATGACATCATTGTTTGTTAGTTACATTAGACCCAAACCTGGGTATGGAATAACAATATGTAAACCCTATAAGAAAACAAGCATGAGTAAACTGGAAAGAGTACAGAGGAAATATACCAAGAGCATCCATGGCTGTGAAAATTGAAGTTATTATGAACGACTAAAATATCTGAACTTGTACAGTGTCTCTAACAGAAAACTAAGAGATCTTATTCAAGTTTATAGAGCATTTAGAGACAACTACCTCTGGGAATATTTGTGGTTATCTAAAACTACTAGAGAATCCTCAAACAAGCTATGTAGAAGATTCTATAGGAATGAGAAGTGTACTAATTGATTCTCTGACAGAATAGCTGATGCATGGAACAGACTACCAAATTACATTAAAGCAAGTACTAGTTTAGATATGTTTAAAACAGCCTGGACACTTACTATGAAAACAGGTGTTTTAGTATATTGGCAACCTAGAAGGGCATCAATGTCCGTGCTTGAAATATTTGTATGTATGTATGTGTGTATTTATCGGCATTTGTGTTGTTGAACTGATAATTGTATCTTGCACTTATATTTGCCTTGGCAAGTTATAGTTGCTAGCATCATCAATTCAGTACTTTATAGTATATGCTCTTATAAGGTTTGTGAAGTCAGAAACTGCAATGTGTCTCATTACATATAAATATACCTCTCAACCTTGTACCACAAAAAATCTGGAATTTTGTAAATAATTCTATGTCATTTGTGAATATTGATATGATTTATACAGCACTGTATGTTATGTACTGAGCTTCAAGTATGTAATCACAGCATACCCTGCTGGAACATAGAAGAGTAACTTAAAAAACTACAAGAAAATAAGCTAACATTTTTTTATGATTATGTTATCTCTCAGTTTCAATGAAGTAGACACAATGTGTAGAGCTAGAGGTTTTTCTATTGCCTTGGAGAGAAGTAATTACTAGGTCTAAAATAAGTGTTTTAGTGCTTTACAACTTCCAGTTCTAAGCAAACATCTTAGAAATATGTATTTTTCACACAGAAATGTTAAATTCTGTTAGTTTCTGTGCTAGCCTGGGAACTGAAGTCAGGTAAAAAAGTGATGTCATCCAAGCTAACAAGCAGTAATGTTTGATATTAATTTAAGAAGAGACTGGGTATTTTTTGTTTTGTCTTGGACCTAGCAAGAACATCCACTGATCTGCACTTTCTTGCTCTGTAAGTAAGATTGAGGGCTTAGTGACTCTTTTAGATATAGATAAGGATATAGTAAAGATTTGTTTAGATATTGTCTGTATTTATTTGAAACTGTTATGGGATGTTTTAAAATATTTCCTATGATTCTGAACTCTGAAGTAACTGTGTTGACAGAGTATTGTCTTGTTCTTTTATTACAATGTATTTAAACCTATCTTTGTGGCTGATATTTGTGAGACATACTTAAGCTTTTAGAGTATGTGCATATGTATTTGGTGACACTGTACAGGACACTCCTAAATAGCCTGGCACTTGGTCAAAACTACCATTTGGATAATAGTAACATTACACAGTATGATTGGACACCCTTTGCAAGGGTCTTATAGTAGCTGATAAAGAGTGGTTAGTGGCAGTGATAAGTACCTTATAGTATGGACAGAAGGATACATAGCTAGTAAACCTGTGCCAGTCTTCCCCAGGAGTGTCTGTGTGTTTGTATATAAATCAAATCTCAAAGTGTATATGTGTCAGCTACTTGGGCAAGGACACAAAGCACTGGTTGGACAGAGAGGGTGCTGGGGGTCTTGGCTTGACCCCTTGGCTGAGATCTCAATCCTATAGCTGTGACAGTGGGGAGTCTTATTGGGGATTTGGAGAAAGAGGCAGAAACCAGCCCCAGACTGTCTGTGATCTCTGTGTGCTCTTAAGGGAAATTGCACTTTACTGTGTGTATACTTGTAATCCTCTCATTGTGTACGTCCCTCACTGTTGCCAGTGGTGAGGACTGAGGTTCCTTGATTACTGGGCCAGTGCAGGGATGTCATGAATATAATAACAGCTATGAATGAAAAAATTGTGCTGTGATGTAATTTATACAGAATTAACGTCAGCATTTCACAGGGTCATACACAAAACACTGATCAATAAATTAGTACAACTAGATGGATAGTTGCATGGCTTACAAATAGGACATGGCAAGTATCATACAGCAACTGAACAGGTGAAATCCTTAGTTACAGTCAAGGTATCCCACAGGGCTCTTTTCTAGGCCTGTACTTGTTTAAATTGTACCTTTCAGACCTAACCTTTTCATCTGAGGTGTTCTACTGTCTATATGCAGATGACCTGACATTTTGTAAACTGATTTAATGAGTTACAAATAAGGCACCTCTGCCAAATAACATGACTAAATTTACCATTTGGACACAGGACAATAATATGTTGATTAATACATCAAAAGGTAAGCATATGAAATTTGGGAGACATACATTGAAATTTGAATATTTAATACAGCACACAGTGATTGAAACTGTAGACTCATTTATGGACCTGGGTATATGGGTAGATTCAGCTATGAGTTTTTCTAATCATAGCAACCCGTTGGTTAATGACAGCTATAGAACTATATATTGTGTAAAAAGATTTATAAGGTCTAGGAAATCAAGAATGATGACATCATTGTTTGTTAGTTACATTAGACACAAACTTGGGTATGGAATAACAATATGTAAACCCTATAAGAAAACAAGCATGAGTAAACTGGAAAGAGTACAGAGGAAATATACCAAGAGCCTCCATGGCTGTGAAAATTGAAGTTATTATGAACGACTAAAATATCTGAACTTGTACAGTGTCTCTAACAGAAAACTAAGAGATCTTATTCAAGTTTATAGAGCATTTAGAGACAACTACCTCTGGGAATATTCGTGGTTATCTAAAACTAATAGAGAATCCTCAAACAAGCTATGTAGAAGATTCTATAGGAAGATAAGTGTACTAATTGATTCTCTGACAGAATAGCTAATGCATGGAACAGACTACCAAATTACATTAAAGCAAGTACTAGTTTACATATGTTTAAGAACAGCCTGGACACTTACTATGAAAACAGGTGTTTTAGTATATTGGCAACCTAGAAGGGCATCAATGTCCGTGCTTGAAATATTTGTATGTATGTATGTGTGTATTTATCGGCATTTGTGGTGTTGAACTGATAATTGTACTTTGCACTTATATTTGCCTTGGTAAGTTATAGTTGCTAGCATCATCAATTCAGTACTTTATAGTGTATGCTCGTATAAGGTTTGTGAAGTCAGAAACTGCAATGTGTCTCATTACATATAAATATACCTCTCAACCTTGTACCACAAAAAATCTAGACAAAGGCAAAAATAATGGGGGTCAAAGGCAAACTATCAGGGATGGATTGCAATTTTCCCTGTTATTAACTTAGAAAGTCACTAGAATAACAGCTTTTATACTACCATGCATTTACTGAAGGATATAAAGTGTGAAACTCTAATGTCTGCTATTAATGACTGAGTGTAATCATCCATGATTTATGAGGGCAGAAAAAAGGAGACAGTAATGATTTTTTGACAATACAGGGGCCAGTATGTGGTATGTGTGTTCTTTGGTTTTACTGTAAGCACGTATGTAAGAGAATAAATGTAGGGTACCTTCGCCAATAAAACACAGTGCTGTATTATCTACTGGACCTGTGAACCTACACACACATGCACACACCTCAGTACTGCCCACCATCAACCTCTCACAAAGCAACTGTGAAATCATCACCCATTCTTGCCAATCCCCTCATCTCCCTGCAATCAACTACCAGTGCCTCATGCACACCCACGCAGCATTAACCCTCACACACACTCCCATTCAATTGCTACAATTTGGACCACATACCATGGCTAGAGGCACTCGGATTTTAAGAAAAAAAAAGGAAACCAGATTTTATTTTAAACTGTAGCAAACTGCTACAAATGTAGCAGTCAGTTGCTACAGTTCAGACCACACACAGAGAGCTGCAATGCTCAGGACTGACTGCAAATGCAATATCGGCTCTTAAAAGCCAATATACAATAAAGAGTGATTGGCATCAGATGGCCATCTCATGTCCCTAACACTTTGTGCCTGAGGCAGTGACCCACTTTGCCCAGCCCTAGCTATGCTGCTGACTGTGGCCATCTTCACCTGTGCATATGGTATCAACTGTGCCCTACCCTCAGTCTTCTGTTACCTGTATAGTCTGTGTGCAATATACAATGTGGCCAGCGTATGTATGATGTAGCATATCTCAGTGTAGAATTTGCATGCATCAGTTTCAATGTTCTGTTCACTGGCACATATAAACCAGATGATACCTCATAGCCATTGGCACGGTATATTATACCCACTCCCATCTAACATAATCATCTATTGTTGCTGGCTTCTCCACAAGCTTCTTCTCAGGTGCTTCCTCCATTGCTAACTCTGGGACTTCCTTTGCCCAAATGTTTCTGTCCTGATGTAAGTGTTTGCATATAAATATGCTGTGTTACATTGCACACACACTTCAAGCTTTCACTACATGCACTATGGTCATACTGCTGTACACTGCCAGAGACAACTAGGCAGCAGAAGTGGGCCTTTAGTAGACCAAAGACACTCTCAACAATGATTTTGGTCTGTAAAAGTATATTAATGCATGCATTCTCTATCCCGGTCTGTGAATATTTTATTAGAGTCATTCTCTATGACTCTAAGACATATAAGGTATTGCCAGAAAGATGACTCTGTGTAAAATCATCCCATGCAAACCGCTGGTATAATTGACATGAATGTCAGATGTAGGTATCATGGGTACTGCCTGGGTAGCTTTGCTGATGCATTGTGTATCATACCCTGTGCATTGCAGACCACCTGGCAGATCATGGAGCTGAATCCCTTGCAGCTGATGTAACATTGTCTTTTCTTCCCAAGTATGGCCTTTATTGCAGTGTGTGTGGGTGCAATTAGTGTGTATGCTGTCAAAGACATCTAGCACCTCAGCAAACCTGGATATAACATAAAACACTTGAATGGTATCATGTATGGTAAATGGAAACCACAAATGTTGCCCCAGATGTTGTAGCATGTCTTTGAGGAAGTGGCACAGAGTCCTGGAGGCAGATGTTTGGGATATACCCACCATGCATCCCATTGGTTGCTCTATGGTCTCTGTTGCTAATATTCTTAAAGCCACACATACATTTGTGTCCACAAAGACAAGTACTCCACACATTGCATTAGGTTCATAGGTTCTTAGATATTGTGACACTGCTAGCCCAGCTATCTGGAATTTTGTAAATAATTCTATGTCATTTGTGAATATTGATATGATTTATACAGAACTGTATGTTATGTACTGAGCTTCAAGAATGCAACCACAGCATACCTCTGCTGGAACATAGAAGATTAACTTACAAAACTTCAAGAAAATAAGTTAAAATGAAGTGCTTTATGATGTGCTATAAAAGTTAGTTTCAATACAGCAAGAAGACAGGATGTCTAGAGCTACACTTTTTTTTATTTTGTCTTGGAGAGAAGTAATTACTAGGTTTAAAATGTAAAGTGTTTTATTGCTTTATGACTTCCTAGCAGCTACACATTTGAGAGATATGTATTTTTAACACAGCAATGTTAAGTTTCTGTTTAGGTTGGGAACTGAAGTCAGGTGACAAAGAGTGATGTCATCCAAGCTAACCCAGCAGTAATATTTGATACTGATTTAAGAACTCTATTAGAGAGACACTGTGCATTTTGTATTTTGTCTTTGACCTGGAAACATCCACTCATCATCATCATCATCTGCATTTGCTTGCTCTGTAAGTAAGATCTATGCATAGTATATTTTACGGATAGATAAAAATATAGTAAAGATTAGTTTAGATGTTTTCTGTATCTATTTGAAACTGTCCTGCAATGTTGTTTTAAAATATTTCCTGTGATTCTGAACTCTGAATTACTGTGTTTGTTTTCTGAGTATTGTCTTGTTCTTTTATTATTTATTATTAAATATATTTAAACCTGTCTTTGTGGTTGATATTTTTGAGACATATTTAAGCTCTTAGAGTACTTGCATATGTATTTGGTGACACTGTACAGGCCACTCTTAAAAAGCCTTACAAGCCTTGGTAAACACTACGATATGGATAACAGTAACATTACACAGTGGGATTGGGTGGGTCTACTTTATTCTGTCAAAAGCTGAAAAGGGCAAATACAAATAGCACGACACATAAAGAGTGAACCACAAATACATCAAACTTACAAAACTGTGAAAAGAGAAGTGTTGAATCGTCATAGTTGGCCTGTCTGCAGTATAGCTATGTAAGGTAAGTGTGCGATAGTTATGGACCTTAGGGTTAGGGGTGCGGGTTAAGGTAAGTGAATAGGTAGGTAATGTATGTAAGATTTAGTGTAGGGTTTTGTTAAGTGTATGTGTGTGGAATATTTAGTTTGTTTGGGTATAGCTCCATAGGGGAAGTGTGCGGTAGTTACGGACCTTAGGGTTAGGGAGGGGTTAAGGATATATAAGGATATATATGTGAAATCTATAGGAAAAGTTGCCATAGGAATACTTTTGTCCACAGACAGAGTATGCATCCTGGAACATTTTTAATAATGTTGTGACAGCACAGATGTTAAGAACATCCAGATTGACAGCAGGTGACTCCACCTTCTCTTGTGAATTGAAACATATGGAACAACAATTCCTTGAGAGGGGTTATAGTAAGAAAGAAATCAGCTTGGTTACAGCTCAAGCATATACATCTAGAGCTCAGGAAGGTAAGCCATATTTCCCTTCACCCACTCAGTTTTGCAAACAGAAAGTGACCAACTGTAAACTTAGCGTACCAGTTACTTATGCCAGCAACATTAGATTGTTGAATGACATCTATGCTAAACACTGGGATATACTTAGATCTAATGAGAGAGTGGAATTAATAATAGGAGAAGCCCTGAGCTATATGTATAAGAATAAGAGATCACTTAAGAAATTGCTATGTTATCCAAAGTTTAACTCCAATACTGATGCACAGCTTAATATTGGTACATTTCCTTGTCGGGCATGTAACTATTGTCTTTGATTGACAGTAGTGCTGCATTTGAACATCCAGATATGCATAAAAAGATGTTTTTCAGAGCCAGAGCTAACTGCAACATAGTGAATCTAGTTTATTTAGCCTACTGCACGGGTTGTTACTGTTTCTATATTGGGATGACAACACACAGGCTAGAAGACAGGATGAGGGAGCATCAATATGATATCTCCAGGAGAGCTGAGACTAATGCTTTATCTAAGCACATCATGTTACTTGGTGCTCAGCACAATTTTAAGTTTATGGTTGTTGAAACAGTCAATGTAGGTATAAGGGGGGGCCACGTAGAACTAAGGTAGAAAGCAAAGAATTGAACTGGATTATTAGAATGAAAGCTAATATGGGGAAAGGCCTCAATGATACATTTTCTATTAAACCAGTTTTAATGAATAGGCCCTTAGCCAGATAGATATTAATTATGTTCAGTATTTTTATAATGTTTTTATGAATTAAATGTTCTATATGCTTTTATGTATGAAATGTTTTCATGTTTATATAATGAGTTCTGAGCTGCATTTTTTGGCTGTTGAATGAAATGTTTTATATGTTTTTATGAATTAAATGTTTTTGTATTTATACAATGAGCTTTGAGCTGCATTTTGTGGTGTGGCACTAAGGGCTCTTGTTAATTCCTAATTGTTTTTGCATGCTAATTGGCTGCTTTGCTGTTTAAAAGTACTACAGTTTGGATCTTTATTTGTCTGATGAAGCAGCTGTGAAAGCGCTTACTGTTTGTTCTGGGATTAAATTCTTGAATTTTACTGCTGTGTTCCATTGCCTCCTTTGACTGTAATATTGTATGATTTATTTTTTGGAGGACTGGTTTACCTACACCATAGTCTTTGTTCTTTGTTGCCTTATACTGTGTTGGATTTGGTGTAAGGACATAGCAGAAGGTTGATGTCAACCACGGGATTCTTCCAACTCATCTGTGCTGAATAGCATGACTTTTACTGGCCTTAAGAACTTTTCATCTTTACTTGGGAGTTCTGAGAATCCCTTATCGGACATTATACCAGCAGATAATGCACCTCTTAGTCTGAATAATTGTGAGTATGATTCAAATGCCCTGAGAAGGGATTTACATAAGCTTGAAAATGATTCCAGAAGATTAATTAGACTAAAAACACAGAGATTCCACTTTGAGGTGTGTCTCAATTTGCGTATTGTTCCTTGTGGCTTAAGGGTTTTAACTATTCCTACTTATGGCAACAAGTATAATGACCTTTTGACTCAATGGCAGCAAATCAACTTGGATACAACCTATAGCTATATGAGACTCCTAATACAATTTTTTAAACCACATGAGGACAATTTGTTATCTGATATTGAGAAAGCACAAATGGGCCTCTTTGAGACATACCACATACAGTTGCAGATATTAAGGTGGAACACATTATAGACTGTATTGCTGCCTATGAAAGACAGATGCTCAACAATAAAAGGAGAAAGATACAACATGATATTGCTGACTTTTCTAATGGAACAGTCTTCACTTGGCCTAGGGAGGATAGATCTGTTACTACAAACATTAATGTGAACACCAGTCACTCTAAAACACCTTCCAATGATCCTGTTCAAGGGCTGGAACCAACTGTATTTAACACTGAGGCTCCTGTTGTTCCTTCTAGTTCCACCTTAAATGCTGAGAAACCACATACTGAACATAGCGTGAGGGAGGTACCCTCAGGCTTATGTACATGCCCTTTGCCTACGGATGACATCAGCACTAATTCAGCTAGTGTGTCAGATAATGGAGCATGAAGGAAGGATTCTTCCCATATAGTGGCAACTACTTGTGCTCCAACTCTGCCATTTAATCCAAATGGCTTGTTGTCTAACCCTCTTCCCATTCATACGTCGAATTTTTATGAACGACCTTTGGGGAGGGCATGATTCAAGAGGAAGGCATCGGCTGAGGAAGGGACTCCGTTAACATTGAAGAAGATGTGGGAACAACGCTAGTTTGGAATTTATCTAGTCATAGACTAACGGCCATTGAAATGAACCTTCTAAACAAAGGTATGAGTTTCATACCAGCTACGAAAATGACTCTAACTGAAAACATTATAGAACTTAAGACTTTTACTAGAAATGTTAGTTTAAAGATGTTTTTTAATGATTCACATGGCACTAGTAATAATAATGCTAATATTTTTAGGAAAACTAGTTGCTTTATACCACCTACAGTTGATGCTATTGAAGTGTTTGAAAAAGCTTGCATTAGGGACGTTTATGCCTTGTATGAAAATAACAGCAATACAAAGACTTTCTGTAACATGTCAGTTCATGAGAGGTTAGCTCTAGAACAATCGTTAACATGTCAGTTAATGAGAGGTTAGCTCTAGAACAATCGTTAACATGTCAGTTAATGAGAGGTTAGTTCTAGAACAATCGTTAACATGTCAGTTAATGAGAGGTTAGCTCTAGAACAATCGTTAACATGTCAGTTAATGAGAGGTTAGTTCTAGAACAATCATTAACATGTCAGTTAATGAGACGTTAGCTCTAGAACAATCGTTAACATGTCAGTTAATGAGAGGTTGGCTCTAGAACAATCATTAACATGTCCGTTAATGAGAGATTAGCTCTAGAACAATCTTTAACATGAAAGTTAATGAGAGGTTAGCTCTAGTACAATTGTGTCAGGATTCTACCTTGAGCTTTAGACCAGCAGGCAAAGGTGGATGTCTTGTAGTTATGGATTATACATTTTACAAGGATACAATGTATACCATGCTCAATGATCCATTAATTTATATTCCATTTACAATGCAACAGGTTGAACAGTCTATTAGTAGAGTGTATAATGAATTGTTTGAATGTCTGCAGCTTGGACATATTAGTCCTGATCTTTTTAATTATTTTATTATACAAGAACCAACTTTACCTACTATACAGGGCCTCCCTAAAATACATAAGCATGCCAGTAAACCCCCTATGAGACCAATAGTAGCTGGAAGGGGATGGTGCACTGAACCCCTTTCCATCGATGTTGAACAACAAACCAATCTTAACTAAGAACTGCTATATTTTAAAGGATACTGAACATTTCCTTATGGACTTATTTGCTCACATACAAGTTAAACCACCTGTTGCTGGTTGCATTATGATAGCATTAGATGTGAAATCCCTTTTTACGTGCATACCCAACAACACAGGGATAGAGATGTTGGGAGACTATCTAAAGCAAGATGGCACTTATGAGATCCATAAGATAGATTTACTGTGTATGCTTATGGAACTTATTCTTTTTTTTTTAAAACAGGTTTATTGTTTTAACATACAAGAGAAATATCATAACAATTTTATACAAGTAATTAAAAATAGATATGATTATAACATTCAGCAAAACAACTAAAGTATTTACAAAGACATCCACTACAATCAGATCAATTAATTAAACTAAAATACCATGCTATTGAAATTAGGATTTTTTTAACAAATTTTGTAAATTATCCCATACAATATAATAAGATGTTTTTCTAGTTGTTCTTGACCTAATTGTGTTTATTTCCATATGGCACACTATATTCATAACATTTTTAAATTCATTGAACGAAGGAGGTGTGTCTGAAATCCAATTTCTGGTTATTATTTTCCTAGCCACTGCTAGAATAGACCATAACAAGGGAAGCTTAACCTTTTTAACACTTTGAGGTACAGGTGTGTTGAATAATATAAGAGATTTAGAAATAATGAAATTATCTGTAAAAGAGCCTGCAAAAATTCATTAACTGACTTCCAGTATTCTTTCAATTTTATACAGTCATAAAACATATGAGCCCAGTCAGCATTAATTTCTACATTACATCTCTTACATAGATTATCTTTATTATTTATTTTATTCATCATCAAAGGTGTATAAAAATATCTATGTAAAATTTCCATGTATAAAGTCTCCAGACAATGGAAGACGTAGTTCTATAGGCAGATTCCAATATACATTGTTTATCTTGTTGATTTGGTGGGTCCCCATTAATAGAAGTGAAATAATTCCAGTATGTATCTACACTGTAAAAAGTTTCTTGTCTGATAATTTTATGTATGTATGAAAGTTTACCTTTATCAGAAACTTTATGTTGTAAATTTAATATCAAGTAATCAATCAGTGTTGGAATAGATTCTTTAACTGTTATAGACATTAGATCTATTCTATCAATGAGATGTTGTCTAAAGGTCTGAACCTCTAACCAGCAAGTTTCTCTTAGATCAAATTCTTGTTTTAAGAAATCTAGATTTTTAACTTTATTATCAGATATCAAGTGATACCAGTACTTTACATCATTATCTATAGCTAAATGAGTTCCTTCAGAAGTAGATGACAAAAGCATACCCTGAGTATACATTATAGGGAATATAATAAAATTCCATTCCCTATACTTAGGGTGCATGAATATAAAGTTACGATAGCTAATAATAATATTTAATGGGTAACAAACCATATGTTTAGGTGTAATAGGTGAAGTACAAAATTCCTTTAGTAACCATAACATGGAGTTATTTACAATCATATTTTTATGTGTTAAGGAGATTTTCATGAAGTGCATACTAATTAGCTCCCAATAATCTTTCCATTTTGTGACATATGACTGATCTATTAATAAAGTAATAACTTTTACAATAGAAGAGATAGTATATAAATTAAAGTCTGGAAAAGAAATACCCCCTTGAGACCAGCTATTAGTATGTTTCTCATAGGAAATGTAACATTAGTGTATTCAGTTTCTTGATAATTATTTTTGTAGGTGGAAGTATTATTGATTGTATTAAGTATAAAATCTTGGGGAATATTAACATTTTAATAATTGTAAGTTTCTCCTCCATAGTAAAAAAACATATTATTCCAGGCATTAAAAAGATTTTGTATATTAAGAAAACAGGTATTATAATTATTATATATAATAGATTTAATATCTTTAGATAGTATTATACCTAAATAAGTTATCTGACCTGAATTGGGTACATATTTAGTAAAATCACTAATGAGAATATTTTTTCGTGTATATATAGGTAGTATTTTAGTTTTTTCTTCATTGAATATTAAACCAGAAATACTTTTAAAATTCATAATTTTATCAAATAGAGACTGCATAGAAGAATTAGATCCTGCTGATGTAATTAGAACATCATCTGCAAAAAGTTGAATTTTGGATGTTGTATTTTCATCTATTTCAAAACCCTCTATGTCAGTACTGTTTCTGATCAAATTAGCCCAAGGCTCCATTACTAAAGTGAATAATAGTGGATAAAGTGGACATCCTTGTTTTGTACCTTTAAGAATGGGTATTTTTTGTGAAACATATGTTCCTACCTTAATATAAGCCAACGTTCCTTTGCATAAATGCTCAATTAGATTTACAAATGCATCTGAGAAGTTTGTGCACTTCAGTAAGGTAAACAGATAGTCCCAACTTACTGAATCAAATGCTGAACTTATATCAAGACTAATAAGTGTTAAATCTTTCTTTTTCCTATTCGCAAAATCAATTAATGTTAAAGTTCTTCTTATATTATCAAAAGTATTTCTATTTACAATGAAGCCTGTCTGATCTATATCTATAATGCCGGAATGATTGTCTTCAATCTATCAGCAAAAATACTCATAAACATTTTATAATCAACATTAAGTAATGAGATGGGCGATATGAAGTACATCTAGTTGGATCTTTATTAGGTTTTAAAATTGGCTAAATAAATGTATATTGCCAAGATGGGGGTTATTAACTCAGTTTGGGCCAAAATAAAACCTTATGTATTAATGAATATGTACTTTTAGAAAGGATTTTATATATCTCTGGTATAATACCATCATTACCCGGTGCTTTGTTTGATTTAAGCTTATTTATTTGTGTAATAACCTCTGTATATGAAATACTTTTGTCCAATAGTTTAATCTGTTGTTTATTAAGCTTTTATTCATGTTTGTGGTTATAAACTCCTTTATTTTATCTTTAGGTTCCATGTTAATGTTATTATTGTTAATATTGTGAAAGTGATTTCTAAATTCATCTAGTATTTCTGGTAGACTAGAAACATTCTTCTTTTTCCTTAGAGAAAAGATTTCTTTGATATGGTTTTGTTTATTCAACCTTTTTGTTTTATTTTTAAGTCTATGTAAGTATTTGGGGCTTATTGAGTAAGACAAAAACTTGTATTTCTCTAGAGTTATTTTAACTTTATGAGTTAACATTTCTTTGTATTTCTCATTTAGTTTGTTTATTTCTTCAATGACTTTCTTATCCATAATATTTTCTTTATTATTATGTTTATAAGAGTCTAATTTACTTTGAATATCTAACAATTCCTTATCCCAAGATTTCCTTTTATTATTATACCATCTTATACTTTGTCCATATAGATATGATTTTAAGGCATCCCAAACATAGACAATGGAGACTTCAGGAGTATTATTTATGTCTAGAAAATGTTGTACTTCTGAAAGTATATATTCTTTATAGTCTTTTAGTTGAGTTAAGTATGCTGGTATCCTTTTGATCTGAACATTATGAGTATTTGTTATCATGAATTCAAACACAATTGAATTATGATCAGATATAGGACATGAAATGATTTTGGAATTAATTAAATCTGTTACCATCTGGTTAGAAATAAAGACCCTATCTATTTTTGAATAAGTTTTGTATCTGTTAGAAAAAAAGGTGTATGGTAATGATTTTGAATCTATCTGATTATTAATATCATTCAAATGATAAGAATTAGCAAAATCATTTAAATGTTTTGCATTAGATGTAATTCTTCTTTTCCTATAGTGGTAGTATCACTTTCATGTAGTATACAATTAAAGTCACCAGCTAAAATAATATCTCCTATAGAGAATGATATGATCTTATCAAGATGATGTTTCACTGTATTAATACCAATTCCAGGTATCCAATATACATTAATTAAAGTGTAAGTCTTCCCATTAATTTGTATTGTAACCATACAAAACATTCCTTTGTCATCCTGATAAGACTTAATGGTTTTAGGAATGGGCATACTTTTATTCCATAAAATAGCCACTCCTCTTTTTCTGAGTGTGCTCTGAACTAACCAATACTGTATATTTGTTTGTGGCTAGTTTATCAATATCTTTTTTCAAGAGATGGGTTTCTTGCAGGAAGACTAAGTTGGCCTTATGTAAATTAATGTATCTTATTAGGCTTGCCCTTTTACACAGATTATTCAATCCATTAATGTTTAAAGAAATTCCTTTTAAAGATGTCATTTGGCATTTTTAAAACTTAAGAATATTATGATCAAAATAACAAATAACAACATAAGTAATGTTACATCTCCTCCTTTAGGTATACCTTTAAATATAGCTGTATTTATTGAATCTCTTATGGGATTTTGTATAGGATTCAATTTTGTTTGTAGTGACAATGAGTGTACAAAATATATTGTGGATGTCAAAACTATATACATATAACAATGAACAAGTGAAAATAATGTAAGGATTAAACCTTGCATCCAGCCTGGAGTTAAAAACTCCGACTTAGAGTAGTATTTACCACTCAAGTTAACCCCCTACCCTAAGCAGCAGTACCTCAGCTATCACCTTATCAATTTAATACTGGTTATATTTAACTTAAATTAACAGCTTTCAATTCAATTATCTAGCAAGACAAGACTACACATTTGATAAAACAGCATCATATAAACTAAAATAAACTTTTTTAAAACTATTCATACTACTATATACATCTATGTAATATAATACACTTGTATTCAAATAGCATTCAAATAAACTTGATATTAGGAACCAAGAGGAGAGAGAGAAATAAAAGATGTGAAAGAGGGAGAGAGAGTGAAAGAAAGAGAGAAAAAAAAAGGCATATTTACATATTAATTTATTCAAAGTATGTAAAATAAGTTCTAACATTCATTTAAATCAAAAACTTTGGCTAATATGGTTCAGACATTACATATATTAAGATGCATCTATTTTCTGTCATGTAAATGCAGTCAACAGCTTCCAGAAAAAAAAACTTGAATTGCTTGTATATGAGCATTTTACTCATACTCATTATTGTCAATAGAATAAAATATTATATTTATAGAAGTTGTTATAAATCATACTGCATAGTTATGCAAATTCTCAGAAACACTTGCATTATTGTAAAAAAAAAAACATCTGTATTTTGTATGTCTATACTACTGCTTTAAAATATATCACAAGACAATTTCTTCCAGAATAGAGTTATAAAGTTATTTATGCTTGTCAATCAGATGAATTAAATGAGTTATAGTAATGTATATGTTTGGAACATAAGTTTTGAACACAGATTAGTATGCTGCAGTCAAGTAGATTTTCAAAAACACTTGAATAAATGTTTCATTTTCTATGCCTTCTAAAATAAGACATTTACTTACTACAAGAAACTGCATCATTTAAAATCATTATAACTGACATATTTTATGAATTATAACATAGATATTTAAGTAATTATATGAAATAACTCACATTTAAATGTCAAAGAGTTCATTTTCCTTCACATAGTCGCATTTGCATCAGTTCTACTTCCTGGTAGAGTGTTCTTCCTGAATCTGTGATGTGTCAGTGTGATATCTGGGTCAAAGGTCAGATTGACTGCTTTCAGCTTCTCTGTGAGAATTTTGAGAGTTGAAGCTTTTGAAACAGCATGAGGACGCTGTTCATGAAGTAGCCCACATCCCAGATTGTCTCCCTTAACATTTTGGCGGGAAACTTGTTAAAAACTAGTGACAAACATTCATTTAGCAGTGTAAATGCATCTAAACATGACAAAACCTTTGCAATGTATTTTACAGGTTATTACAGCCTCTATGTAAGTGAAATTAAGCCCAAAGTTATTAATAGGTAATAAAACTCAATATTATTGTCCCAACTCAATTTTTATGCAAATCTTATTATTTACTGTGTCTATATGATCAAAAGCATTTCTATATATTAATATGAGAAGAAAAAAAAATAAAGAGAAAGAATAAAGAAAAGAAAAAGAGAGTAGAAAATAAAAGTGTAAGGCAGAAATAAAAAAAATGTAAGAGAAAGCTATAAGAAGTATATACAATGGAATATTACTTACTGTTTATATTAATAGAGTTAAAAATAAAACATATTATTTACTATTATTTAGTTCTAATTATTATTAGTTAAAGCATGACATATTATTTACAAACAAGCATAAGCAGTATAATCAAGAAAGTATAATTAGGAATAGCATTTGAAGAACATATAAACTTTTTACAAGGAATAAATATGTTATTATTCTATTTATCATATTTTCATTACTCTTCTCTCCTGCCCTCCCCACCCTTTACCCACTACATAATCTAAATAGAATGTCATTGTTTAAACAAAGAAAAGAAGAAAAGGAGAAAAAGAAAATAAAAATGTATCAAATTACTGACCTTACTTCTCTTTTTCAGAAAGAGAAACAAATTGAATAATAGCTTGTTATTAGTTCCTCAGATATTTTGACTGGTTATGAAACAAAACATTTCTTTGCACACAGAGAATAACTTTGATTAAATCTTTTTCAGAACATTTGTGGCTTTCTGGAAATGCAGGAACTATATTTAAAAAGATTAATAATGAAGTAAAATGATGAGAAAAAAAAAAAAAAACATAGAACAAATCATTTGTTCTTTAGTCTCTTCTTCTTCTCAGAAGTCTTCCACGAAGTTTCAGTTGCCAGTCTCTTTAATGAAGGACTAGCCCATTCCATTTCCTCTATTTTATCCAAAATCTTATTTTTTTGATAAACAGTAAAGCAGAGTCTAAGTCATCAAAAATTTTAGGACCATCAGGAAGGAAGATTTTAGCTTGGCAGGAAACAGAAGGTATGTTTTAAACTGTGCTTTTTTAAGCTCCCTTATTAGTGGCAGAAAAACTTTTCTTTTAGCTATTACCAAGGGAGAATAGTCATTGTCAAAACGCACAGTTGTCTCATTAAACTTAACAGGAGCTTTAGCCCAAGCAGATTTAAGAACCATCTCTTTATCAAAAGATGATAGAAATCTAACTATAACTGATCTAGGATAGTTTTTGTTAGAGTTAGTATTAGCTATAGATCTATGTGCTCTTTCGATACCAACAGAGAATGCTTCTGGTAAGTCTAAAGTTTTAGGGAGCCATGTTGTTAAAAAAGAAGTAATATTGTTACCTTCAATATTTTCTGGCAGTCCAAAAAATCCTAATGTTATTGCGCCTAGATCTATTTTCCAAGTCATCCTGCTTTGTTTGTAAATGTGTATTTTGTTTCAGCAGAAACTCAATGTTGATTTCCTCTTCTTGGATTCTATTTTCCATGTCATTCACAGCTTCTTCTATGCCTGTCATCTGGATCTTCTGTTGTTGCAGGTCTATATGTAACAATTCTATTTGTTTTGTAGTTTTTTCTATGAAGGTATCAGTTTTAGTATCCATTTTATCCATCTTAGCAGTAAGTTGCTGGATTATAGTTATCAGAGACTGAAGTTCTTTCTTGATGCTGGAGTCTTGAGAATTTGTCTTACTGGAACTCATTTCAGACTGATAAACTGACAGGAAAATTTCCAATGTGATTTCTGACAGGAATATTGTTAAAATTTCCTTTCTTTTTTAGATATAGCTCAAGAACTGTATAAAACAAATATATTTAGAAAGAAAATTACTTCAAAAATTAATTTTTTAAGTAATTAATTCCTGTCAGTGTAATGAAATTGGTGGAGCTGAAGAAATCTGCTGCTATCCTGTGTTCATCCTTGGCCACGCCCCCGCATTATTTTCTTTGAGTACAACTGCGCCAGTGAATCTTCTTTATCTATGGAACTTATTCTTGACAATAACATTTTTATGTTTGAAGAAGGCATTTTTAAACAAAGGGAGGGCGTGGCTATGGGCACCTCTTGTGCCAATAGCTACGCCAACCTCGTTATGGCAAAATGGGAGGAAATGCATATCATACCTCAGCTCAAGCCTGGGCAAGTTGTTTTTTACAGGAGATTTGTTGATGATCTTTTCCTCTTGTGGGAGGGTACTGGTGATGAGCTGTCTCAATAGACTGGTCAACTCAACAGTAGTACTGACTTTCTTAGTTTGATGGCCAGTAGCTCTATTGTAAGTATGGATTTTCTTGATGTTAGGTTTACCAGTGGACTTGATGGCGCTTTTACTTCTGAAATCTATAGGAAAAGTTGCCATAGAAATATGTTTGTCCACAGAAAGAGTATGCATCCTGGGCACATTTTAATAATGTTGTGACAGCACAGATGTTAAGAACATCCAGACTGACAGAGGTCACTCCACCTTCTCTTGTGAATTGAAACATATGGAACAGTGATTCCTTGAAAGGGGTTATAATAAGAAAACAATCAGCTTGGTTACGGCTCGAGCGTATACATCTAGAGCTCAGGAAGGTAAGCCATATTTCTCTTCACCCACTCAATTTTGCAAACTGAAAGTGACCAACTGTAAACTGAGAGTACCAGTTACTTATGCCAGCAACATTAGATTGTTGAAGGACATCTATGCTAAACACTGGGATATATTTAGATCTAATGAGTGAGTGGAATTAATAGTAGGAGAAGCCCCGAGCTATATGTATAAGAATAAGAGATCACTTAAATTGCTATGTTATCCAAAGTTTAACTCCAATACTGATGCACAGCTTAATATTGGTACGTTTCCTTGTCAGGCATATAACTACTGTCATTTGATTGACAGTAGTGCTAAATTTGAACATCCAGATATGCATAAAAAGATGGTTTTCAGAGCCAGAGCTAACTGTACCACAGTGAATCTAGTTTATTTAGCCTACTGCATGGTTTGTTACTGTTTCTATATTGGGATGACAACACACAGGCTACGAGACAGGATGAGGGAGCATCAATATGATATCTCCAGGAAAGCTGAGACTAATGCTTTATCTAAGCACATCATGTTACTAGGTGCTCAGCACAATTTTAAGTTTATGGTTGTTGAAACAGTCAATGTAGGTATAAGGGGGGGGGGCACGCAGAACTAAGGTAGAAAGCAAAGAATTGAACTGGATTATTAGAATGAAAGCTAATATGGGGAAAGGCCTCAATGATAAATTTTCTATTAAATCAGTTTTAATGAATAGGCCCTTAGCCAGATAGATATTAATTATGTTCAGTATTTTTATAATGTTTTTATGAATGAAATGTTCTATATGCTTTTATGTATGAAATGTTTTCATGTTTATATAATGAGTTTTGAGCTGCATTTTTTGGCTGTTGAATGAAATGTTTTATATGTTTTTATGAATGAAATGCTTTTGTATTTATACAATGAGCTTTGAGCTGCATTTTTTGGTGTGGCTTTAAGGGCTCTTGTTAATTCCTAATTGTTTTTGCATGCTAATTGGCTGCTTTGCTGTTTAAAAGTACTACAGTTTGGATCTTTATTTGTCTGATGAAACAACTGCTGCTGCAAAAGCGCTTACTGTTTGTTCTACTGTTTGTTCTGGGATTAAATTCTTGAATTTTACTGCTGTGTTCCATTGCCTCCTTTGACTGTGATATATTGCATAGATAGTTGTGTATGTGGGGATTAGTATAGGGTTAGCAGTAGGGTTTTGGTGGTTTAATTTAGGGTTAGAAGTAGGGTTTTGGTTAGTGTATGTATGTTTTTTTTATTGTGTTTGGGTAGGTAGTATGTTGCGGGCGGTGGGTTGGCCGACTATAACCGTTCGAGGTTTGAAATTCCGTGGTTTAGTATGTTCGACATATTTGCGGTTCTCTCTTTATGTGTCATGCTATTTGTTTTCGCCCTTTTAAGCTTTCGACAGAATAAAGTAGACCTGGATTGGACACCCTTTGTAAGGGCCTTATAGTAGCTGATAAAGAGTTGGTTGGTGGGTGTGATAACTACCTTCCCAAGCCAGGCATCCCAGGTCTCTGACAAGTTATTGTACCCTTGGTAAGTATAAGTAGGGGCTTTGGAGATAAAACATTTGTTAGCAGGGGCCTGGAAGGTGAACCATATACAAGCTGCCTGAGCCCATTACAGACATAAGTGCCAAACCAGGGATGAATTTGTTGTTCCCGATCCAATTATCCAAGTGTTAGCTATATATTTAGACACTTATAATAGTTCATGTACACGTCTACTTGTTAAAATATATATAGTAAAATATAGTCACTTAGATGCATGTATATTTCTGTTTGCTAGCATGTATACATTAAAGGGTTAAGCTTCTCTTAGCTAAAAAAAATAAGTAGAAATAAAGGCATCCAACTGTGTGTAATACTATCATTCTGTGCCTGGTATTAACTTCAAGGAAAATTACAGATAAGAAAGCCAGGTGCAGGGAGGATCAGAGACAAACAATTTCCTAACAGAATTAACTCCCTAAAAGTTTAAGGTTGTCACATAATTCACCTTGAAACAGAACACAAAGTAGATTATCAACAGGCTGCATGACATCAGGCAAATTTTAAAAGTATTAATGTCAACAGACTGTTTCATGAACAAGATCTGAATGGTACAAAGTATATATAAAGGACATTAAAAGTGTATGATGTCAAATCTGATTTTTGTTAGATCTGGTACATGTAGGAACATGTTTGCTCTAAGATAACTGAAAATATCATTCATACATGCTTTGAGAAACTAAACTTGGTACATTAAAAGCTGTAAACTGTGGCAGTATTGTATGTGTCTGTTATATAGACAAGTTATTTTATTAGTAACTAGGCAAAATACAGTGCTGAAAAGGTTATAGTCTGCACAGTTCAGTGTATTAATCAGACTTTGGTTTTCAGCAACAGCATACTTTTCACCAAGCACTGAACACTGACACAAAATGCCACAGTCATACACAAAAAACTCATCAGTCAAACAGCACAACAACAAAAGCATGCCTGCCATCCTCTGAAAAAAAGTTACGTGACAGAACCACCATAACTGTATACACCTGCAAAGTTCAGCAAAGTAAAGTTGTGCCAAAGTAATGTTTGCACTATAATGAATCCATTTGCAATAGTGAAGAAGGCAGTCTTCTAACAGCTCCATTCTTTTTTTAACCCTAAGCAGTTTTTTAACAGATCCATCATTTCCTTAGCCCCTATCACTTTATTGTAATTTTAATACTGTCAATTCTCATTCATCGTGTGGGTGTTCCACAAGGCTCAATACCTGGCCCACTACTATTGAACATTTTCACCAATCAATTATCTATTGCCTCTCCACATTCTTCACTCATACAATATGCCGATGACTCCACAGTCATCACCATAGCCAATACCCTCTCTGACCTGCATACAACTCAGAACTCCTTTCTGTCCATTGAAAATTGGCTCAAGAAGAACCAGCTAATCCTAAATCCAAAGAAGACCAAACTTTTTCTTTTCATACCCACCCATAATCACCTAAAACCTTCATTCACCATCACTTCTCACAATAACACACCAATCAGAGTGGAAACTCAAACCAAACTACTTGGGGTCATCATTAATGACCAGCTGAAATTTGACCTACATGTTCTCGGTAATATTAAGAAAACCCACCAAAAACTCAGCCTACTCTACAGGAATAATACATTTTTACATAGTAAGCCAAATTAGCCCTATTCCAAACCTACTTACTCCCAGCCCTTCTTTATGGCTCTCACATTCTCACCAACATACAAACCACACTATTCTCTAAACTCGAATCCCCTTACAACAAGGTGGCCAAATTCACTGCCAAACTCCCCTACCATTCTCATCACTGCTCAGCCCTCAGGAAACTGAACTGGTTAGAACTTCCCCACATCCTTCTCTTCTCTCAGCTGCAGATAATTCACTCTATACTGCACCTGCTCTCCTTATGTCCCAACATCTCCACTATCATCTCCCTCTACTCACCAACCAGAACACTTTGCAGCTCTGAACAGCACCTCTTTTCCATATACAAGCCAAAAATCAAAATGGTAAATAACATATACAGCAATTACCCAGCTGAGAACTGGAAAAACAAATCCACTGGACATTTGAAATATTAAGCCTAAACACCAGTTCAGAAATGCTGTAAAAAAAAACACCTAAGCAACACATGGCTATGTCTGTGTAATCATCCCCCTGGTTGATTGTATTCCTCTCTGTCCCCTGCCTCCCACCCTTCTTCTATACCTAATTCTCCCTCTTTATCCACTTATGTTTCCCTACATCTCTATCACTACTTCTAGTTATTCTTTGTTACCTGAATGATTTCTATTGACTTCAACAGTCCAATAACTAACTATACACTAGACAACTATTCAGCTGAACTGATGAGGAAGAACATTGTATCCCAAATGGACTTTTGCTCTGTATAGTATCAGATGTACTCACTAATCAATCTGATTCATAATGTCTCATTCTAACTCAACTGGTATTTCTGGTAACTACTTGTGATAACAATATGTTTGTAGCCATGTACTAGCTTTATGTAACATTGTAGGTATGATCTATGCCAAAGCAACTATAAATAACTAAATGTAACTAACTATATCTTTGTAGCTTTGTACCATGTTTATGCAACTTTGTTGTTATGATCAATGTCTATGTTTATGTTTGTGGAGCTTTTCTCCCCGCGTCTCCACTAAAAATGGGCCTCAGCTCAGCTGGATTAACCTGGTCAACAAATGTCAAATAAATAAAATCAGTGTCACTCAGAAATCTCCCAGTAATGACACATGCTGAGCCAAAAAAACATCTTTGCCAGTAAAGTACTTCTGAATTAAATTGCTGCACTTCTAACATGTATGCAAAGTTAGTAAAAGACACCAAAGTAAATGATTTTCTTACCGATCACTGATTTCCACTGCTACTGTAATGATTTGCCATTTACAAATAACAGCCCACAGTATTCACCTAAGCCATTGTAATATGCCCATTATATGAATAAAACAAACATTTCTTGAAGTGAACTTGATAATCTTACCTCATTCTGAACTGTTTCATATTGGTTTATAATATTTCTATTTATTTTTCTTACTTTGAAAAGTTTATGACTTATAAAGTAATTTACAACCTAACCTGACTAATGCCAAGGAAAAATGGCACCATTAAAATTTTAATCATGTATGTTCATGGTCACTTACATGTTTTGCTTGCAGCTGAGGCACTTTTACACCTGACTGGTCTCCCTGCTTGTATTCACATAATGCTCATCTTCAGATACTTTATGCTTTTGCCATAGGTAGGCATGTTTATAAAACTGCCTCCACTTTTTCTTGTCAGCATGAATAACCTCCGCTGACTATATTTCCTTACAACTATATTACTACTCTTCGTAGAGTACCACTACAAAAGTCCAAAACCTGGAACCTTGAATAACAACTGACAGGCGTAACCAATGCTTCATTGAAAAATATCACAAAATGGTCATTTGCAAGGTCTAAACCTCAACACACTTTGTATTGAAACTAGACATTAATATTCTGGGAAGAGTAATATTCAATTTAATTTGCCAAAAAAAAATCTCCCTCTCTCTCCTTCTTTTCCTATAATGCTGTTAAAATCATACAAGTATTTTAATGCTCACCACAACATGAAACAAAATATATATATATATTTTTTACCATTGGCAGAATGATATCACAGTCATACTTGGTGTAGATGGTGTACAAATGCTCATAGATATCCTGTACAGTTTTACTCACATAAGAGCTGTCACAGGCCTTGAGCATGGCTAATTATACTGCACCATGTGACTGCCCATTGCTTTCTGCTGGTACGTCAGGCACCCAGGTTGTTATTCAAAGAAGACCTTTGTACACCTTCTCAATGTAAAAATTTTCATCTGGAACTCACGCTGATTATACATGACATTGTAAAAGCTAATGTTCATCAAATGATTATTTATATATATATATATATATACACACACACACACACACACACACACACACACACACACACACACACATAGATATTTGTATATTTTGTTTGAACTTGAGTGTTTAACTGTTGTAACCTGTATGCAAAAATGTAGTTTCTGCCATTAGGAAAGAAATGTTTTTTGACTGTGTGCACTGTTTGAGCAAGTGCTTTATCTTTAAATGTTTAAAAGTTCTCCTATGCAATGGATGATGTATTTGTACCTCCTGATTGCTTCTTAATTTTAAAAGTTTGTTGTTTGGTCTATGGCTGTTTGACCTGAAGAAGCATTTTGTGAAAGTATTTTTAGCTTGTCATTAAAGAATTTTTTTAACCAGGATATTGTTTCATCACTTCCTACTGTGTGTGTGCGTGCATACACTGTAGTTATTGCAGACGGTTGCTTTTTTGACTACTACAGAATATATTTCTCCAGTAGATTGATATTGTTTTGACTTTACACCCAAACTGATAACTGAACCCAAATTACCTAGGTTGTGCTCAGGGTTTTATTCTTCTATGCCATGGTGCTAGACTCCATGTTGCTAATTGTTGAGTTACTGCTCATATCAGTAGTTTCATGTTTAAGTCTATCATATTTTCCATATTGGTTGTGAATTTTATACCCAGAAATGTACATTTTATCAATAAATTTCATGGATTGAAATGTCATTCATGGAATTCATTTAGACAGGGAATTGAGTGTTTTCATTGACTTCACCTTACTAGGCTGAAACCCTGAACAGTAAGAGAATGTTTGGTTTCCAAGATTGGGGTAAGGGAATTAAATGGATGGGATAATCATATGATGCTGTCTTCAGTGAGGCAGGATGATAAAGCATTGTTGATCAGTGACTGATATTCTGTCTGTATGTAATTTGTGTAGTAGGCAGTACAGGAAATATACAACTAAAATAAATAAATATGGGGAATGGCTGTTTTGAGATTCTTAAAGTCTTTGAATAGTAGAGCTCTCTTCAAATCACATTGCATATTTCTACTCAAAGTTAATCAGTTGATGTTTTGCATAATATGCATAACATGTTCTATTGCCATTTATGCAGGTTTGGATTGTATAAAATAATAGCCATAGCACAGATTATGTATTTCATGACTAAATATACTTTCCAATGTCAACATCATAGTGCTACCCCAACAAAATTAACTATATACGTGAAAAATTAGCTTAGACTGACAAACAGAAAAAAATCACAGATGCACGTGTTTTACCTTGAAGATCCTTCCTTGGAGTCCCAGATGTAATATGGCATGTTGTGGATGCAAAAATGAAAGGTTGATATCAGCACATACTGCATATACAATTTAAAAAAATCATAGGATTAGGAGGTTATATTCTGAAAGAATGGATTTTTAGATGAATCTCATAAATTGAAGAATGTGTTTATAAAGACAGGTTATTTTATTGATGAATCCAGTATTACATACTATTTTATGTAGAACTCCCATTATTTCTTATTATAAGAGGAACGTTTAGCAGACTACCTTAAAGGTGGCCATTGTTTTTAGGTATTTGAACCACAAGGGCACCTTCCTCTGTGGGGGTTGTACTATTTGTTCTTTAGTATATTGTATATTTAATAATACATAAAATTTAATGTTAAGGGAAGATTCTGTTGTACTAGTGTTGCAGTAATTTATGCAGTTGAACATCCTTGTCATTTGTTCTATATAGGTGAAACCAACCGAGCATTTTCTACACTGATTAAAGAATGTTTGAGAAACATACATAATAATGTTATAATGAACACCATAAGTATAAAATGCCTGATGTGTAAGTTTCTGTTTTTTTACACAAGACATATTCTGACATATTCTAATACTGAACATAAAATATCTAGAAAAAGTTACAATACAAAGAAAGTGTTTTTATACTTAAGTTCAGTACTTTGATACCTAATGGCCTTAATCAAAATTGCAATTGGAAGATGTTTCTTAATTAGATAATTGATAGAGTTATTTATTTATTTTGGATGTTGTTTTTTTATCTTACTTGGAAGGCTTAACAGCCAGAGCACTGGGAGATGGAAAATAACCTTTTCGTGTGTTGAAGTTTGTTGTGTTTTTTATATTGCAAATACAGTTAACTAAAGACTGGTATATCATTTCTATCAAATCTCTACAATTTTTTCAATTGTTTAAGGCTGTATGCTGTATTTGGCAATATGCGACAATGACAGATGCCATTATTAAAAAATGAATACACCAAAATCAAAGTTTAATATAAGTCCTAACTTCTTTAGCAGTGATGTTTCTGGGGATTTCATAGATTGTAATCAACTGATGTTGTCTCAAGCTGAGTGAAGCAGTCTACCAGCTCACTTAATTGTCCTGCATGTCCTATGCTGAGATTTCTTGGCCCCCAAAATCTATCTTATTTAGTTTCTCATTGGCTTCATGGTTTAGAGACTTATGCGGCTGTGTTGTGTCAATAAGAATAAATAGCATCTGTCTAGTGCCTTCCATGCTTTGCTGTTTTGTTAGATGAATTTATTCAAGGTCTTCCCTTTCTCTGAGACTGGGATTTGGTAGAATAGTTGTTGCTCGGTCTACCTTTACTCTTATTTTCTGGATTAGATTCAGGTGCTTTAATTATGTGTGCATATTTCTGAGTTGTTTTCCAGTCTTTTAGGAATTAGGCTTGTATGTATGCTGGCAAGAGAAACTGACATCGGTGGTAGACTGTCTCAGAGTGACAACAAAGTCCAGATGGCATGCCCATCTTAGATATGGTGGAACAGTCATTCTGTTGGGAAACAAACAGGCAATATATTCAGGTACTATTTGTACAGATTGTCTTGTAGTTTTTAAGTTATTGATTTTATCTGGATTGTTAAAGTCTAGACATTTAAAAATAAAGTACATGGGATGAAGATGATTTTCATGTCTTGAAGGAGCACTATGGGCCCTTTCTATCAAGGTGGGGAAGATTTGTCCACATCTAACAGGAGTTTCAGTTTTTTTGTTGTAAAAGAAAGGGGGTCCATACCTTCTTATTCTGGCAATGCTAGAATTTAGTGGTTATTCCACTAAGATCTGTTTTCTATTTTGTCTACCTTAATTTCCAGCCAAATGGCATGCATTTGGAGGTATGTTATACCTTAGTACTGGACAGGATTATTGACTTTAAATTCACTCTGCTACTATAAAAGCACTTGTTCAAACTGCTTATCATATTTTGCTGAAATATCTTTTATTTGTTTTGTGTCTGCTGTTGTATTCTGCATTAATTGGATGATAGTATCTAATTATGGCATTAATGTCCTCGGAAATGCGGTCTGAGCTGTCTCCATGATGGGAGATCCACTGACCTGCACAGAGGTATGAAGTCAGGATTTTGGAGGATAATAATTGCCCAACTCATTCTATCAAAAACTATTTCAATTTCTATTTCTGTTATCTCAGTATAACTTCGTTATCTTGCACATTGTTTCAGCAAGAGAGCATTTTAATACCTTTTTCACATAAACTTCACTGCAGTGTGAGATGTGATGAGATTAGCCCTGTTGTTCCTTACACATCTGAACCCAAGTTTGTGTGGCCAGAATGAACTAAAGGTTGCTCCTTTATGCAGCACTCAGTTCAAAACCACCAAACCTCCAAAACTTGGATAAGCCACCAAAGCTCAGTGTTTCTTTTATTTTTTTTTAATGTTTGACTCAATAGTTCTAATTGTTCTAATTTTTTGCTCTAAGATATGTCCATGATAGACTGAAAATATCTGCATTATATTTAGTTTAAATCTAAATGCTTATAAAACTATTTTTTGTGCAGACATCACATCAAGGGTGAAGACATTGGGAAGGAATGACAAAAGAGATGCCAAGAAGATCAGGAAATATGGCATACTTAGAGGTCCTACAGTGCTTTGTATATCACCACCAAAAAACATCAACAAGACTATGTTAGAACATAATTTATTTATTTATTTTATTTTATTTATTAATTTATCACAAAATAAAGGAGGGATAGTACCAAGGGGATACAGTAGCAAATCTACAGTAGAAGAATATGTTTTAAACAGGGTCACTTGATCTAATCATTAGAATGAGAAGGTCATTGATTCATCTAACTGACTACAGTCCCTGAGCTTAAGCAACCAATATGAATGGGTGTACATTTGCATAATAAAACTACAGGAATCCCCTGCCACCCTGGCTATGACTTTTTCTGTGCATAACAGAGTTGTTAAACTTTGTCACTGATCTGAAGAAGTTGAAAGCACTCATCTTCATACATAATATGGCTTGTTGAAGAAAATGTCTGAGATCTCTGTATCAGTTTCTTGGCATAGAAGTTTTGTTAAGAAAGCAATGGAGACTAAAAGATCCTTGCTAAAAACTCGGGTTGACTACATCAACTCTAGAACTTAACAATATGGAAGATTATATTCTCCAGTATTACATGCTCAAAAATAGAATCCAGAAATTAGTTTGTGAACAGTTTAAAGCAAGATAGTTTAAATCAATTTCAATAGCACATAATAATAATAATTATTATTATTAATAATAATAATAATAATAATAATAATAATAATAATAATAATAATAATGATGATAAGTTGTGCATAAAGACCAGATCATAATTCTTAGCAGTACATGAGGAGTTTTAGTTGCCCTTGTGTATTACCAGTTAAAAATATGTGGCAGTACAAAATGTTCAAAAATCAAGGACAAAGCAAGAGAAAGGCCACAAATGAAGGGGCACTTTGTAAATATGTGCACTATTCAGTTAGGATACTGATAAAATAATTGGATCCAACTTAATGTGCATTTTCTGAAGAGTGAAACATCTTAATTAGTAATGTTCAGTAAGGTTTGGTCACTGTAATCATTATCATTGTCTGACCTGAATGTCAGAGGCATTTGAAAGTGGCCTTACTTCTGGCTGATGTTTCTGTGGTGGTGTAAGGTGGGTTACATTTTTTTTTTTTTTTGTGAAAAATCTTTTATCATATTTTAAGCATAGATTCATTGTACATAACACTGATATTTGAGTGGTAACAATAAAAACAGGATTATACTGATGAGAGAAGCTAAACAAAGTACCTGGCTAAGGTAAGGGAAAACAGCTCCTGTACTTTAAAAAAAAAAGCACCAAACTAGGCATGTCCAAGGGTCGGCTTCCGTTGATTTCTCCTGTTCACCTGGTGAATTTGGGCATACTGGGGCAATGCAGCAATTGCCTCATGAACACAGACAACCCTCTCCTCCTACCACCCAACACTATAACCTGTGAGAGATGCACTTACATAGCCAAAATGGAAGCAACACTCTCTCCACCCAAGATTGTGCTAGACAGTCAAGAGGAGAAGGTTAACACCCGCACTACACCTCAAGCAACACATAGCCCTTCTAAACTCACACCACCAACACCCACACATAGCAACATTAAATCCGCATATGCAGAGGCCCTTAACTGTAACCTGCCCAAGCAACAAGAACCTCTGAAGCTGAAACGCAAACAAACACTAATTACAACCAAAGTGTCACATAGCTCACAACACCAGTGTGCCACCCAGCAACAGCCCCTAAGGCAAGACAACATACCTAACACTTTAGTCAAAGGTGACTCTATAGTCAGGCGCACTGATGTCCCACTCACCAGGCTGAACAAGGAGAAAATTACAGTGAGCTGCCTGTCGGGTGCCAGGATCTGCCGCATAACTCATGCAGTCAAGTCACTCCACAACAAATACAAATATGGCTCTGTCATTGTCCATGTTGGAGTGAATGACTTGAGATGTACCTCCCTGGACTACAAGAAAAGAGACATGGAAGAGCTCTCGGATCATGTGGCCCAGGCAGGTATGACCCTAACCCTGAGTAGTATCCTGCCTTCAGCCAGAATGATACCACAATATAAGGACAAAATGATTGACTTCAACAATTGGCTAAGCTTCTGGTGTCATTCAAAGGGGATCCAGTATCTGTCTGCCTGGGATGACATGATCGGAAGACCATGATGCTTTGCCAGAGATGGTCTGCACCTGTCACCTCTGGGATTTAGGTTACTGGCTAAGACTCTTGCGACCCATATAGTGCCTTTTTTAGGCAAAGTTCAAAGGACAAAACCACCAACGTAACAGGTACAAGCATGGAAAATCTGAAGGTAATGCTACTCAATGCTAGAAGTCTAAACCTCAAAATGCACTCTCTCGAGGCACTCCTAAAAATGGAGAACATCGATATCTGTGCAGTAACTGAGACCTGGTTCAAGGCTCCAGAGAGCCCCCCTGCAATACCAGGCTACAACTTTTACCACACTTTTTGGTTACCAAACCAGGACTGAAACACTAAAGGTGGAGGAGTGTCCATATTCACCAAGGATATTCACACCACCAGGTTAGTTGCCCAACACAATGTGTCTGAAATTCTCCAGGTGCAACCAACACTAGGTAAGACTGCAATCCAAATTGTAGCTTGCTACAGATCCCCCACCATGCCCCAAGATTCTCACTACACCTTTCTAAATATACTGGAAAATATTAATATACAACCAAACACCCTAATACTGGGTGATTTCAACTACCCTGCCATTAACTGGGAAAACTACTCGTGCACCAACACCTTTGCCCAACGGTTCTTGGAATTCATAAATTCCATTGCCCTGGATCAACTAATCCATAGTCCCACCAGGGGCTCCAATATCCTAGACCTGGTCATTACCAACATGGGAAATCGATGCTCCACACCTATGGTCACCCCCCTCGATGGTCAGGTCAGGCCATAAGCTAATCACCCTTAACATCCACATCCCACCCTCACCCCCCAGTAAGGAAACCTCCATAAAAAACTTCTCCAAGGCCAACTTCATGCTACCCAAGTCAGAAGTTACAAACTTCATGACACCCATGCAGACGGGAACTGAAAGTTCGACTGCTGAGTCCTGCACTAAGGCACTGTATGAGCACATCCACTCATGCATGAATCGTGCCATCCCAAAGAGAACCAAGATGCTCTCCTCCAAAAAATGGAAGCCAATCTGGTGGTCCCCTGTCATAAACAAATTTTACAACAAAAGGAAAAAACTGTTGCAGAAAAGAGGAAAATTCCAGGATGCAAAAAACTCCCTTACCAGCCTTAGTAAGAAGCTGAGATCCCTCATAAAATCCTCCAAAGCTAGTTATGAAAATAAAATTGCCAAAGATTCCAAAGACAACCACAAGGCATTCTATAACTATGTCAAGAATCTAAATGGCAATGCTCAGATCTGCTCTGAGCTACAACAGAATGGCATTAAATATACTGATCCCAAGGATATTGCCAATAACCTGGCAGATCGATTCAGTGCCAACCTCACCCCCTCTTACCCCCTAAATGGCCCATCTCAATACTGGAAGATTGCCAAATTCCGGTAATAATGGCCACACAGTCAAAAAACGCAATCTCCAAAGCTAAGAATACAGCATCCATGGGACCAGATGACATCCCGGGCTGTGTACTACATGAACTGCAAAAAGAACTGGCACCTCACCTAAGTGTCATGTTTAATCATACCCTCGCCTCAGGCTTCGTGCCCACAGAGTGGCACACAGCTACAGTTATCCCACTCCACAAGGGGGGATCCACCTTGGATCCCGGGAACTACCACCCCATCAGTCTGACAAGCATGATCTGCAAGGCCATGGAACGTATTATTATGGAACTTATAAACAAAGACATTGGCTACCTTAAAACACTGGACCCCACCCAGTTTGGGTTTGTAAATGGCCAATCTTGTCTCCTGAACCTTACTGACTTCTTCAAATCAGTCTCCAGAGCTGTAGACGAGGGTAAGGCAGCCCACACAGCCTTTCTGGACGTCACCAAGGCCTTTGACACCATCCTCCACTCTGGAATCATAGATAAACTTACTAAGCTGGGCATTAATCCCTATGTCACTCAATGGGTTGCCAACTGGCTTACTGACAGAACCCTCACTGTAAAAGTAGCTGACTCCAAATCCAGCTCCAGACAAGTGGCAAGTGGAGTACCTCAGGGTTCAGTCCTGGGACCTCTCTTGTTTGGCATCTACCTCTCTGAAGTACAGGCCAACACTAAGGGACTTTGGCTAACAAAGTTCACAGATGACTGCAAACCGGGAGCCATTATTGAATCCCCAAATGATGTGGATATGCTACAAAAGGGCCTTACAGAAACAGATGCTTGATGCCAGAGCCATGGGCTCAAGCTCAATGCCAAGAAATGTATAGTTATCCCCTTTGGGAAAAAACATGTACCCGAGAATTATCACATAGGTGACAGTACACTAAACACTGAAAGTGTGATAAGAGACTTAGGGACACAGGTGGACAGTGGTCTCACCTTCAATAACCACATCGCCACAACAGTCAGGAAATCCTTCTATGTGGCACACCTCATCACTAAGGGCTTTTCATCCAGAAAAAAGGAGGTCATTGTCCCACTGTACTCATCCCTCATTAGACCCATTATAGAATACAATGCCCCATTTGGTATATACATCTCAAGACATCTGCAACAACTGGAAAGGCCGCAGAAATACCTCACTAAAAGAATCACAGGTGTAAAGCAGATGCCCTATGCTGACCGCCTTATAAAACTCCAGCTATACTCTGTCGCATATCGTCTACTCCGAGGCGATCTCTGCTTAACATACAAGGCCATGTCAAACCCAGATCTGTTGGACATGCTACACTTAAAGAAATCCCAATCCCTCAGAGCCACATGCTCCAGGGATCTAAATCTTGTCATCACAATAAACAAAACATGCTGGAGGGATAGGTTCCTGACCCAGAGACTCCCCAGACTGTGGAATAGACTGCCCATACATGTCAAGCAGAGCACCTCTTTGGCCCTCTTCAAAAGGAACCTTGATGATTGGATGGGAGAAAGGAAATTCACCCCGGGGATCATGTCAGTCGCCCTGCTAGACAGGGGTCCAGGGAAGTAAATAGTGTGGGAAGGAGTAGCCAGGGAATTGTTATGGCTAGGCTTGTACAGGCCCTAGGGCCGATAGCCTAGTACCAACCTATGAACAGCAAAACATTAAAGTACTTACACGTATGTCAAATGTCTATCGTTAAGGTGGGTTACAGGTTTTAAATGTTTTCAATAGTTTCCCATGTAATTCTGTGATGAGTGCAAGTTCAGAACCACAGTGTATGTGTACCAGTGCAAGCTTGTTTTAGTTATAACTGTGAGGTACATAAGAAAGAAAACCACTTTACCAAGCTTGTTATGGCTCTGTTTTTGTGCATGGACCTCACTATAACAAATTTATTTTTTAAAGTTTTTAAGCATAATCAATGCACTTAGTTGATTACATAATAATTACATCTGCATGACATAATATGAAATAATGTCACTCAACATGGGGAGATTCATGCAAAGCACTGCAGCACCCTAAGGAAGACAAATTAGGGTGTAATAACTGCAGAGCTACACTTAGAAAAATTACTTATGCCTGCTGTTCTGCTATGCAAATACCATGGTGGTTCGTGATGTCCTCTGGTTATCCTGACATGTTCATAGACCTCATTCATACCTTGTGTTCATTAATAATGTCATGATCCCTCACTGTACTCTAAATCTTCCAGTCCCAGCAGTCGATAAAAGGTTTTCTGGATGGTCAATTGAATCATTTTACTCTTAACTCATAAGTAGCTATGTGCTTAGTAAAGTAAAGCTTCGATCGTGGTCCAAAACAACCCGTCATCAGACCATTGACAGTATCGACCACTAACTGCCAAGATTTTGCACGGAAACTAAACTAGTTATTCATATAGCATTCTTCCTACTTTTACAACCAGACAGTCTTACAATCTTATATTTCTGAATGCAAAGTCTACAGATGAAGAGCTAGATTATGCCCTTCATAAAAATATGTGGAAAATATATCAATAAATAAATATTTGAACACATTAACAAATATTGGCTACTCGTGACCAGCAATATTGATTCCCTGGCTATGTCCTACATGAACTCAGTAGTACCATTAGGCACCCTATTCAACCAAACCTGTGCACCGGCTTCATCCCAGCCAAATGGAGGACAGCCACTGTCATCCCTCTACACAAAGTTGGAGTGTCCAGTTCCTCAGGCAATTATAGGCCCAACAGCCTAACTATCATGATCTGCCGGCCATGAAATGCATTATCATGGACCTTATAAACAAGGACATTGGCAACCTCAAAATGCTTGACCCCACAAGTTTTGTTTTGTCAAAGGGAGATCATGCCTGTTAAACTTGGTCAAATTGTTCAGAACAGTCACCAAAGCCATGGACGAGGGGAAGATGATGCACACCGCCTACCTTGACCTAGCCAACACCTTCTATTTCCCACTTAGGCATAATAGATAAACTCTCACAGCTAGGCATCAGCTCATATGTTACCAGATGGCTAGCTAACTGTCTCACTGATAGAACCCATTCAGTCAAAATATGGGAAGCCACCACTAGTAATAGACCCGTAATGAGCAGCATACCCCAAGGATCGGTCTTGGGGCCTCTACTGTTTGGGATATACTTTTCTGAGGTGCAAGCCATAACCAGTGATCTGTGGCTGACCAAATATGCAGATTACTGAAACCTGGGCACTGTCTTAAATTCCCCTAGTGATGTAAACATCCTTCAAGAGGGTCTTACTCAAACTAATGGCTGGAGCCAGAAGCATGGCCTCAAACTGAATGCCAAGAAGTGCATCATTATCCCCTTTGGGGAAAATGGCATCCCCACTAATTATCACATTAATAACAATGTACTAAGCATGCAGTCAGTTGTGGAACTTGGGCACTCAGGTTGATAGTGACCTGACTTTTGACCGCCACGTTTCTTCCTTTGTACGGAAGACTTTCTACATGGCCCACCTCACAAGTAAGGGTATTTTATCCAGGAACAAGGAGGTCATAACATTCCTGTACTCCTCCCTTATCAGACCCATTATTGAGTACAGTGCCCCTTTCAGCATGTACTTTGCCAAGCACATGCAGCAGTTGGAGAGACCACAGAGGTTCCCGAACAGGAAAATCCAGGGTCTCAAACACCTATCTATACAGATAGGCTAAAAGCCCTGCCCATCTACTCAGTCTCATACAGACTGCTCGGAGTTGACCTATGTCTGGTCTACAAGGCCGTCTCAGGCCCAGCCTTGATGAAGTTGCTGCATATCCATAAGTCAAACTCCATTTGTGCAACCTGCATGCAAGGCCTCTACCTGGTCAGTGACATTAACAGAACTTGTTGGCAGGATAGATTTGTGTCTCAAAGACTCCCCTCTCTGTGGAATAGACTCCCTCTCCATGTCTAGCAGAGTACCTCACTAGCCCTCTTTTAAGAGGAACCTGGATGACTGGATGGGAAACAGAAAATATACCCCTGTGATCCCACATGTGTCCCTGATGGACAGGGGAAACAGGTGCTGGCTTTGTGGGAACCTATGAACCTATTATCAAAAAACCCTGGGACAGCTTAAACTGTGCTACAGACTTTTGCATTTTTTCACACCTGCTGCTTATAGCTAGGAAAGTACTAATTCCAAAAATTTAATATAGTCTCCAGCTAATTACCTTCCATTAAAATGGCAGTGCTAAAACAATTAAAATATCCTTAAATAAAATTTGCAGATTCACTTTATTTGCAGATCAACTAACTCATAGCTTCCAGCTTCTATAAAATGTTAAATTATCTGTAAATGAAAGGACAACTCTGCTACTCTCCACACAGATCTATAAAATTATTAATCTAGGCCACTGCCCTCTATTAAGAACAAAACTGCAAAACAGAAAACAAAACAATATACTGAGAGATATACATGAAGAAACCATTATCTTCATCAGGCCCATATTCAAAACATAATAGGTGAAAGGGCATTCTAAAAAGTGGCAACAGCAATCTGGAACCAGATCCCATCAGAAATTAAACAAGAAAGTAATACCAATACATTTAAAAGCAAACTAAAATAATACTTGCTCAAAGAATCATCTTGCTCAAAGAATCATCTTGCTCTTCCGATAAAGCAAAGGTTAGAACAACCTTGATTCAGTAATGGCCTTCCACATATGGTTTGTAGAATGGTTTGTAGATTAGTACTAGGCTAACTGCTCTTGTGAGCCATTTTAAGCCTAGCCAATTATCCCTTGTGAGACAAAAACCCTGCATCTTGCATTTGTAAGGCAAACACCTTAACCATTAGGTCACCCTCCTAACCCCATATGGGATATACTCTCTGCCTCTGAAGTAATAAATGTTTTATCTTAATGTGAATTTGTTAAATGAATAATGCTAACACTTATTTGTTTGGCAGGTGTCCCTTTTGCTGGGTGACCTGATAGCAATGTGTGGTTAAATGACTTGTTTATGATCATACAATTAGCAAGTGAGGGAATCAAACCCTACATCATAGGTAGTGTAACTTGAAACTTTAATCACTGTGCCAACTACCAGACTCATACTTGTACCTTGACTGTTATTTGCTCAACCATTACTAAGTGACTCACAGTTCCCATTGTAAAAGTTGCTTTTCAAATTATTCATTGTAATTATCGTTTCAAACTTTTTTTGCAAATATTTAATTCTTTCAAACCCTCTTGCAATAATTGCTGTAATAAGTATACCTGCTTCTATTATAAATGCTTGATGTGATACTCAGATTATATTTTTTTACCCTGTAATTTCTGCCTAATGGGACTGGATCATGGCTGGAAAAGGATGTTGACCAGTGTACTCACCCAGTTATCAAATGTAATAAATAAGTTGTTGTTGTCTTTCGGCTTTTCCCGGTTAGGGGTCGCCACAGCGGAACTCTGGTCCGCTAATGATTGGCAGTAGATTTTCACGAACGCAGAGGTGCCAGCTCGACGTTCAACCTTCAGCGAAGGCACACCCATTTACGCATGTCTTTCGAATGCCCACCCAACTGTGAGGAGGACATGCAGACTCCACACAGAAGGCACTCCCTGCACTCCAGCCGAGAATCAAACGTCAGAACCTCTTGCTGTGAGGCAACAATGCTACCACTGCACCACCGTGGCATAAAATGTAATAAAAAGCCTGTCTTTTGCTAATCTTTGTATTTACTTTATTTACTTATAAAATGTAATAAATAAGTAAATAAAGTAAGTACAAAGATCAGCAAAAGACAGGCTTTATAAGTTCACTAGTTATTTTTAATATGTGTATGTTGGCTTTGAATGAGTGCAGAGACTAACCATGGCCTGTCTGGGAGAGCACCACTCTTAGAGAGCAATCCACACCAGAACCATGGCAAATAACTCAATAATAATCATCTCAGTTTCTCATGAAGAAGCTACTTGTAAAATCAGCTGCCATGCAGATTGTTTTGTATGTTTTTCAGTGGAGTACAGCCTGCAAATCTGTCCCTGATGAAATTTGTGGAAACCAGCAGGACTTCCACGTTTGTATAATTTTATTTTCCTCACATATCTTAAGTGTTTTCTACCTGGCTCCATGTATGTATGTATGTATGTATGTGAGGCTTGTAAATTGTGTTCACTTGAGCAGTGTTGTTGTATAGCAGTAGAATGAAGTAACATTTGAAAAGAAGGCATAAAGTCACGACTATTGCATTGATTTAAGAAGCATTTGGCTCCTACCAATATTCAATTATTAAAGAGAAAAACTGTATTTTTTCTCTACACTCTGTTCCCAACTCCTCTCCCCCTCCATCATTTACTTATAATCAATACACTTTTCGGATACTTGTTATAATCCAGCCTAATTTTATTCTTCCCTGATAGAAATTATTACATACCAAGTATACCTGCAATGTCATCATATTGGTTGTGTTTGCTGACGAGCAGTACATATGTATATATGTATATAGTTTAATGAATGAGTTAATATTTTTCTCAACTTTTTTGCTAATCATATGCGATAACACCATCTTGTAACTCTGTTATATTTCATTGTACTTAACATTGTTATCTAATTATTTTTGTTTTCTGGTCTGATATGTTTGTTCTTGGTATTGAACTCAATGGAAATGTTATTTAAGAAATGGCAATAAATAAAAAAAAGTCTTTTGGCGTTTCTCAGAGAGGGGTCGCCACAGCGGAACTCCGGTCCGCTCATGATTTGCAGTGGATTTTTACGGTGTTGAGTTGCCAGCCCGATGCCCAACCTTCAACAAAGGCATGCCCATTCATGCTCACACCTACCTGCATGTCTTTAGCATCACTCAGCCATGGGGAGGACATGGAGACTCCACACAGAAGGCGCTCCAGCCGAGAATCGAACGGGAGAACCTTTTGCTGTGAGGCGTCAATGCTAACCGCTGAACCACCACGTCAACTTGATTGTTAAAAAAAAGAAGCATTCGGTGCCCTGATTCCATAGCTATTATGTCAGTAATCATTTAGAATGCCTTAACTATTGTAGGTGGTTGTGAGCAAGATGATGCTAGACTTAGTCTTCATGAAATACTCCAGTAACTACTGTTTTGTTTCTCTCACACAGGTACCACACATGTGTACTTTTTTGCTTCATGTACCACTGCATTATCAAACTCTGTTAATACTATTCGTTTTAACAATGTGTTTCTGAACATTGGACAATCCTACAACCCAGTTACAGGAATCTTCACATGCCCTATTTCTGGTGTTTATCAATTTTTCTTTTCAACAAATTTTGGAAGAGGCAAAACAACTAATCTCTGGCTCGTTCATGATGGAAAGAAAGTGATTATAAGCCACACAGACATGCCAGGTCACACTTCACCAAACCTTCAGATGGCTCTACTTTATATAAAAAAATGGTCTCATGTCTGGATAGAGCAATCATCAGGACAGTCATGGTCATCTCCAACTGCTCATACCACTACTTTTGGTGGGATACTCTTACATGCTATGCCATAACGTGAGTATGTTAAGAATGGCAGCATGGCTTAAGGCTTAGATTAATGACCTAGGCATGAATCTAAGATAGCTGTTAGAAGAGCACTTGAGTTTTTAAACCCTATGTGATTTTGTAATATTATTGTCTATCTGATTACAAACTTTTTGAATGTATGCAATTATGCAAATTAAATTTTTTCTTAAAAAAATCTTAAAAAATATAAAGCAGTTTCTCCCTTTATATCTTGACAGAAATATTTCCAAATTGAATGTTCATCAGGTTTAATATTGCTGCAAATAGTATATGCTGTCTGATGTATAAACAAACAAAAGCACAATAAAAATGAATGATTAGCAAGCTGTTGCACTCCATTTTATTTTATATCATAAACTGTAATAAATACATAACACTGAAAATGCCATGAACCTAAATGAATGCAGTAGATTCGAGTAGTAAGGGAAACCGAGGCAGGGATTTGCAGATAGCTGATGTGCAATGGAAAGCAGTGCAAGTGGTTTTGCAAATTACACAAAAGGATCCTGATTCACTGAGCCCACATTGCTCAATACAGCATCCTTCCAGTAGTCAGCAGCAAGAGATTTTGCAGCCACAAACAAGCAATGAGGTCTGGTGGTATGTCCTATGTAAATTAGACCACAGCACATATCATTGCACTGCTCTGCAGGAATCCTTGCATAGCACAGCAAATGATGGACATCTGTAATAGCTAAGATCCATACACAGCAGTGCACAACATGCATTAAGAGCACAAAGTGATTTACCTGTATCCGCCTATGCATTTCCATGAGACAATATCAGTAAGACAAAAAGGAACCAGGTAAATACTGCAGTTTAGTGGTGTGTGTGTGTGTGTGTGTGTGTGTGTGTGTGTGTGTGTGTGTGTGTGTGTGTGTGTGTGTGTGTGTGTATATGGGTGTATATCAGTTCAGTAAATTGCAACATAGCTGAATGGGAATTCATCAAAAATGCAGAATTTCAAACCATTCTGATGGAGATTGCATTACGGTGGAAGAAATATGCCCTTTTCCCCACTGTAGTGCGATCTTGGAGTTAGTATATATAATTAGTGGGTGGTGTGGGGGTTTGAGATACTGAATTTTCAAATGGACTGCCATTCGGCAATGTCACTGTGCACTGAAGTGACATAGACCCTATACACACACACACACACACACACACACACACACACACACACACACATATATGTATGGGAGCACTTTATAAACTGGAAATACTGAAATCTTGAATTTCAAAATCTCATGCTCATAAAGTGGAAGGATCGGAAGATCACAACCCCAGAAGTGCAAAATTCAAAATCTCGAATGCAGAAGAGTTTGAATTAACGGTTCTGGTGTTGAGCTGTGTTCATGGATTCAGGTAAGTGTTTATGTTTAAGGGTGTTGGGTAGGGGCTGGAGTGTGTGTTGTTTCTGTGATGTGTGTGTGCAAGAGGAATGTAGTTTGTGTGGTGGTGTTTCGTGTGTGTGTGTGTATGTAGGGCGACCTTGGAGTTAGAATATTTAAGTCGGGAGGTTGTGAGGGTTACAGCTCCCCACATGAGGAGTGTAGGGGGGCTTGCCCCCTGCATATAATAAGGGTAGGTGTGTGTGCTTGTTTAGTTGTGTGCGTGTGTGTTATATTGCTGTTTGAAAGTGTTCTGAGTTTGAATTCCATGATTTTGTGGTTTTGGGATTTAGGCTTTCGCGGTTTTGTGGTTTCGGGTATTGGATTTCCACTTTATGAGCTCTAGATTCTGAAATTTGAGATTTCAGAATTTCGAGCTTATAAAGTGAATATAAATATATATATATATATATATATATATATATATATATATATATATATATATATATATGTATATGGGTCTACTTTGATAGAAAAAACATTTCACTGAAACTAATTTCGTCGAAGCCTCATTTCACTGAAAATAAATTGCCTGAGCACAATTCACTGAAAGCTCACTTTACTGAAAACGCATTTGACTGAAACTCATTTCATCTAAACAGGTATATGCTCTTTTCCCCACTACAGTATAATCCTGGAGTTAGTATATATAGTAAGGGGGTCTGGCGGCATAGCCCCTCCACCTATTTTAAATGTTGTAAACCGTAGACAAGGATTCTTACAAGTCAAATGAATAACTCTTTCCAGAAAATAATATATGCCCAAACTGTGTATATATATATATATATATATATATATATATATATATATATATATATATGTATATATATATATGTATATATATATATATATATATATATATATATATATATATATATATATATATATATATATATATCTATATATATATTTCAGTGTGTAATTCTCAAGAGACTTGTTTACTAATATATATATATATATATATATATATATATATATGTACTGTATATATGCCTCCCACACACCCTCTAACTTTATATACTAACTCCAGGATCACACTATAGTGGGGAACAGGGCATATACCTGTTTAGACGAAATGAGTTTCAGTCAAATGTGTTTTCAGTGAAGTGAGCTTTCAGTGAACTGTGCTCAGGGAATTCATTTTCAGTGAAATGAGGCTTCGACGAAATGAGTTTCAGTGAAATGTGTTTTCTATCAAAGCAGACCCATATATACATATATATATAAGTATGCAGCTTTATTGCTCTGCCTGTACTTTTGCTACAGAACTATAACAATGACACTAACACTGGTAGGTATTTTAGTGAGCTACTATTTTACCATTTAGTTATTATTATCAGCTCATTTATAAAACAGAAGAAACCTCCAAATCAATTGATGCTAAACTTTATTAAAGTGATGCTGGTATTTTAGTGACTGGTTGAAATCTTCTAAAGTAAACATGAATGAAACACTTTCAGATGGACATTCATAAATAGAAAGATGTATATCAAAATAATTTAACTTAGACTTTGTTATAAAACTTATTTTTTCATCAACAGAGTTTTGTTGCATACAGTAATGTAGTATTGTTATGATTATATCACATGGCTAGTTAACTGCTTTACCTATATAGGCAAGATAGCTTTATTAACATATTAAATGCAATGGTTTGCACTAAGGTTGCAAACATACACATGGTGAAAAGGAAGTATCAAACAGACCTGAAGAAATGTTTAAAAAGTTAGTAAAGCTGCTAATAAATAATACCAAAAAACAGTCATTTAAATTAACACTCCTAAAATTCCAAACTAGAACAATAATTCAGTATAGGATTAGATACGTGAAATAGTATATTGCACTACCTAAAAAAGAAATCTTTCCTTAAAAGTTGCATTTCTCCTCAAATTTTCAAAATGTTTATTGTTCTTTAGTTTTGGAATTTTGGTTTTATAAGTAGTGCAAACATTACCATAGAATTATTATTTACAAGCTGTAAATAAATTAGGACAGTAGAGCTTCACACTGATGGTTATAATTATGGTCTACATTCCTCTTGTAAAAGAATTCCCTTGTAGAAACTGTAATACTATCTATGATATATCCTCTCTCTGTCCCAGATTCCAATACAGCTGATGTTCAAAGATGTGCTACACAAGTGTTCACCTGTGGCTAGCAAATGAGTAAAAATTCTTAGGTTCTTTGTCCATGAGGTATGCACAAATAAGAATTCTTTTTATCTCATTTAGGTTCTTTTTCATGAGGTATGCACAAATAAGAATTCTTTTTATCTCATTTAGGTTCTTTTTCCATGACGTATGCACAAAAAATATTTTTTTATTTCGTTTAGGTTCTTTTTCCATGAGGTATGCACAAATAAGAATTCTTTTTATTTCATTTAGGTTCTTTTTCCATGAGGTATGCACAAATAAGAATTATTTTTATTTCATTTAGGTTCTTTTTCCATGAGGTATGCACAAATAAGAATTGTTTTTATTTCATTTAGGTTCTTTTTCCATGAGGTATGTACAAATTAGACTTGTTTTTATTTCATTTATGCTCTTTTTTCATGAGGTATGCACAAATAAGAATTATTTTTATTTCATTTAGGTTATTTTGTTCATGAGGCATGCACAAATAAGAATTAATTTTACTTCATTTAGGTTCTTTTTTCATGAGGCATACACAAATAAGAATTATTTTTATTTCATTTAGGTTCTTTTTCCATGAGGTATGCACAAATAAGAAGTCTTTTTATTTCATTTGCATTATTTTTTCATGAGGTATGCACAAATAAGAATTACTTTTATTTCATTTAGTTTTTTTTCCATGAGGTATACACAAATAAGAATTCCTTTTATTTCATTTCATCTCATTTATATTCATTTATTACCTGGGTAAGAAGCATGCAAGCTGTCATGGCGTGATCACTTTCTTACCCCTAATTTCAAACGAAATATTGTATGAGTTGCTCACATTCAGTTACCAACTATTAACTGGTATTATCTATGTATGTATGTACTGTATATATAGGATGTCTATCAGATGTTTGACATGCCTCTACCAAATCAGGCAATGCAGACAAAACTATACCAAAGCCTACAATGTTGAGCACTAAAGCAGCATAAAACACTGTTTCCTGAAAGCCTCTACTGTTCTGGACATAAGAACAAGTGCTAGCATGGGTCCTGAAAAGGGGCAAGTCTGGTAGTTTGGTATATTGAGTGTTTGACATTGTAGGCTTCAGTATAGTTTAGTCGACACTGCCTGATTCAATAGAAGCGGTACTGAACATCTGATATTCAGCCATATATATGTGTGCAGAGGCACCATATACATATATACATTCACACACACACACACACACACACACACACACACACACACACACACACACACACACACACACGCACACACACACATTTACAGATCCTTGTTGTGAAGTACAGTAGTTTTAATGTCTCCCTCCTTTAAGGAAAAACATTAAACCACAGGGGAAACTGGTACTCCATGAAAAATGAAGTTGCTGGCTGAGACTCCTTGAAATAAAAAAAAAATCATAACCTTATTTAGAAATCAATATTTATTTATTAAAAATAAAAGATATCAGACAAATGAGAACTTTTATTCTTAACAGGGTTCCATCAGATGTAACTTTAGTTTACACCACATGCATTGTTTATATGCTTTAACAGTTAGTTCATTCTAAATTAACTCAAACTGAGGTCATAAGGATAAGAAATAGGTTTTTCTGTTGTATTCCTGCCTATGTGGTTAGTGCCTAATCAGTACAAGCACTTTGCATAACTTTTTCCATTGACTATGTAAAACCACCAGTGCTTCATTTTATACCTGATGTGATTGGTTAATGTCATTTGCCATAAATGGACAACTACTAACTAATATTAGTCAAAGTAAAATACTTCAGTATTATAATATGTTTTTATTGAATACTTTTACTGAATTTCACAAAACAAACATCATAGGTTCATAGACCTATACAAGCCTATACAAGCCACCCAAGAAAATTATTTTCCTGCGTCCCTGTCAAGCAGAGCCACAGAGGTGATCCCCAGGGTGAATTTCCTATTTCCCATCCAATCAAGATTTTTCTTGAAGAGTACCAATGAGGAGCTTTGTTTGGTATAGATAAGTAGTTTGTTCCAGAGTATGGGAAGTCTCTGGGACAGGAATCTATCCCTCCAGCATGTTCTGCTTATTGTGGTGACAAGGTTTAGGTCCCTAGAACGTGTAGCTCGGAGGGATTGGAAAGTCGAGCATGTCCAACAGTTCTGGGTTTGACGTAGGTTTGTATGTTAGGCAGAGATTGCCTTTGAGTAGGCAATATGCTATGGAGTAGAAAATAAAACAAGGAAAAAGCACCACACTAGGAAACAAAAACTATATGTTAGCGCTTTCGTTTACTAAAAATATGTAAACTTCTTCAGACATATTTTTAGTAAACGAAAGCGCTAACATATAGTTTTTGTTTCCTAGCGTGGTGCTTTTTCCATGTTTTATTTTTTATTAGTTTGTTGAATCATTTAGTTTGTATGCGATGGAGTAAAGCTGGAATTTTTTGAAACGGTCTGTGTACGGCATCTGTTTGAGGCCAGTAATCCTTTTCATGAGGTATTTCTGTGGCCTTTCCAGTTGCTGTAGATGTCTTGTGAGGTACATACCAAAAGGTGCATTGTGATATATAATGGGTCTAATGAGTGACGAGTAGAGAGGAACAATGACATCTTTTTTCCTGGATGAGAAACCTTTTGTGATGAGGTGTGCCATGTAGAAGGATTTCCTGACTATTGTGGTGATGTGATTATCAAAGGAGAGACTATTGTCCACCTGTGCCCCAAGGTCTCTTATCACACTTTCGGTGTTAAGTAGACTTCCACCTATGTGGTAGCTCATGGGTACAGAGTTTTTACCAAAGGGGATGACGATGCATTTTTTGGCATTGAGCTTGAGGCCATGGCTTTGACACCAGGCATCTGTCTCAGTGAGGCCCTTTTGTAGGATGTCCACATCGTTAGGAGTTTCAGTTATGGCTCCTAGTTTGCAGTCACCTGTGAACTTTGTTAGCCAAAGACCTTCTGTGTTAGCCTATACTTCAGAAAAGTAGATACCAAACAGGAGAGGACCCAGGACTGAACCCTGTGGTACTCCCCTTGTCGCTGGTCTGAAGTCGAATTTGGAGTCTGCTACTTTCACAGTGTGGGTTCTGTCAGTGAGCCAGTTGGCAACACATCTTGTGACATAGGGATTTATACCTAGTTTAGTGAGTTTATCTATAATTACAGAGTGGGGGGTGATGTCAAAAGCCTTGGCGAGATCTAGATAGGCTGTGTGAACCACCTTACCATCGTCTACAGCTTTGGTGACTTCTTCAAAGAAGTCTATCAGGTTTAGGAGACATGATCTGCCTTTTACAAACCTGAACTGGGTGGGGTCCAGAGTTTGGAGATTACCAATGTCTTTGTTTATAAATTCCATGATGATACGCTCCATGGCCTTGCAGACCAGGCTTGTTACGCTAATGGGGTGGTAGTTCCTGGGGTCTGTGGTGGCTCCTCCTTTGTGGAGTGGGATAACCATCGCTGTGTGCCATTCAGTGGGCACAAAGCCTGAGGTGAGGCTATGATTGAACATGGTGCTTAGGTGGGGTGCCAGTTCATTCTGTAGTTCATGTAGAATGCAGCCTGGGATATTGTCAGGTCCCATGGATGCTGTGTTCTTGGCTTTGGAGAGTGTGGTTTTTACCTGTGCAGCCGTGATTACAGGAACTTTGCATTCTTCCGGTATAGAGATGGGCTCTTTGGGGGTGAGATGGGGGGAAAAGTCAGCACTGAACCAATCTGCTAGGATGTTGGCAATATCAGTTGGTTCTGTATATTTAGTGCCATTGTGCTGTAACTCAGAACAGATCTGAGTGTTGCCACTGAGATTCTTGACATAGCTATAGAATGCTTTGTAGTTGTCTTTAGAATCAGTGGCAATTTTGTTTTCATAACTAGCTTTGGAGGATTTTATGAGGGATCCCAACTTCTTACTGAGGTTGACCAGGGAGTTCCTCCAGTCATGGGATTTTACTCATTTTTGCAACAGTTTATTTCTTCTGTTGTAGAGTTTGTTTATGGCAGGGGACCACCAGATTGGCTTTCTTTTTTTTGGAGGATAGCATCTTGGTTCTGTTAGGGATAGCACGATCCATGTACTTGTGTAAGTGCTTATAAAGTGTATTTGTGTAGGATTCAGCACCGTACCTCTATTGTTCGTCTGCATGGGTGTCGTGAAGTTTGCCACTTCTGTCTTAAGAAGCATGAAGTTGGCTTTAGAGAATTTTTTTACAGTGGTTTCCCTAATTGGGGGTGGGGGCTGGATGTGGATGTCTAGGGTGATTAGCTTGTGGTTGGATCTGACCAATGAGGAATTATCTCTGGTGTGGAACACCGGTCGCCCATGTTAGTAATGACCAGGTCTAGGATATTGCTGCCCTTGGTGGGCTGTGGATAAGTTGATCTAAGGCACTGGAATTTATGAATTCCAGAAAACGTTGAGCAAAAGTGTTAGTACATGAGTAGTTTTCCCAGTTAATAGTGGGGTAGTTGAAATTGCCCATTATTAGGGTGTTGGGTTGTACCCTAATATTTTCCAGTGTATCAAGAAATGAGGAGTGGGAATCCTGGGGCATAGTGGGGGATTTGTAGCAAGTTACAATTTGGATTGCGGTCTTGCCCAGAGTTAGTTGCACTTGGATAATCTTGGGTACATTATGCTGAACAACTCCCCTGGAGGTGTAGATATCCTGAAAAAATATAGTGTTTCATTCCAGGTTAGGTGGCCGAAAAGTGTGGTATAAATTATAGCCTGGTAATGCAGGGGTGCTCTCTGGAGCCTTGAACCAGGTCTTTGTCACTGCACAGATGTTGATGTTCTCCATTTTAAGGAGTGCCTCGAGTGAATTCATTTTGAGGTTTAGACTTCTAGCATTGAGTAGCATTACCCTCAGATTTTGCTTGCTTGTCCCTGCTACAGTGGGGAATTTGTCATTTGAACCTTGCCTAAAAAAGACAGTATAGGGGTGGCAAGAGCCTTAGCCAGTATTCGGAATCCCAAGGGCGACAGGTGCAGGCCACCTCTGGCAAAGCATCGTGGTCTGTCAATCATATCACCCCAAGCAGACAGATACAGGATCCCCTTAGAATGACACCAGAAACTTAGCCAATCGTTGAAGTCAATCATTTTTTCCTTCTACTGTGGTATTATTCTGGGTGAGAGCAGGATGCTACTTAGGGCTAGGGTCATACCTGCCTGGGCTACAAGATCGGAGAGCTCCTCCATGTCTCTTTTCATGTAGTCCAGGGAGGTACTTCTCAGGTCCTTCACGCCAGCATGGACAATGACAGAGTCATATTTGTACTTGTTGTGGAGTGACCTGAGTGCGTGCAGATCCTGGCATCCGACAGGCAGCTGACAGTAACTTTCTCCTTGTTTAGCCTGGTGAGTGGAACATCAGTGTGTCTGACTATAGAGTCACCTATGACTTGAGTGTTGGGTACGTTGTTATGCTTTATGGGCTGTGGTTGAGTGGCACACTGAATTTGTGGGCTATATGTCATTTGGGTTGTGTTGGGGGGTGGAGGTTACTTGCATTTCTGCTTTGGAGGTCTCTGTTGCTTGAGCAGATTTTTATTGAGAGCCTCTGAGAATGTAGGTGTGTGTTTTATGTTGCTATGTGTGTGTTTTGGTGGTGTAGGTTTTGAGGGACTATGTGATGAGTGTGGTGTGGTGCAAGTGTTTACCTTCTCCTCTTGACTGTCTAGTCCAGTCTTGGGTGAAGAGAGCTTTGCTTCCAGTTTGGCTATGTAAGTGCATCTCTCACAGGTTGTAGTGTTGGGTGGTAGGAGGAGAGGGTTGTCTGTGGATATGAGGCAATTACTGCATTGCCCCAAGATGCCCAGATTCATCAGGTAGACAGGAGAAAACACCAGGAGCTGACCCTTAAACATGCCTGGATAGGTGCTTATTTATCAAGTACTAAAAACTGTTTCCCTCTAGACAAGTGAGGAAAGTTGACTGTTGTAGTAATTTGTAGCTTATTTAGTGCTTACAACGAGTTCTGAACAAGTGCTGAGCTCAAAGAAACAGATTTGAGTGCTAAAACTAAAACACTGGCTAGTTCTAAGGGATATTTTGAAGAGCAGACTTTATGGCACTAGGAATAGTTTAACCCTAGCTAAGCGGCGAAGCATAAGGTGTATTTTTTTATATAACAGTAGCAAATGAGCAACTTGATTTAAACAAATTAACCAATTAACCAATAAAAAGCTAAAAACTGAGCCCCATTCCAGCAGTCTTTGATCAGACAAGTTCTAACTGCACACTTCTGCCACTAGGGTGCAGGGGAACCTTCTCCAAAAAAGATGGTCTGGATTAGTGCTCAAGTTATACAAACAAAGCTAGATTCAGCAGGTCTGAATTTAGTCTATACTACAGCAAACAACACATACCAATTTCAGAAAGAAACAGTTCAGATAAGCAGGCACAATAATCCTTCAACCAGAAACTCTCAGCTCAGAAGGGCAGAATCTATCCGCTCCTCCCACAAGAGTGCAGACCACACATTCTTAATGTAAAATAACTGGCCCGAAGCCCAAGTGCTAAAGCCAGAACTAATACACTTTTAGAATAACAGACACTAAGCCTTCAATCAGCAACTCCCAACTTAGAAGGATGTAAGCTACCTGTCCTGCCACAACAGTGCAGACCACAAACCTTCTTAATGTAAAACAACTGGTCTGAAGCCGAAGTGCTTCAACCAAAGGCTTAGAATACCAGTTACAATTTAATCAGGCTACTAACAAGCAGTAATAAATGCAGCAGAATAAATCCAATAAAGTAGGAAGAAACACAAATTCAGTAAAAGCAGATGAATAAAGTGCATTTTTATATAACAATAGAAAATGAGCAAACTGATTTAAACAAATTATCCAATTAACCAGTAAAAAAAGCTCAAAACTGATCCCTGTTCCAGCAGTCTTCAATCAGACTAGTTCTAACTGCACACTCCTGCCACTAGGGTGCAGGGGAACCTTCTCTAAAAAAGATGACCTGGATTAGTGCCCAAGTTATACAAACAAAGCTAGATTCAGCATGCCTGAATCTAGTCTATGCTACAGCAAACAAAGTGCACCAATTTCAGAAACAGTTCAAATAAGCAGGCACAATAATCCTTTAACCAGAAATTCCCAGCTCAGAAGGGCAGAATTTGACATCTCCTTCCACAAGAGTGCAGACCACAAACCTTCTTAATGTAAAATAACTGGCCTGAAGCCCAAGTGCTTAAACCAGAACTAATACACTTTTAGAATAACAAACACTGAGCCTTCAATCAGCAATTCCCAACTTAGAAGGATGTAAGCTACCTGTCCTGCCACAACAGTGCAAACCACAAACCTTCTTAATGTAAAACAACTGGTCTGAAGCCCAAGTGCTTAAACGAAAAGGCTTAGAATAACAGTTACAATTTAATCAGGCTATGACCAAGCCGGAATAAATTCAGCAGAATAAATACAATTGAGTACTTTTAAGAAGAGGCAAAAGCAAAATAAAGTGGATTTTTTTTTAGTAAAGTGCAAGGAGAGAGGAAGGAGGAGAAGAAGAAAAATTCAAGGTTAAGAACCTAAGTGGGTTGGCCTTCTCAAATGTTCTCTCTGTATTAAGTAGAGAGAACACCAGACTGGGAGGGGTCAGGGGTGTCCCAGATGAAATTTACAGTTGGGGCAGGCAACTGCAAAAACACAAACTATAACAACACAACAAGAATAGGGTGGGAGGGAGGGAAAACAAACAGTTTCAGGACAGATGAGGAAATATAAAACAATGCCAGAAAATATATAAAATAATTCAGTCAGGCAAAAAATAACTTAGTCAGGCAAAATTAAGACAATGCAGAACTCTGAAAGGTCAAAATGCCAAGAAATATACTTGGCAATCAGCAATATATTTCCAGATTGTTTTAGAATCACACTTCAGCCAGAACACCAGGAGTTTTCTAACAGTGTGTGCAATAATTTGCAAACAGAAAACTATTTTTAAATCAGCAAGCCTTGAAGCAATCAGATAACACAAAAGCTGTTAGAACAGTTTTATAAACTCTACCTCAGGAATAGGGGGAAGCAGTTTATTTTCATAGAAAACATAAGCAGATAATAAGGAAAAACACTTGTAACAATGAACATCTCAAGAAACGATTTACATGGCTGAGTTATTAACACATCAATACATGTCATATGTACTGTCATCATCGATATCCAAGCAAATTATATCACCACTCTTATAACTGATTACCACAATAAGCAAAAGGTCACTTTCCATTCCAAAGGTATCTTCTGTTAAGGTTCCAAGTATTTAAATGATTGATATCTCATGAGTATTATAGCATTGTAATCATAACTGCAGCAAGTCAGGACCATGTTATAAACTATCTAGTTGACCCAGTGACTAAGAGCACCTGTCTTGTACACCTTATGTCAAGTAATGTACCACTCTTTCCATGAAAAAAATGAATACAATTTACAGATACATGAATTACAAGTGTGTGCCAAGAGATGTGAAAGGGCTCTGTATATGCTAGGTCTAAGATAAATCATTCTATAAAAGTTAACCTAATAGGGTTAAATGAAGAACTATATGACTAACTCCTAATTCAGCATGCTCCATCTAATGTCAATTGACATAAAATAAGTTAAGTTAAAAGAGATAAGCAGCAACATTTCTGTCAAAAGTCATGGTTATTGCTGATGCACATTGCATGCAGAACCATCCAGTGGTTATGGGTATGTGTAGAGGGGTTAGGGTCTTAAAGCCACAAAATGCCCTCGACTTGAAATTTTTATCCTCAAATGGCCAACAGACTATAATTATCTTAGGTGAAAAAAGACAACAGAAACTAATAAAAACAAGACTAGTTCCATTCATTTCTTATTGTTTTTTAATGGTCAGGTAAGTTCACAAAATACCAAACTGACCAAGGCAAAAATGGGGTGTCAGGGTAAAATGTTTATGATTAGGTTGGAATGTGAGCCACTTTACTAAACAGTGGTAGAAAACAGCAAAAAATAAATGGAGTAAAAAAAAACTGTTATTTAACACTTTTTTCCACTCACTTTTTGTATACAGGTCAGGAAATGGAGAGAAACATATATAGCATGTATAGGTCAATGCTGTGAGTGGTAACATGAAGTATGAACATTAAGGCTTACTAAGGTCAGGTTAATCCTTAGGTGGGCCAGGGACACTGAAGTCATGTGACCTTCAGTTCAAGGTGACCCAGGTCACACGACTGCTACTCATGTAACCACTGGGTACTCACTTCACAGGACAAATGGATACTCATACAAGTCTGCAAACATTACAAATTATTTTTATAACTTGCATAAATCCTCTAAGACTGGGAAGAGGATCTGAACTCAGATCTGTACAGTTATTCCAATGAACAGGCTTTTCTGATTAGAAAGTTAATAATTATTATTTATTTATTTATTTATTTGCATTTGTTTACCAGGATGGTCCAGCTGGGCCAGAAGTGTTCATTTTCAGTGGAGTCCTGGGGAGAAAAGCTCCACATATAAGACATTTCACATACAATAGAGAATTTACATTAATAAAGACATTTAGTACATATTATTGACAGCTTATACAATTGATGAAAAAAAACAGTACATAAGTAATCATTCTCAAATCAAAGATATTATATAAACAATACAGAGTATATACATGAGAACATTCCATATGAGTAGTTTTCAGCTAATAAAATTTATGCAGTACACCATGCAGTAGGTGCAAAGCAGACATATGAATTAATTAGAGAATAGGTACTTAAAGTTTTCACAGTTTAGGAGGTGTAATAGCTGAATAATAGGCTATATGAGTCCTCTTGCAAGAATCAGCAAAGTCGGTGGATATTGTTGTAGATATAAGTGGTGGTATGATATTTAGGTAGGCTGCGAGAGTACCTAAATGTTTTGCCTGGTTCAATGGTAGGTCTATAAGGGTTAGGAAGAGAAGAAAGTAGACAGGAGGGATCAATGGTAAGACAATGAGGGTTAGTAGAAGAGGGAAGTGGACAGGATGGAAATGTGGAGTAAGTAAAATGACAGGTGGATGTGAAAGGAGGATGCCAGAGTAGTAGACTGGGGGTGAAAATAGTTGTGATGGTTGAAGTTAGGTTATATGAGATGTGGTGTTATCACATGTACACAGCCAAGATGAGGAGAGGTGTTGTTTCAGAGATGTCTTGAAGAGAGTTACTGAGCGGGTGGATCTAGTGTTGGGGGAGGGAGTTCCAAAGTTTTGCGATGGTAAAGGAGTAAAGCATCTGACCAGCTGAAATTTTGGGTTTTTCTACATTTATGAGCAGTTGGTTGTTGGATCAGAGTGGTCTGTTAGGATGGTATAAAGTAAGTATAGAAGATAGAGCAGGGCACATGGATGGATTATGAATGAGTTTATGAGCTGTAGTTAGTTAGATAAAGGTGAGATAGTTGGGGAGTTCAAGCCATTTTAGGTTACATAATGATAAGTAGTGGTGGGATGAGTAGGAGGCATTAGTCACAAACTTAGCAATTTTGTTGTAGCATGAGTCTAGTTTGCACTTTAGAGAGGACTGAATGCTGGTGAGGAGAGGGACATCATGTAGAAGAGAGGGTAATAGAAAAGAAGAGATAAGGGAAAGTCGGGCTGATGCACTGAGTAAATGTTTGTTTCAGTAGAGAGTGCCAAGCTTTTGATGTGTCTTTTTGACATTGGAGTGGATGTGCAGGTCAAATGTGAGGTTTTAGTCTATGATGACACCTAGGAGTTTTGAGCTAGGTACAATGTCGACGGTGGTACCATTTTGGGATTGAATGGTGAAGTTCTTTTTTTGTAGGGGTGTGGACTTTTGGGGGGCAAAGATTACTAGTTTGGTTTTGCTGGGGTTCAGGGCAAGATGATTATTAGACATCCAAATTTCAGTGGAGGTGAGGGTGTTTTGGGTGAGTTGGTGTAGTTCTGAGGAGTTGTTTGCACTGCAGATGATAGTGGAGTCATCTGTGTACTGGATGATTGGGCCCTGAGAGAGTGCAGGGTGGAAGTTATTGATAAATATGCTAAACAGAAGTGGGCCTAAAATGGAGCCTTGAGGAGCACCAGTGGTAGTGTTTAGGAAAGGGGAGTAAGAGTTCTGCCATTTAGTTGATTGTTGCCTGTTAGTGAGGTAATTAGTGAACCAGTTTAGGTGAGGTACCTATGTTAGAGAGTTTTGTTAGAAGGAGAGAGTGGAATATAGTATTGAATATTGAAAGCTTTAGAAAGATCAAGAAATAGTGAAGATACGATTTTACCAGTGTCACGGGCTTGCAAGATTTGGTCTCTATTGTGAAGATCAAGGGATTAAAAGGTCTGTAAACAGACATAAAACCATACCCTTTCACTATTGTTGGTTGCTATTACATTACTGGCTCATGTAAGTCAGCTTTAACATAAGAAAAATAAAGAGAATTTCCTGGTCTATACATTTTGTGACAGGCATGCAGGTATTGAGCATGAACAAGTTACATTGTTGACTAGTACTCACATGACTGGAATGGTATGGGCTGCTGATGCTGCAGACATTGCCTACCCTTGCTTACTATAGTAAGCGACTAGGCCATGCAACCTCTTGGATTCAAGAAACACTGTCATATAGGAGCCCACCAAACTTTATATTTTTGCTATATACTTTACTACACCCAGCCTTCACTCTGTGCTATGTGACTAACTGTACACTTGCACCAGATGTTTCTGTCCTTCCCTGGAATGTTACAGTTCTCTAACTGAACTGCACTGCAAATAAACCAGGTAACTGATTCTTTACTTCTTCAATTGTACTTACTGCCTGTATCTAACTGAATGCCTGAATAATATTCAATCAAGCATGGATTTAATTCTAGATAACTAGCGAAATGATACAAATGTCAAGTTTGTTGACTTGGCAAGATAAATTTTAATGAAGGCTGTTTTGTGAGGTTCAAAACTGTACGACAACTTGAATTTCAGTGCCAGACATAAAAACATAGGAAGGGAAACATAAGATGCTATGTAGTCTAAAGCTGAGTCTAGTAGGACTCAAACCAACAACATTTGACAAGTATATGAGTGTTAAGAAGATGTATTTGTGACTGAAAAGGTCTTTGTCTGATAAATACAAACAATATTCCTTTACTGTGTGTGATTTTCTCATAATATAATATAACTATTATTAAATATTACCTAGAGAAGTAGTCAGTTAACCTTTGTGGCTTGCTACATGTCTCCATGTTACAAATGTGATTGATTTTTATTGACAGCATACAGTGGCTCATATATAAAAAATGAATGAGGCAACATTTCCTGGTGTGCTAGTAATAAATGTTTGTACTACGCTGCATTGTTATTTATGGATGACTTGATGAGTGCAGAGCTATTGTGCAGAAAACATGACTCAATAAGTGCAGGATTAATTTGCAAATACTGACAGCATTTCAATGTGCAAACAGCATATCAGAAACTTTAGTAATATGATATGCTGGGGCCTGTTACACAAGTTGATTAAGCTTTTGTGAAATCACTAATGTATTACACTTTGTGTTTCATTGTGATACATTTCTCATTCTCACCACATGAGCATGTTACAAGGTTAAATGAAATCACACATAGGTATATGTCTCAACTGTTCAAACTTTTGCAGAATGTCAAGATTTCTGTGTCAAATTTTTGGCCTGTTCCTCATAAACTTTGTGATTTTCTGCTATACCTCTGAGGACTGAACTAAATAATAACAGATATTTCAGTTTCAGAACTCATATCCTTCAGAAGATGCATGCTAATGCAAAACTTGTTATTCTATCAACTTTCCAAGTTTAGAAGAGCAATATTTCAAATCTACCCTGATTTTGAGCCTTTGAACCCCCACCCTGTATAATTGGCTTTGTCCAAAATTCTTGCATTAAGAAGTTGAGGGGTCTGCAACTAGGAATGAATGAATATTTCTGCCTCATGTTTTGGCATCTCTAAGCATGCTGTTGTGCCATTGCAGAACACAAATTACCAGATTATCACACAGAAGAAAAAGAGAGCGTAATGCAACTCACTATGTATATTTAAACAACTATGTTTGGTGGCTTCCAAATCAAAACATGTTATAATGTCTCACTTGCTCAGTTTCAAAATAAGGCATTGTGTATAACTATTTAAATCAGATCACAATCTAAAACAGATTCTTGATAAGTATCTTTGACACAGCTTTGTTATGTTTGGTTTGGATATGTAATGTGTATATATACAGTATGTATGTATGTATGTATGTATATATATATATATATATATCTATATATATATATATCTATATATATATATATATATATATATATATATATATGTGTGTGTGTGTGTGTGTGTGGTTGGAAAATATAAGAAACGTTATATAAAACAACGATGTCACAAAGTTGGGAGATATTATGGTAGAAAATACATGTGGTTTTTCTGTGATGAAAAATCCACACCGAAAAATTTAACAACTAAAAATGGAGCAGCAAAAGCATGGTGATAAATGGTGAAAGCATTTATTTCCTCCATGTAACATGCTTTATTCATTTTTGTAACAAAGAAAACATAGCAGAAACAACATCTGATATAAAATGTCAGTAGCACCATAAATGTTAAGCCAAACGAACAAGAAAGCCTGAATATTAATAATAAAAGCAGACAAAGCAAAAAGAGAAAAAAGCAGACAAAAAAAGACACAACACATGGCGCCCATCTTCCAAGTGGTATAAATTAAACTCCTTCACTTGCCAAGATGCACAACAATAACAACCTACTGACTGGAAAAGTCAGCCCTCTGAGCACCTTAATACAGTTACCCAGGTCTGTGAGGTAAAGACATTGACCAATATGCCATTACATGCTACCAGATGCACGGTAACAATATTCTGCTGCTCCTAAATGACTGCTGCAGTAAGTTCAGCCCTCACATCGTCCTACATTTTACCCTTGCATTTCAACCATATCTGATTTTACACTGTGTAATAGCTCCAGTTTCTAAACCATGATGGTCAGGGATAGATCCTTTTTCCAGTCTTTCAGAAGAGCCAGGTAGGCTGAAATACAAATAAATGTCACAAACTTCTTAGGCATCTTAGAGATACCAGGGGTGAAATGGTAAGGAAACTTTGCCAGCTCCATAACTCACCTGACTTAACCAGACATAAACACCTGCTTTAACTTATAGTTTGCACACTCCTGAAGCATATGTTGCATATCCACTTCCCTGCATACACCACTACAACAATAGATAATCTGTAATAGCGTGTAGAAGACATTACTCTAAATCCTCACCCTGTCTTACACCTCAGATTGGGTGTAATTAATCCTTAGTGCTAATACTCTGTCTGCAGTGATTTATTTGATTGTTCTACCTAACTGCTTCTCCCAGAAGTATATGTGAAGACTTCTAATTGGATTCAAAAGCAGCCTCATATATACATTTCCTAATCCCCAATGGAATTTCCTCTGCTCTGTTCAGATACACCTACAGCTCCCCAGCCTTAATACACTGAAGTAGCAGGGAAGGGAAAAGTATGTTTAACCACTACGAGTAGCTGGTAACACATAGCCATCTGACCTGAACCTGCAGCTAGGCCTCCTGTAACTCTCCCAGGCAAGACACCTGCCCTCATATGGTCTTTTTTTTCCTCCATCAAAAAAATGTTATTCAGTTAGTGAACTGGCATTATCTTAGCCATAACGTATGATGAGCATCCTCCTTTATTTAATTGTCAGTGCATTCAAGCAATTCTACTTTAAAATTTTGGCAGTGGATTAATAAATAAAATACATTTTAACGTTTCTAGACAAAAATAACCGGTAAAGCTATTAGTAAACACAAACCAAACATCACAAACCAAGAGCCAGTTTGTATTGTAATACTGAGTAACATACTAAAAATGAAGTGCCACACTTTTTCTCCTAAACAACCAGTGAGATTACTTCTCCACATCGATGAGGGATAATAGTCTAAAGTCTGTAACAAACTTAATCAGAAAAAGAATGAGTAAAGGTTACAAAATACTTTATATTTAACTCTCAGTGTAGTAGTTGCCTGTCTCATACTCTTTGCATAAAAACTGATTTGTTAAGCTTTCATTCAAGGTTGGTTTTAACCTGAATATACAGCCAAAAATGACAATTCCATTCTTAGCCAACTTGCGTGGACAGGATCCATAAAACAATTAGATCATGATTCCACAAAGAGAAAATGGAATACGTCTGTCTGTTAACACTGGGCTCTCCAAGGACAAGTTGTATTACATTGCATATTAAGACTCTGAATGTTTTATTTTGGCCTTAAAAGTCAGCTACAGCAATAGTGTAGTGCAGCTTTTAGCCAGGAGTGGGCAAATTTTAGCTGAGATGTTATTTTTCCTGCATATTTTCTGTCTGTTTGAATGTATTATTTTAATTTTCTTGTACAAATTCTGTACTTTCCATATTTAGTTGAAAAGGAACTTATTTGACTTACTATTTTAAACAGAGAAGCTTATCATCTAAATTTGAATGTTTTTGACTGAAGGTTTATTTTATTAGCTTGAGAGTTTATGCATTTTTACCAGTGAGCATACAGCTATGTGGATCCACTCTATGAAGAGTGATTGCTAATTTCTAATAACTAAAAACAAAAATGAAAACTCTAGCAAAGCTAGAACTTCCACTGAGTGACCTCCCAAGCCTCTTGTATCAGAGGCACATGGGATATATGCAAATGAACCTTATGAACATCAGGTGTTTCAGCTCACTGGCAATTCTGAATGCCCATGACTTGTTTCGTCGTTTTAATGGACAATGTCAGGCCAATAAAGCCAAACCCCCCTGATGTTCATAAGGTTCATTTGCATATATCCCATGTGCCTCTGATACAAGAGGTTTGGGAGGTCACTCAGTGGAAGTTCTAGCTTTGCTGGAGTTTTCATTTTTGTTTTTACTGATTGGTTTTTCAGTGACCTTCTCACTCATTGTTTTAATTTCTAATAACTGTCATTTAAATACTTAAAGGTAAACTTATTTTTCTTTTTTAATAAGTAATGGAAACATACTGCATACTTTAGAAGAGAGGACATTAATGCTGCAAAGTTACTTTTACCTCTCATTCGGGAAAATATTGGTCAAGTTTTAATTACTGTTGCATAGAAATGTACTGGGCTCAGCTTGAGCTAAGTAAAATCCTGAAGAACCAATGATTTTAGCACTGATCATTAGACATACAGTGTAGAGCTTATTTGGATGTGGCAGGGCTTGGCTACTACCCACGGAAACAGTATATATTTACAGCATACCTTTAAGGCTAATGGGCTGTTTTATATTAACTGGAACCAGTGAAGCATTCAAAACATCAGACTGCTGATTCTGTGTCACCCAGATATTAATGGCAGTGGCGCAGGAGTTAAACCCTGAAGCCCATATCTACCACATATTAGCTGTTGACAGCAGGAGGGATTATATCCCTTCTTGTCACATGTTAATTGATAGGCAGTGACTAGCTTACCTGTATTGGAATTACACAACATATAAAACTGTTTTGGTCACCACAAAGTGAGTATACGTCTGCATCTACAAAGTATATACATATATATTTCAGTATATTTTGTACCACTGGTATTTTATTTTATTTTTAGTCAGAGTCCATAGGAAACAAGCAGAAATAATATGTGGGGAGTAAGAAAAAATGTCAGTGTCACAGCTGACTTCTTCCTCTTTCGGCTTTTCCCGGTTAGGGGTCGCCACAGCAGATCATCTATCCGCTCATGATTGGCAGTGGAGTTTTACGGTGTCGAATTGCCAGCCCGGCGCCCAACCCTCCACAGAAGGCACACACACACACACACACACACACACACACACACACACACACACACACACACACACATACACACACACACACATCACAGCTGACTAAGGAGTGCAAAACCAACAGAATTTCATATGCTGATATGTTTAAGGAGAAAACGATACCAGCCTTGTGTGCAGCTGAAATGCAGTCTACTAAAACTGTACACAGCCATACAATGGCTACAATTTCAAATTGTGCCGCTAAGAAACAAAGTCCATCCCCAGATGATTTTGAAACCAAATGAAATTAATGAGACAGGAAGAAGAGTTAAATGCCTGATGGCCCAGCCAGCTGACATAATGAAACAACTTCACGTAAAGGAAAGTGAAAACTAGTGCCAGCATGAGAAGCTGCTGCATCTTTAAAGACAACTGAGTATTGGTCTATCTGAACACTATATGCCGAGGTCAGTACCGATGTTTTCCTCAATATAAAGAGGGGGGTGACTTTGATAGCTTTATTTGTGCATTTGAACTAAAGTGTATTCAGCACCAATTTGACCAATGTCAGTGGGGGACATTTTAACTTCTCTAATCTTGAGTAAGGCAATGCATGCTGTGTTGAAAATGCCAGATGTGAATTACCTGAGTAATGATATGGTTAAACACTGCTCATTTAAATGTTTTAAACTTATTGCTGAAATGTATAGAGAAATGCAGAGAGCAGTGAGGAAAGGCAGATGACAGAGTCAGTAATTATATTTGCAGAAATCAGCACTTACTTTCATAAGCAAGGGAGTGCAAGTCATTTCACTACTTATAATAATAAGGAAGCAAGCACTGACCACCCTACCCAAAGACAAAAAGAATCTGGTTAGCAGATAGGAAGAGTACCCCTGATGATGTAATAGGGAAAATGGGTGACCTCCATCTAGTCTGCAGGTTACAACTACTTAAGAATGGAGTACCAGCACAACATACAGTATGAATATAATGGAACATGTGATACAGCCTAAATCTTCACAGCATGTGGCACCAGAAAAAAGAGGAAAACTTTGATTCAAGTATATAACAATGCCCAGGAATAAAATGTTACCAGTGTAACCAGATTTGATATGTACATTCAAAATATCAACAGTCATATCTGAGAATCTGAAAATTTATGCAATAAAAGACCTAATAAAAGTCGCAAAACAGTAGTGGTAGCAGTGGTAGATTGCCTTGAAACTAGAGATTCACCTCATTATTAGAGCAGGTTGTACCCTACCCTAGTAAAGAAAGAGAGACTACTGGAATACTGTGTCAGATATAACTATTGTTAATTCTGCAATTGTTGAATAGAAAAGTACAGTTGTGTACACTTACCATAAATGTAGATATTCGAGTGTGTTCACTGTTGCAATCATCACACTTGGGTTATCCTGCCATGGGTAGCGCTCAGCTGGACTGAATACCAGAGGCTTAGTATTTCTGAGTCAGTTGCTGTCGCTCCAGGACTGACGTCAGGTCGTCAGTGGTATAAAATCAGGCAGACAATGCCATTACATCAATTTTTCTTGCCCCAACTGTCAGGAGCCCCCAAATATGGAGCTAGGTTATGGTGGAAGAACACCACCAGTAGAAAGTAAATACCAAAAATTCCCTTTAAGGAGTGAGGAAGAGAGAGAGAGAGAGAGAGATAGAGAGAAACAAGGGGGATGGAGGGTGAGAAACTAGGATTGCAACATGAGTACACTCGAACATCTAAATTTATGTTAAGTGTACACAACTGTACTATGTTCTTCGTGTTTCACTATTGCAGTCATCACACTTGGGTTGATACCCAAAGCTGAAGAAAAGGGTGGAGGCAGTCAAGAAGACTAGGGGATGGCTAGGATGCCCTGCAAGACTGCAATTGCAAAGCCTGCCCTGGACTTGGAGAAGATAGGCAGGTGGTAATGCTTGGTGAAGATATGAACAGAAGTCCATGTTGCAGCCTCCGGGATGTCCCTGATAGGGACCCATCTGAGAAAAGCTGCAGAGGTGGAGGTTGCCCTGGTGGAATGTGTCCCGACCCCCTTAGGGGGTGGATTCCCATGGTGTTTGTAGCAGGAAATAGATGCAGTGTGCTATCCATTTGGAGATGGTTTGTTTGGATATGGTCTTGCCCTCTGGCCCTGCTGCAAAGCTCACTAGCAATTGGTCAGTTTTTCTAATAGATTTAGTTCTATCCAGGTAAAATCTGAGCTGTCTGTGCACATCTAGAGAATGCAGAATTCTTTCCCCCTTGTTTTGTGGGTTAGGGAAAAAGTGGGCAAATGAATTGATTGGTTGAGAGCCACACTGGACACTACTTTAGGTATGAAAGTTGGGTTAGTCCCGAGGGAGACCCTGCCAGCATGAAAAATGATGAAGGGTTCTGCAGCCATGAGTGCTTGTAGCTCGGAAACTCTTCTAGCTGAAGTGATGGCCAGAAGCAAGGCTGTTTTCCAAGAGAGGAATTTTAACTCTGCTGAAGCTGCAGGTTCAAAGTGGGGTAGTGTAAGTTTTTCCAACACAAAGTTAAGGTCCCAAGCTGGGGTAGGAGCTCTTCTGGGTAGCCTTAAATTGTTAGCCCCTCGTAGGAACTGTTTGATGAGAGGGTGAGAAAAGAGAGGTGGCTCTGTGCTGTAATGAGCAGAGATGGCAGAGGCATGAATTTTAATAGAAGAGAAGGATAGACCCTTGTGTAGTAGGTCTGCTAGGTAATCCAGGATGAGAGGTAGGGAGGGCTGTGCTGTTTCAGCTCCTTTAGCCTGGATCCAGGTGTAATACCTTTTCCACTTGTCAGCATAGGATTTTCTAGTGCTGGGGCATCTGGTCTCATGTATAACATCCAGGACTTGTTTTCTTAAGCTGGCAGCTGGAGGAGAGATCAGGGAATAAGCCAGGCTGCCAGGTTCAGTGTCTGCAATTGTGGATGCATGAATTCTCCATTCTTCTGGGTCAGGAGTGTTGGGATCTGAGGTAGGAGCCATGGTGGCAGGGGTGACAGGCTGCGCAGCAGTAGGTACCAGTGCTGACGTGTCCAGTCTGGGGCAATCAAGATTGCCCTTGGTTTTTCCTCCCATATTTTGAGCAGTACCCTTGAAATTAGTGGTAGAGGGGGAAATGCATAGATCGAGAGGTTTACCCATTGGAAGGATAGAGCATCCACTTTCCAGGCCTTGCTGTGAGGTTCCCTGCTACAGAATTTGCTGAGCTGGTGGTTGTTGTGGGAGGCAAAGAGGTCCATCTTCGGGGTGCCCCATTTCTGGGTTACAAGGTTGAAGGTACTGTGGTCTAGCTGCCACTCATGTGGCTCTAGCAGGTTTCTGCTTAAGTTGTCTGCCAGAGAGTTTAGGGAGCCTGGCAGGAATTGTGCTAGCAGGTGAATTTGCATGGCTGAAACTGTGTGCCAAAGGGTCATGGTGAGCCTGCAGAGAGGATAAGAGTGAGTTCCTCCACGTTTGTTGATATACCACATCACTGTGGTGTTGTCTGTTTTGATCAGCAGAGGCCTTGGGGAGAGTAGGGGTCTGAAAGCTGTCAGAGTGTGCTGAACAGCTAGCATCTCTTTTTGGTTGCTGTGCAGATGTATTTGATTTGGGCTCCAGTGGCCCTGAATGCACCTGCCATCCAGATGTGCACCCCAGGCATAATCTGATGTATCTGTGGTGAGGGTCTGACCAGCGTGGAGTTGTGAGAAGGGAAGATCCTTGTTGTGGTTGCATGCTGCTGCCCACCAAAGAAAATATTTCCTTAGATAGGATATGATTGGTATGATAGTTTCCAGGTCCTGAGAGTGTTGACACCAAAGGCTTTTTAGGTACCATTGTAGTTTCCTCATATGCAGTCTGGCATATGGAATGAGTAGAATGCAGGAGGCCATGAACCCTAAAACTTGCAGGATTTTCCTTGTGGATAACTGGGTTCTGGTGGTTAGTTGAGAGAAATAGCCTGTCAGGTAGGCTTGTTTTTCTGGAGTAAGGAATGCCATCTGGTATGCTGTGTCCAGGCTTGCTCCCAGGAATACAATTTCTTGATTGGGGACTAGTTTGGATTTCTTTTCATTTATAGTATAGCACAGGGAGGTCAGTAGGTCCTTTACAAAGGTCAGGTGCTGTAATAGTTTTTCCTGACTGTCTGCCTGAATCAGGCAGTGATCTAAGTAGGGGTACATTTAAATATTTCTTTGTCTGCAAAAAGCAATGGCTGGAGCCAGGTATTTTGTGAAAACTCTGGGAGCAGTGGATAAGCCAAAGGGAAGCACAGATAACTAAAAGTGCATAGATCCTGCCCTGAAACATAGATATTTCCTGCTTGATTCCCTGATTGGGATGTGTAAGTAGGTATCTTTTAGGTCTAGGGTGGCTAACCAAGCATCCTTGGAAAGCATAGGAAGAAGCTGCTGGTGAGTGAGCATTCTGAATTTTGGTATCAGCAGGAAGGTGTATAGAATTGATATATCGAGGATTGGGCACTAGGTGCCCTCTTTTCTGGGTACCAGGAAAAGCCTGGAATAGAAACCTTGACCTATCTGGTCTGCAGGAACAGGCTGTATTGCCCTCATTGAGAGCAGGGAATGGACCTGTTTTTTGGCCTCTGCCCACTGGTTTGGAGGAAGATCTGGGAACCCTTTGGGGGTTGGCAGAGTGTGGAATTAAAATTTGTATCCCTGGGACACTATGTTGAGGACCCATCAGTTGTTGGTAATAGAGGCCCAGTTGTTTGTATGGGAGGAGAGTTTTCCTCCTGGGGTACAAGCAGGTGGGCAGAGGTAAGGGGTGGAGGTGTAAAGTCATTGTGAGTTCTTTCCATAAGGGGGTGGCTTAGCACTCCCTGTTTTTGAAGTGGAGGAACTCCATTGCTTAGATCTCTGCATTCCCTGGGACTGTTGTCTGTGGGGAGTCTGCTTCCCCTAGGTCTTGTCTGAGCTGGCCTGGAGGGGGACAGAAAGGATCAGTGCTTGGAAGGGCAATGCCTACTGAACCTTGGAGGCTGGACTTGTAAGAAGTCTTTAATGGTCTGCATAGATTTTGCTTTTTCTTCCATCTTTTTGAAGATTTCTTCTGCCTTGGTGCCAAACAAATTATCTTTGTTCAATGGTGCGTCCAATAGTTTTGATTTGACATGGTCTGGCAAGGTCTGTTCCTTAAGCCAAGCATGCATCCTAAGTACAGAACCAGTGACTGCTGCCCTGCAAGATGCTTTTAGGGCATCAAAGCCACATTGCAAGGTGTGTTTAGTAACTTGGCTTGCAGAATGCATAAGCTCCTGTAATTCTTTATTTTATGCACAAGCGGGAAAGGTAGACATTTTTTGTTTGAGGAGTTCCATGGTATGTTGCTGGTATTTCAGCATGTGGAACTGTCAATTTAGTGCTCTAATGGCAAGAGTTGTAGAGGTGTATACATTTTTACCCCATCTGTCTAAAGCTCAGGAATCGCTGTCCGAGGGGGTGGGAATTTTAGCTGTGGTTGCTTTTATTCCTTTAGGTCCTTGGAAGATGACCTCTGGGTCAGCAGTAGGATTTTTGAAAAGGAATTTGTGAAAGTCAGGGACTCTGTAATACCTGTCAGGTTTCCTGGGAGCAGAAGGAAGGGTGTCAGGAGTCAAACTGGATTCTATAAAGACATCATCCACAACATCCAAGACAGGAGGAATGGCTAAAGGTCTGTGCTGTGGTAAATCTAAGCATTCCCTGAGTCTCTTTTTGGACTGATGGTAGTCCTGACATTCCCATTGGAAATGCGCCCTTAAAGTATGTAGGGTTTCACCAAATGAAAAATCCTCTGGAGGAGAGGCTGAAGGAATGGATTCCTCTGCATCTAAATCCTCATAGGCAGAAAAGGGTTGCATGTCTTCATATTCAGAAACCTCAGAGTCATCGGACTCCTGGTCAGATAAAACTGCTGGGGGCAAGTCTCTTTTTCTTTTGGAAGGGGTAGGCTGACTTCCCCTAATAAGCATGATAAGGTCTTCTGCCATTTTAAGCATTTGAGATTGAGGCAAGGAAGCAGGTGCCTGAGCTTGGGTCATCGTTTTTTTAGGCGTAGTTCATTCCCCGGGCCTTAGAAACTCAGTAGTTTAAGAAAGAACTGAAGACGCGACTGAGAGTGAAAATATTTAGCTACAATAAGGGCCTGATGACATATAGTTCTGGCATTGAACAAAGCACAAAAGTGACAGTGAGGTACATCATGGTCTGGGCCTAAACAGGTGATGCAGTAAGAATGGAAGTCTCGATGTGGTATTTGCTTTCCACAGGTGAGACAATTGTTAACTTTTTCTGACATTGATTAGAGCAAGAAAAAAGGATCCTCAATGGGGTACTTAGCTTTAGAAGACTTCAACTTCAATTCAGAAATGAAAACTCAGGTAGCGGCCGACCAGCACTCGTGCAAACAGCTTCTGCTTTAGGCTCCTCAGCAAGAAAGACTGATGTAATGGCATTGGCTGCCTGATTTTATACTACTGACAACCTGACATCAGTCCTGGAGTGACAGCAACCTTCACAGAAATACTAAGCCTCTGGTATTCAGGCTGACTGAGGGCTACCCTTGGCAGGATAACCCAAGCGTGATGACTGCAACAGTGAAACATGAAGAACATCATTACCTGCTCAGGCAGTCAATTATAGTTATGCCCATGGGAGGGACACTTTTGAGGTGCTATTAGCCAGGGCTCATTTGGATGGAAAAGGGTCAGAGATGCAGTAGATGGCAGTAGAGTTTGATAATATTCTTAAAGACGCTGTGATAGGTAATGGCACCTGGTGACAGATACGCTGTGTAAATACAGTTACATGCAGCCAAGTATGGAGGCAATCATGTGGAAAAGGTAGGAAGTGTGGAATCCAGCCAGTGCTCACACATCCAATATAGATTTGTACTATCGCTACTTTAGGAAAAGGAGCTAGGTGGTAACAAAAAACCTAAACTGGAGCCACAGGTTTTGGAAGGTACTAGACCACCTCTGAAAAGAGTTTATTTGAGGGACAATGGTTGATAGAACTAAGTCTAAATCTGAGGCATAGTTGTCAAAATACTGGATGTTTGTTAGAAGGATAATTGTGAAAGACAGCAAAGAACTAAGTAAGCTCAGTTCTCAGACCCAAGCTTACAAAACTTGAAGGAGATAGCAAAGGGAGCTCTGCCCTCTCAAGGTAAGAGAGTCTTTATATGGGGAAAAAGGTTGTTGTACAGAAATCAAACTCTTAAATGGGGCCTAGAGAAAAAAAGTGATTTAAAATTAACAGCCATAGCCCACAATATTACTTTATTTTTCAGGCCATATAAGTATGCAAAAAGACCAGACATTACAAAGTGTACTGCAGAGCTTGAGAGCAAAGTCAAAAGGATGGTCAGATAGGAATTAAGTACATGGTGTACCCAACTGATAGAACAAAGTACAAAGCAGACATAGGGAACCAGCAAACAGTGAAAAGAGCAAGGTTATCTATCAGGTCAAAGAGATGACCAGTAAAAATGGCAGAGGTGTCCTACCCTGTCACCAAAAAAATCAGAAGGTCTTTCAAGACAATGTCAGGGCATGCAAATTGAGATATATATTTTTACCCTAAACATAATTTCCTGAGTATTTTCAGAAAGATTAACTTAGTTAGTTAGTTACTCACTTACACTTTGATGATTGGATTAGTCTCACTAGGCCGGTGGACTTTTTTGAGGAAAGATTTGAGGTAGTATTCATAGTGATTAGATGAAATATGGCCAGGACATCAGGGCACTTCACTTATTCTTTTTGACTACTTCCTGAGGGTAGGCCATAGGGAGACTGCAGAAAGGGAAGGAACAATAATGGAGGTAACTGGAGATGCATCTGTGGTGAAGCAAAAAGGGTTATAATATATGGGTTTACAGAGTTATGATGTGCTTATTACTGATATTGATGAAGGTGGATTAAATAATGCTGATATGATAAAAACAGATGAGGAAGAACCTGGTGATGGACATATTTCTAATGGAGGCATATAGTGAAACACTGTGATTATGGCATTCAGCAAGTATTCTTTTTATTGCATGAGACTGTGATTGCTGTTGAAATGACATGGGCAACTACTTATGACATCACACATATTCAGCAGCACCAGGATGAAGGGGGATAATATAAAAATGCAGAGAATCAAGTGTTTTCAACTAAAAATAACAGGAAATTGTATGCAGCAGCAAATGCAAGTTGTGTAACTGTATAAAAGTATGTTGCCATGGTTAAGAGGATTAAAAAAATGCCTGGCTTGTGAGTTTCTAGAAATGATGGACTCCATACTGACAGGTACTGTTTGAGATAGACTTTTTTTCATTTGTACTTTACAGTGCAAGATGTAATAGCTTTTATTCTTGTTGAAAAATAAGCTTTTAGTGAAGTCATCCTTCTCTGTTACCTCCTGTAACAATACCAAAATACAACTTGTCACCCATACCAAACTACTATCAGTTCATATAGATGAAGCTCTAAAATTTGATGTTCAGAAAGATCACATAGTTAAAAAAAATCACCAAAAACTTGTTCCTCATAGAACCAAACCACATCTATCTAATACAGCTAGATCTTATATTGCTGCAAGTCTTCTCCTATCCACCCTTCTATATGTTGCACCAATATTTACCAGCATCCAACAAATGTATCTAAATGAGCTTCAACAGTGCTACAAGGTAAAAAAAATCTGCAGCAAACCTCCAGCATATATCACACCGCTGCCTAGCACTCAGATACCTCCAGTGGCTCAAACTACCTAACTCATATACTTGCATCTCCCTACTGTCTATAAACTACTATATAAACTAAATGACTGTCCATTCTTAACAAATCTAATACAGTCTTACCACCAAGCTAGGACTTTGCACTCTTCCATCAAAGCTCTACTACTTATATCCAAATCTAACAGCTAGGGAGGCTTCTTATCCTTTTATTTTCACATAGTGATCAAAACCTGGAACTCCATCCCCTAACAGTTAGACAAAAATCATCACTAAAGTCTTTCAAACCTTCAACTAAAAACAAACCTACTAAACTCATGGTGCTACAAGTGCTCTTCACCTAATTAAACCATTTTTCTCTCCTCTAACTGCTCTCCTTGCCAAACTCTTTATCCTTTCTAAAACACAGTAACTGCATAAAATTACTGTACCAATAGTGTAATAAACAACTGCTATTATAAAACTATGCCTGTTTGCATATAATTCCAACACTGATTTCTTGCTCTCCATGTTTATGTATATACTACATAAAACTGCCATTTCCCATGCCTAAGTATAGAGCATCACTGTTAGATGTTGTCAATGTTCAATTGCATTGTATTGTACTGGAGGTTTTCTCCCCTGGCTTTTGCTGAAAATGGGTTCTGAGCTCAGTTGGACTTTCCCAGTAAACAAAAGCAATCAATAAATAAATTACTGAATCTTTTTAACTTGATAAACATTTCTTGTTGTTATGCAATAAAAAGGAACTGTCATTCTATGGTCAGACTATGTTATACAGGACATAAACCTGAACCAAAAAAAAATGTGTAAATCCAGTGGTGTTATTAATACCCACTCAAGGCATCTCAATATCTTCTACACCATAAATAGAACATGTTGAAGAAATAGGTACGTGTCACAAAGAATTCCACTTCTATGGGACTGCCTTCCACCCACATAAAACAAAGTACTTCTCTACCCTTTTTAAATGTAATTAGGATGAATGGATGGGTGATGACAAATTTATCCTTGGTTGAGCACCCTCATCCCTTATGGATAGTAGCAACATGTAAAACTCCCAACATTTCCTTGTTCTGCCCATTTCTAGGTTATTTGTACACAAAATATAAGAGCTAAAAGCTAACACGGGAATGTAAAGTTAGGCTTCTTAAGATCCTCACAGATCAATAGCCAGTAAATACCAATGAACTATTGAAACAGTGCAGTTTAGAACTTCAGATATTGAGGAGACTTTGATGTAAATAGGTTTAGAAAGTCTGGGGAAACTTGCATGTCAAAATGGAAAATCTGTGCATATATTCCGTATGATTGTTGTGAATGGTAATTGAAGGCATGATGTTCTTCATGTTTCACTGTTGCAGTCATTACATTTGAGTTATCTGCTTGCAGTAGCCCTCAGTCGGCCTGATTAACAAAGTCTTGGGTCCTGCATCGGTTGCTGTCCCTTCTTCCATGATGTCAGGTCGTCAGGGGTATAAAATATGCAACCGACACCATTACATCAGTTTTTCTTGCCGTGCGGTGCCCAAAGCAGAAGCAGTTCGCAAGTGCCGGTCGGCCGACTCCTGAACTTTTCGTTTTTGAGTTTCAGAACCAAAGTCTTCAATTAAAGCTAAGTACCCTATTGGGGAAACCTTTTCTTGCTCCTTACTGATGTCGGCAAAAGTTAATAATTGCATTACTTGTGGAAAGCAAATACCTCACAAAGATTTTTATTCGTATTGTATTCCTTGCCTAGGCCCAGACCATGACGTACCTTGCTGCCGGTTTTGTGCTTTATTTAATCAGTGCACTATCCATCATCAGTATATTTTCGCCTCTAAATATTTCGGTTCTTGGTTTAATTATCCAGAAATGTCATCAGTTAGCCACTACAGGAATTCCAAAAAAACGCAAAGATAAAGACAGAGACAGGCTGCCTAGGTCCAAAGCTGCCGACAATGCTTCTCTAAGCCAGTTGCCAGTTCACCGGTACTCAGTGAGATGCTTTCGCAGCCCCTGATACCAGCTACTTCTGTTTCGCAGGCCTCTACTGAGACCCATTCGGAGTCCGGTATGCTGTGAGATGCTTCAACTGTGGAACCTGCAGATGTCTCTACCTTGGATTGGTCCGGAGCCGCTGTGCAGGCACCGGTTTCTGAGGGCATATTCAGGCCCACGGACTTGCATATTAAACCGATGCCTCCTTCTTCATTTAGGCCTAAATCTTGAACCATGCCTATGAAACCAATGCCCAGGCCACATGCTCAGGCCTTTATGCCTAAAAAACAAATGATAAGAATGGCTGAAGATCTTATAACTCTAATCAGGGGAAGCCAACCTCCCCCTTCTAAGAGACCTGGGACTGAAGTTGTTTATGAATCTTCTGACCAGAATTCTGATTTTTCTGATTCTTCTGATGATCTGGATTTGCCCTTATCTACTTATGAGGATTCTGATGCAGAGGACTCTATTCCCTCTGCTTCCCCTCCAGAGGATTTTTCTTTTGGTGAAATCTTGCATACTCTAAGGGAGCATTTCCACAGGGAAAGCTAGGATTTTTCTGATTCAAAAAAGAGGCTTAGGGATTTCTTACTCCTGCCTCAGCATAGGCCTTTAGCTATACCTCCTGTACTAGACATTGTTGATGTCTTTTCGGAATCTAGTTTGGCCCCTGATTCTTTGCCTCCTGCTCCCAGAAAACCTGACAGATATTACAGGGTTCCTGATTCACACAAGTTCCTTTTTAAAAATCATATTGCGTATCCAGAGACTATTTCACAGGGACCCAAGGGCATTAAGGCTTCTACTGCTAAAAATCCTACCATTTCTGATAGACTCCAGGGCGCTGGATAGATGGGGGAAGAAGTTTTACACTTCTGCAACCTTGGCTATTAGGGCTTTAAACTGCCAGTTTCATATGTTAAAGTATCAACAACATCTTATTGGATTGCTTAAACAGAAAATTATGTTGATTCCTGACTGTGTTGAAAATAAGGAATTACGAGATTTAATGCATTCTTCTGAACAGGTTGGAAAACATACTTTGCAATGTGGATTTGATTTATTAGAGGCCTCTTGCAGGGTTGCTGTCACTAGGTCTGTGCTCAGAAGGCATGCTTGGCTTAAGGAGCAATCTTTGTCTGATTATGTTAAAGCTAAACTGTTGGATGCTCCCTTAAATCAGGACCGCCCGTTTGGCAACAAAGCTGAGGAAATTCTTAAAAAGATGGAAGATAAAGCTAAATCTATGCAAACTGTTAAAGATTTCTTACAAGTTCAGCCTCCTAGATTTAGTAGGCACTGGCCCTCTAACAATTGGTCCTTTCCAGCCCTTTCCAGGTCTTCTCAAGTCAAACCCAGACACAGCAGAAACCCCAGGTTTCAGTCCCAGGGGACACACAAAACTAAGCAGTGGAGGGTTTTCGCACCCAAATCTGGGAGTAGTAAGAATCCCCCCTATGGAAAACTGTCTCAATGACTTGCTTTTAAAACTTCTAAGCACTTCCCAACTGAATGCTCCTTTAGGCGGAAAGATTGGTCTGTAGGCCAAAATCTGGGAACTCATTACCCAGGACAAATGGGTTTTAAATATAGTGTCCCAATGATACAGATTTCACTTCCACATGTTACCAACACCAAGCAGGTGGCCAGATCTACCCCCAAATCAGTGAGCAGAGGCCCAAAATCAAGTACTCTCTCTCTTAAGCATGGGGGCTATTCAGTTGGTACCAGAAGAGGAAAAGGGACATGGTTTCTATTCAAGACTTTTCCTGGTACCCAGAAAAGGCAATACATGGCATCCTACCTTTCTACTCTAAACACATTTCTGGTGATTCCAAAATTTAAAATGCTGACTCTTCACCATCTGCTTCCTATGTTAGGCAAAGATGCATGGTTGGCAACACTAGACATAAAAGAAGCATACCTGCACATCCCTATCAGGGAGTCTTGCAAAAGATACCTACTCTTCAAAGCAGGCTACATGCACTATCAGTTCTCTGCACTGACCTTTGGCTTATCTACTGCACCCAGGGTATTCACAAAATGCCTAGCTCCAGTCATTGTATTTTGTAGGCAAAGAAATATTCAAATATACCCATACCTGGACAATTGTCTAATTCAGGCAGAAAGCCAGGACATACTTTTGAATCATCTGGTCTTTGTTCAAAGGGTGCTGACTTGTCTGGGGTACACCATAAATGAAAAGAAATCACACCTGGTACCCTGTCAACAAATTATATTCCTGGGAGCAAGCTTGAATACAACTTCTCAGATGGCTTTCCTCATGCCAGAGAAACGGATTCATTTGACAACCTACTTCAAACAAGTGGCCACAAAAAATGAGTTATCTTCAAGGCAAATACTGCAAGCCTTGGGATTCATGGCCTCCTACAGTCTTCTAATTCCATATGCAAGGTTGCATATGAGGAAACTACAATGGTATCTCAAAAGCCTATGGTGTCAACATTCACAGGATCTAGAAGCAATGATTTCTACCATACCTTGCCTATGCCTAGAGTTCCTTTGGTGGGCAGAGGCCTGCCACCAAAACAGGGGACTACCATTCACACTACTCCCTGCCGCCCAAACCTTAACAACAGATGCATCAGACTATGCATGGGGGGTTCTCCTGGCAGGGAAGTACATTCAGGGCAAATGGAACCCAAGTCAAATGCACCTGCACATAAATCAAAAGGAAATGTTAGCTATACAGAATGCTCTCACAGCCTTCAAGGACCACATTCTTCCAGGACAACTAATGGTAAAGACGGACAACACCACTGTCGTGTGGTACATAAACAAGCAGGAGGGTACACATTCTTACCCCCTCTGCAGACTAGCCATGGCATTATGAAACACAGCCTTGAGCTACCAAGTGAATCTACAAGCTCAATTCCTGCCAGGAAACCATTTTTCTCTCCTCTAACTGCTCTCCTTGCCAAACTCTTTATCCTTTCTAAAACACAGTAACTGCATAAAATTACTGTACCAATAATGTAATAAACAACTGCTATTATAAAACTATGCCTGTTTTCATATAATTCCAACACTGATTTCTTGCTCTCCATGTTTATGTATATACTACATAAAACTGCCATTTCCCATGCCTAAGTATAGAGCATCACTGTTAGATGTTGTCAATGTTCAATTGCATTGTATTGTACTGGAGGTTTTCTCCCCTGGCCTTTGCTGAAAATGGGTTCTGAGCTCAGTTGGACTTTCCCAGTAAACAAAAGCAATCAATAAATAAATTACTGAATCTTTTTAACTTGATAAACATTTCTTGTTGTTATGCAATAAAAAGGAACTGTCATTCTATGGTCAGACTATGTTATACAGGACATAAACCTGAACCAAAAAAACTGTGTAAATGCAGTGGTGTTATTAATACCCACTCAAGGCATCTCAATATCTTCTACACCATAAATAGAACATGTTGAAGAAATAGGTATGTGTCACAAAGAATTCCACTTCTATGGGACTGCTTTCTACCCACATAAAACAAAGTACTTCTCTACCCTTTTTAAATGTAATTAGGATGAATGGATGGGTGATGACAAATGCATCCTTGGTTGAGCAGCCTCATCCCTTATGGATAGGAGCAACATGTAAAACTCTCAACATTTCCTTGTTCTGCCCATTTCTAGGTTATTTGTACACAAAATATAAGAGCTAAAAGCTAACATGGGAATGTAAAGTTAGGCTTCTTAAGATCCTCACAGATCAATAGCCAGTAAGTGCCAATGAACTTTTGAAACAGTGCAGTTTGGTAACAAGAGATTTGAAACAGTGCAGTTTAGAACTTCAGATATTGAGGAGACTTTGATGTAAATGGGTTTAGAAAGTCTGGGGAAACTTGCATGTTAAAATGGAAAATCTGTGCATGTATTCCATATGATTGTTGTGAATGGTAATTGAAGGCATGATGTTCTTCGTGTTTCACTGTTGCAGTCATTACATTTGAGTTATCTACTTGCAGTAGCCCTCAGTCGGCCTGATTAACAAAGTCTTGGGTCCTGCGTCAGTTGCTGTCCCTTCTTCCATGACGTCAGGTTGTCAGGGGTATAAAATATGCAACCGACACCATTACATCAGTTTTTCTTGCCGTGCGGTGCCCAAAGCAGAAGCAGTTCGCAAGTGCCGGTCGGCCGACTCCTGAACTTTTCGTTTTTGAGTTTCAGAACCAAAGTCTTCAATTAAAGCTAAGTACCCTATTGGGGAAACCTTTTCTTGCTCCTTACTGATGTCAGCAAAAGTTAATAATTGCATTACTTGTGGAAAGCAAATACCTCACAAAGATTTTTATTCGTATTGTATTCCTTGCCTAGGCCCTGACCACGACGTACCTTGCCGCCGGTTTTGTGCTTTATTTAATCAGTGCACTATCCATCATCAGTATATTTTCACCTCTAAATATTTCGGTTCTTGGTTTAATTATCCAGAAATGTCATCAGTTAGCCACTAAAGGAATTCCAAAAAAACGCAAAGATAAAGACAGAGACAGGCTGCCGAGGTCCAAAGCTGCCGACAATGCTTCTCTAAGCCAGTCGCCAGTTCACCGGTACTCAGTGAGATGCTTTCGCAGCCCCTGATACCAGCTACTTCTGTTTCGCAGGCCTCTACTGAGACCCATTCGGAGTCCGGTATGCTGTGAGATGCTTCAACTGTGGAACCTGCAGATGTCTCTACCTTGGATTGGTCCGGAGCCGCTGTGCAGGCACCGGCTTCTGAGGGCATATTCAGGCCCACGGACTTGCATATTAAACCGATGCCTCCTTCTTCATTTAGGCCTAAATCTTGAACCATGCCTATGAAACCAATGCCCAGGCCACATGCTCAGGCCTTTATGCCTAAAAAACAAATGATAAGAATGTCTGAAGATCTTATAACTCTAATCAGGGGAAGCCAACCTCCCCCTTCTAAGAGACCTGGGACTGAAGTTGTTTATGAATCTTCTGACCAGAATTCTGATTTTTCTGATTCTTCTGATGATCTGGATTTGCCCTTATCTACTTATGAGGATTCTGATGCAGAGGACTCTATTCCCTCTGCTTCCCCTCCAGAGGATTTTTCTTTTGGTGAAACCTTGCATACTCTAAGGGAGCATTTCCACAGGGAAAGCTATGATTTTTCTGATTCAAAAAATAGGCTTAGGGATTTCTTACTCCTGCCTCAGCATAGGCCTTTAGTTATACCTCCTGTACTAGACATTGTTGATGTCTTTTTGGAATCTAGTTTGGCCCCTGATTCTTTGCCTTCTGCTCCCAGAAAACCTGACAGATATTACAGGGTTCCTGATTCACACAAGTTCCTTTTTAAAAATCCTATTGCGTATCCAGAGACTATTTCACAGGGACCCAAGGGCATTAAGGCTTCTACTGCTAAAAATCCTACCATTTCTGATAGACTCCAGGGCGCTGGATAGATGGGGGAAGAAGTTTTACACTTCTGCAACCTTGGCTATTAGGGCTTTAAACTGCCAGTTTCATATGTTAAAGTATCAACAACATCTTATTGGATTGCTTAAACAGAAAATTATGTTGATTCCTGACTGTGTTGAAAATAAGGAATTACGGGATTGAATGCATTCTTCTGAACAGGTTGGAAAGCATACTTTGCAATGTGGATTTGATTTATTAGAGGCCTCTTGCAGGGCTGCTGTCACTAGGTCTGTGCTCAGAAGGCATGCTTGGCTTAAGGAGCAATCTTTGTCTGATTATGTTAAAGCTAAACTGTTGGATGCTCCCTTAAATCAGGACCGCCCGTTTGGCAACAAAGCTGAGGAAATTCTTAAAAAGATGGAAGATAAAGCTAAATCTATGCAAACTGTTAAAGATTTCTTACAAGTTCAGCCTCCTAGATTTAGTAGGCACTGGCCCTCTAACAATTGGTCCTTTCCAGCCCTTTCCAGGTCTTCTCAAGTCAAACCCAGACACAGCAGAAACCCCAGGTTTCAGTCCCAGGGGACACACAAGACTAAGCAGTGGAGGGTTTTTGCACCCAAATCCGGGAGTAGTAAGAATCGCCCCTATGGAAAACTGTCTCAGTGACTTGCTTTTAAAACTTCTAAGCACTTCCCAGCTGAATGCTCCTTTAGGCGGAAAGATTAGTCTGCAGGCCAAAATCTAGGAACTCATTACCCAGGACAAATGGGTTTTAAATATAGTGTCCCAAGGATACAGATTTCACTTCCACATGTTACCAACACCAAGCAGGTGGCCAGATCTACCCCCAAATCAGTGCGCAGAGGCCCAAAATCAAGTACTCTCTCTCTTAAGCATGGGGGCTATTCAGTTGGTACCAGAAGAGGAAAAGGGACATGGTTTCTATTCAAGACTTTTCCTGGTACCCAGAAAAGGCAATACATGGCATCCTACCTTTCTACTCTAAACACCTTTCTGGTGATTCCAAAATTTAAAATGCTGACTCTTCACCATCTGCTTCCTATGTTAGGCAAAGATGCATGGTTGGCAACACTAGACGTAAAAGAAGCATACCTGCACATCCCTATCAGGGAGTCTTGCAAAAGATACCTACTCTTCAAAGCAGGCTACATGCACTATCAGTTCTCTGCACTGACCTTTGGCTTATCTACTGCACCCAGGGTATTCACAAAATGCCTAGCTCCAGTCATTGTATTTTGTAGGCAAAGAAATATTCAAATATACCCATACCTGGACAATTGTCTAATTCAGGCAGAAAGCCAGGACATACTTTTGAATCATCTGGTCTTTGTTCAAAGGGTGCTGACTTGTCTGGGGTACACCATAAATGAAAAGAAATCACACCTGGTAACCTGTCAACAAATTATATTCCTGGGAGCAAGCTTGAATACAACTTCTCAGATGGCTTTCCTCATGCCAGAGAAACGGATTCATTTGACAACCTACTTCAAACAAGTGGCCACAAAAAATGAGTTATCTGCAAGGCAGATACTGCAAGCCTTGGGATTCATGGCCTCCTACATTCTTCTAATTCCATATGCAAGGTTGATGAGGAAACTACAATGGTATCTCAAAAGCCTATGGTGTCAACATTCACAGGATCTAGAAGCAATGATTCCTACCATACCTTGCCTATGCCTAGAGTTCCTTTGGTGGGCAGAGGCCTGCCACCAAAATAGGGGACTACCATTCACACTACTCCCTGCCGCCCAAACCTTAACAACAGATGCATCAGACTATGCATGGGGGGGTTCTCCTGGCAGGGAAGTACATTCAGGGCAAATGGAACCCAAGTCAAATGCACCTGCACATAAATCAAAAGGAAATGTTAGCTATACAGAATGCTCTGACAGCCTTCAAGGACCACATTCTTCCTGGACAACTAATGGTAAAGACGGACAACACCACTGTCATGTGGTACATAAACAAGCAGGAGGGTACACATTCTTACCCCCTCTGCAGACTAGCCATGGCATTGTGGAACACAGCCTTGAGCTACCAAGTGAATCTACAAGCTCAATTCCTGCCAGGAAAACTAAATACACTGGCAGACAGACTAAGCAGAAACTTCATGGACCCGCACAAGTGGAAACTGGAACCAAGGATTTTCAACATGTTGACAAATAAATGGGAGAGCCCAGATATAGACCTGTTTGCCTCCCCCCAGAACCATCAATTGGGCAAATTTAGCACAAGGATTCCCCACAAGCTAGCTTGGAAAGTGGATGCTCTATCCTTCATCTGGAAAAAACTATCAGTTTATGCCTTTCTTCCTCTGCCTCTGCTCTCCAAGGTACTACTAAAGATCAAATAGGACAAGCCAAGGATGATTTTAACTGCACCAGACTGGCCACGCCAACACTGGTACCCCCTCTTGCACATTGTGTCATGCTTGGCCCCATGGCACCTGCCTCAGACTCCTTCCCTGTTATCTCAACAAGAGAACCAGATTCTGCACCCTCAGCTGCAAACCCTGAACCTAGCAGCTTGGCTAATTACCTAAGCTCTCATTTACAATCCCTCAGTAAATCAATGATGGATATCATTTTAGAGGCAAGGAGGCCTAGTACTAGAAAATCTTATGCTTCAAAATGGAAAAGATGTTGTGCCTGGAACCAATCTCAAGGGATGAGCGCAGCAGTGCCCAATTTACCTCAGATTCTACAATGCATGACTAAGATGCTTCATAAGGGCTTGTCCTTTTCCTCCATCAAAATTCATGTCTCGACCATTTCAGCTCATTATAGCACAGAGCCTCCCCTCTTCTCTCATCCACTGCTCAAGCAGTTCCTCAGAGAGGCCAAAAATTTAAGGCCACCCAGGAGAACTCCAACTCCAGCCTGGGACCTTAACTTTTTCTTGGAGAAACTCACTCTTCCTCCTTTTGAGCCAGCTGCTACTGCAGATTTAAAATTCCTTTCCTGGAAAACAGCTTTACTTTTAGCAATCACTTCTGCAAGAAGGGTATCTGAATTACAGGCCCTTATGGCAGTGGAGCCTTTCATCATCTTTCATGCAGACAGGGTGTCCCTCAGAACCAATCCCTCCTTCATGCCCAAGGTGGTATCTAGTGTGGCTCTTAATCAGTCTATTCATTTGCCTACCTTCTTTCCTAACCCACAGAACAAAGGGGAATGGATACTGCACTCCTTAGATATGTACCGACAACTTAGATTCTACTTGGACAAGACTAAATCTCAAAGGAAATCTGAACAACTGCTGGTGGCATTTGCTGTAGGGACAGAGGGGAAAGCTATTTCAAAGCAAACCATTTTAAAATGGATAGGCCACTGCATTCATTTCTGCTATAAGCACCATGGAAAACCTATACCACAGGGCATCAGACCCCATTCAACCAGGGCTGCATCTACCTCTACAGCCTTTCTCAGGGGCGTCCCTACAAGGGACAGCCTAGAAGCTGCTACCTGGAGTTCTGTACATACTTTCACCAAGCATTATCATTTGCCAATTTTCTCTAAATCCAGAGCTGGCTTTGCCACTGCAGTCCTGCAGGGCCTTATAGCTGGTTGTAATTCTATTGAAATTCCTCCTCCAAACCTTAGCTTTGGGAATCTACCAAAATGTAATGACTGCAACAGTGAAACACGAAGAACATAGTACAGTTGTGCACACTTACCATAAATGTAGATGTTCGAGTATATTCACTGTTGCAGTCCTGGTTACCCTCCCTTCAACCCCCTTTCTTCTCTTGGCTATACCTCTACTCTCCCTTACTATGCTCAAAAAGCATTTTGGTGTATTTGCTTTTTTGTTGGAGGTATATCCTTGTATTTATAGTTTTAATTGTTTCCCATTAGAGGGGCACCTGACATCTGGGGCAAGAAAAACTGATGTAATGGTGTCAGCTGCATGTTTTATACCCCTGATGACCTGACATCATGGAAGAAGGGACAGCAACCGATGTAGGACCCAGGACTTTGTTAATCAGGCCGACTGAGGGCTACTGCAAGCAGATAACCCAAATGTAATGACTGCAGCAGTTAATACACTCAAACATCTACATTTATGGTAAGTGTACACAACTGTACTTTACTTATACTGTAGAAGTATTCCTATAACATGTTATTTTTATGGCTGTGATGCTAATTTAATACAGGCTTGTGTTAAAAGTCAAAGTCCAGAGTGCAGGGAAAAAGACATACCCAGGGATTCAATAAACTCCATGTGGACTTAGCGTGAAGCCTACATGGAGTTTATGTGGTTGCGTGACGAGCAGCAGGGCTAATTGCATATGCATGCCGTGCATTGCACTTATGGATACAAACCAGGTTTTGTGGCCAGCAACAGTGTTGTCAGCCAGGAAATCATGTAAAGCAGTGCGAACATAGTCAGACATGCAGAGAAGTTTACCTACAGGCAAGCTTGTTCCGCGAGATTGCGTGGACAGCCATGGTGACAACAGGGGTTTAATTTAAGACAATGAATGCAGTACTATCACATAATAAGAAAGTGTACTCAGTGCAAAGTACAGTACAAAAACCTTTTTGGCATACTGAAATAAAGATTTGGTGGTGTTCATCAAGGGTACATAAGACTGCATTATAAGTACAGTAGTCTGAGGAAGTGTGTGTATTGAAAAAAGACACAGACATGAATGGTAGGGATGAAGAAAGGGGAAGAAGACAAGTGAAACATAGTAATGTACACTGGATAAGGGCATGTCAATGTATGTACACCCCAAAGATAAGATAGTTGTAGCATAAGCAATAATCACAAATGTACATAATACAGTGTGTACTGTAGATTACACCTCCTGTGTGGGTATACGCATATCATCACACAATTATTGCATATTATGTGACTCTCAGACAAGGTCACATATCAATGCAGATGGTTTGTTGTGATATAAACAACCTGACATAATCACTGCAGAGGACATTTATCAAAGACGGTATATAGAATAAGAGGTATGTGCATATAGTGAAGATATGCAAAAAGAGTTGCTTGAATATGAATTCAATATCAGCTTAGGTCTCAACCAATTGGGACACATAGCAGCAGGCTCATGGACAACAGTAGACAGAAGAATGAAAAATCATGGACAATATCAGAATAATACCACCATTAATCTGTGTCATTGACATAAAATATGTGATTGTGAGTCATTTCCATGTTCTGCATGAACACAGTTGCACCACTGGAATGATTTGTCAGTAATCTATAAGGGGAATCAAGCACACTTTCCTCAAAAATGACCACTTTTAGGAGGTGTTAAGATGGACAATGTTACACCTGTAGTTTAAATTATGAGTAATGCTGGCTAGTTGAGAGGTGTGCATGACACATATATGCCACACTCCACACTTGCAAGAATGTAACCCATTTCATCAATGTTGTCAATGAGCTATGTATCTACTGGGTGTATCACAGGAAGATGCATCACTCAAGCATCTTGTATAACACCATGAAGGGAAGTCTGCACTGTCAGTTCCTAATGGTTATGCATCACAAAGAATACTTATGCATGACCAAAAATGATGTATGGAAGCTGACTGTGGCAAAGTGATACACTTGAGTAAATCATCTCTGGAAGATGTGGTTGAGGTACATGCAAAAGGGAGCATTGTACTCAATTACTAGTGTGATGAGCGCTGAGAATGATGGAACTATAATGTCCTTTGATATAGATGGCCTGTCCGTATTCAGGAGTTGTGTTACATACAAAGGATTTGTCACCACTGTGGTCACATGCTGTTGGAAGTTCTGCTTACTAACTACCTGAGTACCCAGGTCTCATATCACTTGGTCTAATCCTAAGGGTGTGCTGTCTATATTGTAATTAGCTTGTGTATTTACTTTTAGAAAGGAAATAATCATGCTTTTTTGTTCATCTAGTGTGTTTCAATGGGTGTGGCTACAATCATTTGTGTGTGTTAATACTTTCTGCATTATATCAACTGCGTTCTTGGATGGAATGATTTCCACAATTTGCAGCTGCCCATAAAGCTGGTTAGACAAAGGATGTGTAAGTTTGCCTTGACTTATGAGACTTAAATACTGAATAGGAAAAGGCCAAGTACAGAACCCTGAGGTACGGCTGTGGTCACTGGACTCTAGCTAGAGGTGACTTCACACACTTTGACATTATGTGTTCTGCCTGTGATCTATTTGTCTAACCACTTAGTGATATAGGTGTTTATGCCTATTTGTGGCAGTTTCTCTGTAATTCCTGGGTGCAGATTTGTGTCAGATGCCCTAGCCAGGTCAAATTATGTGGGATGACAGTCTTTTCCCCATGCATGCCCTTGGTGGCCTTCTTGAAGATGTCAAACAGATTTAACAAACATGATGTAGCCTTAACAAATCAAAAATGGGTTTGGTACACAGTGGGCAAATTACCTGTGTCTCTTTTGATAAGGTCCATAATGAGTTGTTGGTCTGCCTTACAGAGGAGGAGAGTCAGAATTATGGGTCTATAAGTCCCTGCATTGGGTGATGGCCCTCCCTTGTTCAGATGGATGACTGTTGCTGTACACCTTTCTACCAGAACATAGGCTGCCTAGAGGCTGTAAAACAAATATATCCAGGCTGTAGTCCAAGATGTTTTTTTTTCTAAAAAACAGGTTTATTAGGCGCTTTCGGCTATGCACAGCGTAGCCTTCATCAATGAAGGCTATGCTGTGCATAGCCGAAAGTGCTTAATAAACCTTTTTTTTAGAAAAAAACCCATCCTGGACTACAGCCTGGATATATTTGTTTTACAAGTTGTCTAGAGGCTGTGTTTAAGTAAGGATCCAACTCTGTCTGCTAGGTCAAGTTGTAAGTCACAGTATAGGCAACCTGGAATGTTGTCAGGTCCCATTGATTCCGTGATTTTAGCCTTAGAGAATGCACAGATGGGCTGTTCTCCTGAGAAAATATACTGACTAATGTTTGCATGTATACTTTGGCTGATAGCCAGTTGGGAAAGGGAGGAGAAGCATGAAACAAACTGTCAGCTAGTACATTGTCTATTTTCTCTGGGTGAGTATGGCTGGTGGCATCCACAAACAGAAGTGCACTTAGTTGTGTATTCCCCTTAATATTTCACACTTGCTTAAAACACCTTGAAGTACAACCTTGGTTATGCATCACATGCCAAACAGTGGAACTGCTCACTCTCTCATTCAACTCTACCAATATCACATAATTACATCATTTGCACAACATATGCCTATATGTTTTTCATTGATAAGATGTGTTTGAATGGCCTGATACCATATATAGACACTTTACAAATAAGTTGTCTGTGGCTCATGCAGGACACTTACTGATATAAATGTTGATAATCACACAATTGTGCTGTTGACCGCCTCAATAACCCTGGGAATTGCAACACAGTTGTGCGTACAATGAATTCCACAAGGTTGTAATTGAATTAAAATATGATATTTTTTGTGTATATCACATCATTGCAACATGTGAATGAAACAAGACTTATGTGCCCTGTCCACGTAATCAGTATGAATTTATATTTATGTCTGTCACAAAGCATTTAAAGATAGTAGGTATACACTTGCACACATTTACCATAGTGCAGGTGCCATGGTGATGGTTGAATGAGCACTGCATAGAATGTTGATCTGCTCCACTACAAAAACACATGCCTTAATAAACAAACAATATACATAGTATCATCCTATGGCAACAGTTCTGTGGAGGCATTATTACTACAGCTGTTATGGAAGGAACATGTAATCATATGGTAGCAATGGCCATCAATACATTACCTCAAATCACAGATTGTAATTCCCTCTTGTAGGCCTACCGTACATACACACCTCAATATAGTACATGTCGATAACAGCAACATTGACATGTGCAATGTTCATAGGGTCATATGACACTACTAAGCCAACAGCCAACGTCACATAAAATCCTATCCATTATTATACCGTTTAAACCCAACTCCCTATATCTATATGATTGAAGATACTAAAGCTATGTGTGTATGTGTGCATTTGTTTGATTGCATTATATACTCCCTCTGTCCATATGTGACATGTGCACCTCTCTATGACAGAATTAGCAATCAAACATCCAGTGGTCTGGAGATGCTTGCAGAAACTCATGAAAAGACTCTGCTTCATGATGTGTGTATGAATCTTTGAGATGAGGACATCCTCCACTCCTCTACAGGAAGGATGTCATGTGGCCAGAGGGAAAAAGGGGATGTTGGATGCATGCACCTATGTTAAAGGTTCTCCTATGTGGTAGTGAAATTAAAAGCAATTCAAAAGATCATACAATAACAGTAATGTGCCACCAACCACACATACACACACACACACACACACACACACACACACACACACACACACACACACACACACACACACACACACACACACACAGCAGTAGACTTGATCTGATTTGAACATTAAACCTGTGTAGGTATAGATGCTAAATTCTATACAATGTAACACTAGCACTACTACATATGTCTGACTTTAACACTGTCATGTCACATCTTATAGAGTATGATAGCATCATTGTATGCAGAGAGGAAGATGTTGAGAAGAGTGTCTGATATGGATGTGGAGTCACATCTTGATGTAATATTGTTTCAAAAATATTATTTGACTGTATACACACTCAGGTTGTCTGATGTCAGATTAGAACCCATAAATATCTGTTTACAGAAGCTGTATAACACAGTAGTTAACATTACTGCCACAGCACAAGTTTGACTTAAGTGCTGCCAGAGTGCATTTTATACAGGATGACATCATCACTGTATATTACAAGATGATGTTTGGAGAAGTGTCTGATATAGCTGTGGACTCACATGCCATTGATGCTTTGTTTGTCACTATACTGATTTTTGAATGAACACACACACATTGACAACAGTGAGACTAGAACTCCTACCTAACTATCTACAGAACACAGTACTTAATGCAAGCACCAGAGTATGAGTCTGACCTTTATTGTGTCAGACAACACTTTATAGCTGATTACATCAGCAATGTATGGTGAGAAGAAGGCGATGGTAGTAAAAGTGTCTCACATGCTGTTCTAAAATGACATCTAGAAAGTGAGCTAACTGAACAAGCACACACACACACACACACACACACACACACACACACACACACACACACACACACACACACACACACACACACCATTTCACTGCAGTGAGACTAGAAACCCTACCTAACTATTTACAGAACACGGTACTTAATGCAATCACTATATCACAATTCTGGTTGTCATCATATCAGGCAACACTTTATAGCTGATGATATCAGTAGTGTATGGTGTGAAGAAGATGGTAGGAGTGTCTGACATACTGTTCTAAAATGGTCTCTTGCATGTGAACTAAAACCAACACACACTCACCAGTTGACTGTAGTAGGACTAGAACTCCTACATATTGACAGAACACAGTACTTGACAAAAGCACCACAGCACATGTCTGGCTTTCATAGTTTCAGACAACACTTTATAGCTAATTACATCAGCAGTGTATGTTTGTGTGAAGATGTTTGGAGGCCTGTATGAAATAACTGTGTAGGCACATATGAATGTCAAAATATCTGTTCTGCAAGGGACTGAATTACAGACAGTAGGATGTAAACGGATGCTCTTCCGACTATGTATACACACACACACACACACACACACACACACACACACACACACACACACACACACACACACATGTTGACTGCAGTGAGATTAGAACCCCTACTTAGCTAGTAACTCAAGCCAAAAGGCTTACTTTTACATTGCTGCTGGACAATTTGTAGTAGATGACATCATCATTGTATGTCTGGGAAAAGATGTTGGGAGGCCTGTATGAAATGGCTGTGAAGGCATGTACTACTGTCAAAATATTTGTTATACATGGGACTGGATTGCTGACAGTAGAATACAGACTCATAGTCTTCTGACTACATACACACCATTTGATTGCAGTGAGATTAGAACCCCCTACCTAACTAGTTATGCAAATTAGAGAACTCAGTACTTAACACAAGCACTACTGCACATATCTGATTCGTATACTGCTGCTGGACAATTTTTATAGTGGATGACATCACCACTGCATGTTTGGGAGATGTTGGGAGGCTGGTATGAAATGGCTGTGAAGGCATACACGACTGTCAAAATATTTGTTCTGCATGGGACTGGATTGTTGATAGTAGGATACAGACTCATGTCCTTCTGACTGTGCACACACACTTACATATACATAGAGGCACATACATACAATACATACATGGCTGTTGTGGTAAGTTAACCTACATGTAAGTATTTTGGTCCCATCCACAAGAGCACATTGCTTAATTGCACTATCCCTGAAGTATGCTGTTGTCTTGTCATACTGGTCTTCACAGATGATGACAGCATCATTATATGATGTGATTAACATATCCTGCTATGAGAGTGGTGTGCAAAGTATGGAATTTGTATTTTCTGCTGTGTTTCTAGTGTGCAGGTATACCTTAAAAGACAGCTTCTCAAACTAGATGCAAAATAATGTTAGGAATGATGTTGCAGAAGTGAGGCATATGCACCTGTTTCTCAACATATTGGGTATATTACACACTTATAAGTTACACACAGACACACACATTTTGGGATCAGCATGGATGCAACTATGTTTATATGTGTGTTCATATTTGTGATAAATTGATATCCACATTAACACATGTATAAGACAATCTGAATGTGTATTGTCTCTCTCTCTCTTAATTTCTGCAAGTCTTTTGGGTTTCTAATACCACAATGAGAATGGACTCCATTCCGAAGTCAAAGTATGATTAAAGTTCATGAAATTAGCATTGTTTCAAACTTTGATGTTAACCAGAAGTGCTCTTCGCAGCACCTGCAATGTGCCCATTAATGACTCCTTCTGCAATTCATATGGAGTTAATGCATCAGGAATATATCTAAGTATGAGTGTAAATTATTTTTTTAAAACCTGTTGCTCCTGCTACTACTGGAACTGTCTGGGTATTCTTCTTCCACATTGCCCCCATTTCTGCCTGCAAATCCTGGTATTTCACGGATTTGTGTCTCTCTCTGTATGTAAGACACTGTAGTCACTGGGTGTAGCAGTTTCAATGACCAATGCTACTTTTGTCTTCTTTTCATGGACTACTATATCTGTTTTTCTCACATCTATTTTTTGAACTGTTGGTAATGAGTGATCCCATGTGCTATAAATGTCATCATTTTTGATACTGCTTTGTGGTTCAGATGCCCAGTGTTTTTCAGCTTTTTCAATATTATAATGTTTGCATGATCCCCAGTGCAACAGTCTTGCCATGTTACTATGCCTTTTAGTATACAGTCCTTCTGCCATTAGCATATCACAACCAGCAGCAAGATGTGTGACTGTCTCCAGTTCTGTTTTACAAAACCTACATTTGTCTGTTTCTCCCACATGTTCAATGGACTTTGTAAACCAATGTGTGCGTAGTCCACTATCTTGGGCCATCATCTTTTGGCTTAAATTCACCTCAGTTAAGATGACAAACTGAAAGTCTAGACATAGTGGATTTATTTGGTTCCATCCCCATCTTAAAAACAACTACATGTACTTTATACATTTTGAACAGTCCATACACCCAATGCTGGTGTTTGTACAAGAGATTCCTGGATGACATATGTATATTTTGGGATTATTTGAAAGACACCACCAACTTTTGGACATTATACTTAAAATGACCTCAGATGACAATGGTGTTGTATATCTTCGTTTATGTGGGAAAACAGAAAGGAAACTAAGATGTTGCATTTATGAACACCTATATGAAGTTAAAAAACAAAATGTGAAAAATGCATTGTTTAGACATCAAGTTTCTTGCCCACAAGCAGAATTTTCTTTTGTGCTAGACTCTTTACCTAGGGATATTAGGTGGATTATGGGAAGATAAACTTGAATATAAAGAGTTATACTGGCAGATAGTACTGAGGTTTGAATGATTATTTGTCTATAAAGCCAGTACTAAAACTAAGATCTGCAAAATTATAAAGCTCTTGTACTTACATCACAAAGCCACCAGATGTCACCATTCATCACATTTAATATATATAACTTGGAAGAAATCAGTTTAAAAAGGTTTTTAAACAACAAAGTGGTTTTAATATGAAATTTTACAACACTATACATGTTTTTTAATCAGAATATGTTCAAGTTATTTCATATTCTAACTATGTAAACAATTATTTATTTATTTTAAAACTATTTGACTAAAACACAGTGTGTTAAGTTAAAAATAAAAAAAAAAAATTTTTCATACTGGTACTTTAAATTAGTTGATGTTTTGTGTAATTGGACAGACAACAGGGCAGGGTATTTAATCAGGAGTGAAGCACCATTCAGTGTTTCAGTTTTTGCTGAAGAAGATTGTTTGATATTTTGTGTTATTTCTACCAATAAACTGTGTTACTTGGACTGCAGGTTTCCATCGTGGTGTCCTAGGCAAGATTTTATTGTGGTTACTAGCTTTCATCATTTTTCCTACATCTCCTTTTTGTATTTGTTAAATTCACCTCTCCTTAATCATTCCTGAATTTGATCCTGATCAACATGAGGTTGTTCCAAGAGATTTCTGTTCTTTCAACTATATCTACGCATTTTCCACATTTCTTGCCTTCTCATCTGAACTTTCACCTTATATTCTTTCTTTTGTTTTTTGGCAGATTCAGTTGCAGACTGATTTTTATCCACTTCTGATTTGATTTCCATTCCCTCTTGATGCCGATATGCTTCTGCTAAACTAAGCAGGGGAGCCATCTTAGACTTATTCTCCTCATGTTTTAAAAATTGCACTACATTTGATTCTTGTGAGGTCAGCAAATATGTATGCAGTCCTACAATTGCAGATCTATACATGCAATCAATTTCAAGGAGGACCATATTTCCTTTAGAATGGGGAATATATAGTCTTGTTATACACCGATTTTTATAAATCATTTGATAAGCATGAAGAATCTTTCTTGTTTTCCTGTCCAACCAATCCAACATCTTTTGGGGCCATTCAGTCACTCTAAAACTATACATTAAGACCATGCCTCTCAACCTGGAAACATCAAAAATCTGGACAAAGGCCCATGAAAAGTCAGCACAACTGGCCAAAAATCTGGACAATGATTAATGTAAAATCTGCATACATAATTATGTAACCCTGCCCACCCCGATAGAATTGTGGGATACCAACATACCTCTTCACACTCCAGCCCTACTACTGCCACTGCCTTGACAGTAATTTGCCTTGACAGCAATTTTGCTACAGACACACCTGAAAACATTCTACCGCACTTCTACTCTGTATATCTCGGTTACTGAACTTTGTTTTGTTAATGAAGCCATTTCCCCACAATCCTCCCTACTTTTCAACCACTTTAATATCATACTAGTGCTATTATACTTTGCATGCAAACTATTGATACCTGCTTCCCTCTAGCAACCTTCACAGTCTGCGACTACATTACGTCCTTGTCCTCCATTTAGCACCTGTTTCATGTACAAATGATAAAATGGTCATGCTTCTCTATTTTACAAAACTACAGGTTACTTTTTCAAGACATTAGCGATAATATTTTATACCAGTGAGCAGCTCATTTAAAACAATACAATCAGCAGACAGTGATAGGGTACCATTAACATCAAGTGTATTAACCATCTACACATGCTAAAAGTTTTGTATGCACAGATATTGTACCATTGCTACATATCTTACCCACAAGAGACACATAAAAATACTGCACAAAGTAATAAAATGCATCTTTTAATGTGCCCAAGCATGATACACTGAATTAAAATGTATATAGACCTGCATACTGAACTACTGCAGTCCGCATTAAAAGTCACTCACATAATCATATTCTTAATGCAATAACTCCAGAAGACAGTAAATGTAACGAATCTCTACATCAGAGAAAGGCAAGCTCTGAAAACTTTCCCCGCTACAAGAAGTAAAAACTGAAATCTCCTCTACACTGATTACTAAAACGTAAATATCTCAAAAGTAAACCACAAGTTTCTTGTTACTGTCTGATTGAGACCATCAAGTACAACATGAAGAAACAAATATTTATCATGTAACAAACCAAATTCAACACTCTGCCATAAAAACAGGAAAAAGCAAATAAAAAAAATAAATGCCTAAACTTTTTTACCTTTCTCAATTTCATAAACAACCAAACTTTTGAAGAGCCCCTTATAAAGCTTTACAGCTATCTCTGACTCAGAGGCAAGACAAGAACCATTCAGTGGGCAGTTCATGACTACTACAACTACATTAGTCCTTTTGGGACCAGGGTTCATCATTGCATTGAAGCAATGTCCTCACTGATTGGCTGCTGGACTGCTGCAGTGTCGCAAGTCAAGAATGGGCTGTGGCTGAAAACAACTGAAGTTTTTTTTTAAATCTCCAAGAGTCTGACACTTTTAAAGTATGGCTGACATCATCACGCACACCCCTATACGTTGACAATGTTGCGGGATATGATGGTGATGACATGATGACATCAGCTGTACTTTAAAATTGTAAATAAAATAAAAAAGAAATCATGAATTGAAGAGGCCACTCAGAAATTTGGGGTACCCCATTATTTTGCCCTTAAAACTGGCAAATTCCGAAGAATTTGGTACAGTTGAGAGGTATGGTTAGGACAGGAAGACCAAATTGGTTTATAGTTGGACTTTATTCCTAGATGTCAGTGCTGTTTTCAATATTAAGTCTTCTAAAATATTCCTTATAAAGTTTTATTTGCATTTGTTCATGTTTTATTGTTGCTCCTTCATCAATTCCCAAATATTTATACACTCCTCCTTGCTCGAGTTCTTTTATATCACATTCCTGTCCCAAACTCCCAAACTAATGTTTGCTTTGTGCTGCAGCTTTCCTGCTTTAAAGGTTTTTTTTGCACATTTATCAAGACCAAATTACATTCTTATATAATCTCAAACAGGTTTGATTACTTGTAGTTGTGCTTTCAATTCCTCATCTGATGAACTATACAGTTTTAAATCATCCATGAAAAGAAGGTAAAAAGTCTTTACACTTTGTTGTTTTCTGGGAGCCAGATTGCAGCCATGACCTAATATGTAAGTAGGCAGCTTAATGGGTTAAGGGCAAGACAAAAGAGCAGTGGTGAAAAAGAGTCACCTTGGAATATCCCCCTTTGAATTATTATTCCTGGAATAATAATTTGTCCTTTATCATGGCTTAACTGTGTCTATCTTCCTGAGTATTTTTGCTGATCATTTCCCTCTTCTATACACTTCTAACAGTGACACCTCTTGTCTTAATTGCTTTATAGTTTCCTCTATTCGATACTTACATGATGGCGTTTAATTTCTACACTTCCTTTCCCTTACTACCCTGTGTTTTTGTGGTAAGATTTTATCTGTTATTAATTTAGCTGTGCAGTAATATATCATATTTGCTTCTGTTATATTGTATGAATCTCTATGAGCAATCTTAATTACTGTGTTTATTTGTTTTATCAAACTTCTAATTTGTTAGGTTTCATTGATTTTCTGTAATGTATTTCTTTCATTGACCTTGATATGTCTATCCATCTCTATTATATCAAGCAACTCTTCTCTTAGATCATTTTCTTCTAAAGTGAGGGCACATTCTTTGTTCTCCATTTCCTGTGGGCATTCTACAGAAAGTTTCAGAACATCCTCCCGTACCACATTCTCTTCAGTTTCATCCTCTGTGATCCATTGCTCTTTCATATGAGAATTCACTAGCCCATTACTCCATAACACTGACTGCAGCAGAGTTGACACAGTTTCATGTTCCTTCTCTTGCTGTCCAACTCCAACTGAACTTTTGCCCTGGTTTCTTATGGAAGGCTCCAAAGTATCTTCATATGGCAGCTGGTCAGATATTTCCTACTCCATTGGTTTCTCCTTAATTTTTGGACCCATTGCTCTATCCTGCTGTGATGTTATCAGAGTTAGATTTTCTACACTAAATCATTCACTTCACATGTACTCCATCACCTCAGTTCCTATTTCTTTAATTTTTCCATTACTAATCCTTTTTTTTTACTTTTCCTCTTTGTTTTCTTATTTTTTTGTATTGTAAAGTTTTCCATATCTGAATACCTTTGTCTGTATTTCTCTTCAAATATCTTTGGTGCTGCTCTTTTTGTATTGATTAGTTTTACTTTCTCCTTTGCTTAAACGTTGCACCAAATTAAATCTCGTTTTCTTTCCCATGTGCATATTTCTTCTTCAGATGTCTCCTGATCCTCCTGTTTCTTCTTACTTGGGGGACTCATTGTTCCAGCATGCTGTGGTATAACCTGTGTTGGACTTTCTACACTACATTCTTCATTTTGCAGCATACCTCTCAACTTCTTAGAATAAGAATTCTGGGCAAAGCCATTCATAAAAGTGGGACAAAAGCCCCAAAATAGGGACAATTTTTAAATATTGCTTTTACAAACACAGGAAATTGAGAGAATAACAGGTCTTCCATTAGCATGACTTTTCTGAAGGGTATGATGTCTGAAACTCAAATGTCTGTCATTGTTTTCTAACTTCAGTCTTCAATAATTTGCCACTAATTTGACAGAAAACTACAATTTTATGAAAAACAGACCAAAAATATGAGGCAAAAATCTAGACATTCTGTGAAAATCTGTACAGTTGAGAGGTATGCTTTGCAGATATTCCATAACTTTAGCTTCTATTTTTTAACTTCTACTTTACTAGTCTTCTGTTCTATGTTCCCTCTTTATGAACTTATTTTATCATTGTAAAATTTTCCATATGTGGACATCTTTGCCTATATTTCCCTTCAAACATTTTTGAGGCTGCTTTTTTGTATTGATTAATTTGGCTTTATATTTTGCATAAATATTGCACCATAGCAGATCTCTCTATCTTCCCTATGTCCATATTTGTTCAGTATAAAGCTTTAGATAATGTAACAATGTAGTTGTACTATTTATTTCTGAAGTATAGTTGACATTTGGGAACTATTACTGATATATCCGTCTTCAAATGCATGGGTGCAGGGCACACATGAGTCTGAATAAATATGTGTTCAGTCAGTAGCAAGTGCCTTCCTTTTGGTTGTGTTTTTACATGGATTATAATGAGATTATAATTATATAAGAGTAACTGTGCATTAAATATACTAACACATGCCAATCAACTTTTTCTATATTGCACCTCCAAGCAACTGGTTTGTGTGATTGTTGGCAAAGTGTTTGTGCATGCGAGATTCCCATTTAATGACTGCAACTTAAACTTGAGGACACAAAGCAGAGAGGCATGCTAGTCAGCACTTTCGACAGTACCGAGTATCAAAAAAGCACCTGCTGCCTAGCTTCCTCTATGGCAGCAAGTGTAACAAGTTCATAGTTTGAGCACAAATGTGACAGGGTTCACATCCAGCTCAATCTATTTTTTTACACATATTTTCAGGGTGACATTACATAATTAAATATGATAATTTCTGCAACTGTGAGAGGCAGTGACTATAGTGAAGTACTGTATAAAAATGAACATCATTCAACTGATTTATGTCAACAGAACTCATATGAATTTCAAGTTTTATACATTAATCAGTGTATATACCTATTACAGTACATATGTAATTACAGCACCTTTACTCTGCTTTAACCACATGTTCCTATAGTCCAGAGAGTTAAAGCAGCACTGCACAGAGGTAACTGCAACATGTCATAAGATATGAAGAACTATTCAGAATCGCTCAGCATTGGTGTGCAATGCCAAACTCCATGCAAATGCAGATAACAAAAAGTGAAAGCCTTTATTAAGGATTTATTATTTATGTGTATCATGTTTGATTCTATGTTTTGACCAGATTAAAGGTGTGAAAATGGGGTAAATAGGGAAGTGGTGAAATGGGGGGCAAGCAGGGGGAGAACTAAGGAGAAGCAATATAGGAATGTGCAGGAGGGAATTAGGAAAGAACCATAGCTATTCACCTCTTCAACAGTGAAAAATGAACATGGATAGAATATTGGATAAATTTGGACTGTCACCTCAATAAAGATGGGTGACAACAACACAATCATGTTATATAACCAACTGGACTGAATCAAGCGTGTCAAGAAAACACGTGTGAAGTGGAGAGCTATGTATGCGATGATTTTTTTTTTTGTAAGACAGATGCCCATTTTTTAATTTTATTTCAGTACGAGAGGAATGTTGGGTAAGGGATGTAGGTATGTCAGGGTCAGGTAAGTCAGGTAGGTGAGGAAGCAGTTGCAGACAAACAGGACAAACAAGACAGAGACAGGGATGGTGAAGGACACAAAAATGTGGGGGATCCCATGATTGCAGATAGGGAGGGGACATCAGAGGCCCATGCCCATAAAGCATGGGGACAGTGAGAATTTAGTCCTCACCCTCAGAACTGTGTGCGCCATCCCCTTCCTCAGCTTGCTGTTGGAGTGCTTGAAGTGTTTGTTTTTGCAGCATCCAAGTGAGCATCTTCTCCATATGGCTGATGCATGCACCAATAGAACCCTCTACTACCTCATATACCATCCCTGGTGGCATCTGTTGGATGACAAAATCATCACCTCCACCAATACTCCCAAAGGGTACTAATGCACCACCTGCTGGGGTAATGCTACATGATGTTGAGGGCCCAGGTACCACAGGGGCTGCAGAGGCAGTACTGCCAGGTTGCGTCCCAGATGTGCTGGGTATTAGTACGGCAGCCTTTAGAGGAGTGACAGGCTAAGCCACATTGTTTGGCCTACCTCCCTGTGTTGGAAATCATTTTGTCAGTTATCAGAAACTAATGATATCAGAATGTTCTGACCAGACATATAAAAATAAAAAGAAAGATAAGGGTGGGGTAAGAGACAAAGAAGAAAAAGAAAGTTAGAACCATCATATGTCACATACAAAAAATTCCTTCACTATAAATACAAATTTTACTTTTACATTAATTATATTTTTTAAAAACAACAATCTAGGACTGATAATTGTTCCAAGTAATCCTTGCAATACACATATATTGCAAATATGCTTTTTCAAATAATACAGATTAAGTTAACAACGTGGCACTTATTCTAATTTTGTTGACATTCATTTTTAATAATTTTAAATTGCATTTGCTACTTATGGGATTTGAACTCACAACATCTAAATGCACTATTACAATCGATTCCTACAATTCCCTTGAGCTAAAGAATGAAGCACACATGCTTGATTTTACAGCGAAAATATGCATGCTTAATTTTCTACTAATATATAGAAGAGCAATACTTTTCATATAATAATTATTTTGTGATCATACACACCTCCTGCTTCCCTTAGATTTTTAAACATTCGGCATGGGCTTTTCATTCACCGCAATTTCTTGGGCAGCTGTAGAATAAAGAGGAGGGAAAAAGAGAAGAGCATTATGCACAACAGTGTTGTCTGTCTCCAGCTTTGACTACAGATTAAAGTATTTTTATTTGTATACTGACACAACTGTGGGATGTCAGCAGTTCTAAACTCATCCAGCCATTAGTTCAGTCATGCCTGCTTGCACCTCTTCAGGTCATTGCAGTGGTATCTACATTTCTCTCCAGTACGTGGAATGCCAGTCCCACTGGAGACAGCCTTGGCAAGACTATCCCAAGCCTCTGATTTATATTGAGACCCAGTATATTCCCCATGCAATAGCCTGTGGCTGTAACGCTTTACAAGGAGTCCAGTAAATATTCTGGACTCCTCTTCTACACCCCCATCTTTCAGCTTAAATTGGGCACCTTCCTTACTAGCTTCTGACATATACACATAGGTCATACAGTGACAGTTAAGCGTTTTCCTGCCAATTTGTGATATCATGTTTAACAATCAGTGTGCAAAACTGCATAACCACGCCAACCGCGCTTGCATGATGTTCACTTTATACTGAACAAATATGGGCTGGATGCTGCTGTACCTGGTAGATGACTTAACTTTTCACACGTATTGGGGGGCAAAGTTCTATGACTCAACACATTCTTGTGTAGCTTTACACACTGATAAAAGTAATATGTACCATGTGGGGTTCAAACCTATGTAAAATAGACAATACATAATCTTCCAAATAGGTGTTTTTATCTCTTTGCCACAGAGGAAGTGTTTGCCAGTCCTGCTCTTTAATTATATAGACACATTGAAGAGTAAGTGGTTAACCAAGTATATGTGTGACCTGACAATGTCCTGGTTTATACATTCATGTGTGTATGACTATCACTAAAGTTTGGAGTCCATCCCAGGGCAGAAAAGACACTTTTAAGTACAGAAACATAATTGTCAGGATATTCTCAGTCACACATATAATTCATATGATGTCCACTGCTATACATAGTTATATCTTTTATTATTCTTTAGTTTTAAAAGTTGAGTGGAACAGCATTAATATGGTTTGGATTGAGCTACATTAGAAAACTGGCCAACTTGCATTGTGACCATGAACTTACACCAGAGACCACAGGGAAGGCTGAGCAACAGTTGCTTTTTTTTTTACACTCATTACTGTCCAGAGTGCTTTTTGCAACTGAAAACTTGTTTATCAGGCTTGCTCATTAGTTATATATACACATTAAACAGTTGAGTGGTTAACCATGTATGTGTGAGACATGTAAGTTCAGAAAATAAATATTTAATTGTAAAACCATAATTGTACTGATACCCACAGACATATAATATATATATGATATGTATATGCTCAATCCTCCTGCTATACATAGTTATTTTTATGTATACCTATTTTTATATTGTTAAATTTTATATAAATTACAGTGGAACAGCATTAATAAAACTTGGAGTTTGTTGGATTTGAAATCTGACTCACCTGTATTATGGCCCTTAACTTACACCTATTTCCACAGGGGAGAGCTAGTCAGCAGCTGTATTTTTCACAATATTTACTGTGTATGTATGCTGACCACAGCTCAATGCCACTTAGCTTGTCTGACAGATGGAAGGCCACACATGTTACAATGTATCTTTTAGAAAATGACAAATCTGCAGGTGCTGTGGATGCATGTTAGCCACCACAAAATGCTTCTTAGTGTGTTTGCGCAATGGAAAGCAAAAGATGTAACAATGTCTGCTTATTGTCTACAGGTGTTGTGGAAGCATGCTGACCTTGCAATGCCACTTGGAACCTGCAAAATGGAAGGCAAAAGAAGTAACAATATATATTTTCTGAAATTGGCAATGTCTGCTGTTGTCTGAGGCATTATGTAATGTTTGTGTGGAGGTGAGCAACATGCAAATGATACAGACAAAGCTCAACATGTAGTATTCTTATAAAAATCGTTTATTATGTTTCAACCTACATATTCTACATCTTGTGTGCTTCATTGTGTTTACCAGGTGGGCTACACACACACTTGATTCTCACCTATACTTTATGCTGTCTTTATCATAGAGGCAACTTCCATTAATATTAATTTATTTGTTTCCATTTTATCATATTTGCACTAAACTGCATGCCAGATAAATATTAATATTAAAAAAAAAACATAAACAGTATTGCAAAATAAATAAAACAAGTTCCAAATGAAGCAAAACACTAGTAACCAAAAAATAAAAAACAAACCGACCCAAAACGGGCAGAGAACTCCACTTTAATGGCACGAGCAGAAAACAGCAATTCCCATAAACTAAGAGCTATCACCATTAAAATATGGCTTCTTCAGAGTTACATGGGATACAAACAACTAGGTTTAAATAGAGTGCTGTAAGAAAAACCAACTAATCTTTTCATGTGATGTCACATTGAATTAAATTAAAACATTTTTTTTTTTTTGGCAGAGAAACTCCACTTTAATGACATGAGCAGAAAACAGCAATTCCCATAAACGTTTCTTAATTCATTCTCACACAGTTTTTCAAATAACATAACATCCACATTATTTGGGGGAGTAAACAAACTTTTCATCTGTAAGTTTATAACCTCTCGGTTGCCAGTATGGCCATTGAAAAACAGTTTGAGATTCAGCTGTCTAGTGAACATTTTTAAACTAATAAGAACATCTGCCACATCCAAACAAAAACAAGGAACAAAAGTAAAACCTTTACTAAATAAACTGTAATGAGTGTCAGTGTTAAATCACTAAAACTGTAAATTGTAAAATCATTTTTCTTAAAGATGTCACACATCATGCCGTCATCAGGAATATTTCAATCAAGAATAGTACCATAGTCCAAGTCAAAACCAGTTAGTGATGAATCACTAACACTCAATATTTCTTCTTTTCCCCCCTCTGAGCCCTGGTGTTGCTGTAATAAACATTCCAGTGATAGTGTCCAGCATTCTGTTGGTAACATGGGCCACCCTTCCCCAAGTTCTTCAAATGCTCCGACCTCCTGGATTCGGAGTTCTGATCTAAAAAACCTTCATAATCATCATATGGTGCATCCAAATCAATGACAATGTCAGCACTGCTGCCACTATGTTGTGCACCATCATTATCAACCAGGTTAGCTTTTTTACTATTTTCGTTGTGATCAACTGGATAAGCCAATTTTTTTTGATAGTCATTAGAGTCCCTAATAAGTTTTTTTACACTTGGTGTTGATATTATTTTTAAGAAACTTGTTTAAAGCATTAAGCACTTGATTATAGTTGTGCAAATATTCAGGAAACAAAAGATCATTGACTTTGTCTGATTTAAAACATTGATTTCTTTCTCCATTTCAGTCAACTTACTTGTATTGTTTCTGATAATTATGTCCAACATGTCCAATCCTGTTTTGTTAAACAATTCGACCAGCTCCTGGTATGCAGAAGAGCCCAAATCAATGCCCATAGGCAACTTCCATATGTACAGTACTTTGGCACCTGTTTTAGTAAGAGTGATTTATTTAGGAAAGCATTATCCAGTTGCAATGCCCAAAACCTTTTGCATGTTTTTTCAAAGGTTTCCAACTGTCGTTTCAGCGTTGGCCTGTCATATCTCCTCTTTCAAGTCCGAGAAACAGTCCACAGGCATATGTAACCATTCACAAAAATCATGCCACCTAGGCGCTTCCTGCTGTTTTGATTGGTTGGTTAGTTACAGTTCTCTCTTCAAGGCATGGTGAGTGCAAAGTAAAGAGTTCAGCCTATGTGCTGGTTATTGTGGCTGAAGTAGAAGGACATGCACTAGTATTTCCATTTCTCAACAACAATGCGGTTAACATCTGTACTGACTGAGTTAACTCACTGATAACTGCTTCCATAGTCCTGGTGTCACTAATACTGGAGCAGCCTGACAGTTGGGTTGAAAAGACCAAACAAATAAAACAAGCTCCAAATGAAGAAAAACACTAGTAACCAAAAAATAAACAAAACAAACTGACCCAAAACAGGCAGAGAAACTCCACTTTAATGACATGAGCAGAAAACAGCAATTCCCATAAACTAAGTGCTCTCACCATTAAAATATGGCTTCTTCAGAGTTACATGGGATACAAACAATTAGGTTTAAATAGAGTGATGTAAGCAAAACCAACCAATCATTTCATGTGATGTTGCATTGAATTAAATTTTAAAAACATCATTAACAAAAATGATTTTACAATTTAAATTTTAGTGATTTACCACGTAATGACACTCACTACAGTTTATTTAGTAAAGATTTTGCTTTTGTTCCTTTTTTTTGTTTGGATGTGGCAGATGTTCTTATTAGTTTAAAAATGTTCACTAGACAGCTGAATCTCAAACTGGTAACTGAGGGGTTATAAACTTACAGAGGAAAAGTTTGTTTACTCCCCCAAATAATGTGGATGTTATGTTATTTGAAAAACTGTGTGAGAATGAATTAAGAAACATTTATGGGAATTGCTGTTTTCTGCTTGTGTCATTAAAGTGAAGTTTCTCTGCTAAAAAATGTTTTTTTAATTTAGTTCAATGTGACATCACATGAAATGATTTGTTGGTTTTGCTTACATCACTCTATTTAAACCTAGTTGTTTGTATCCCATATAACTCTGAAGAAGCCATATTTTAATGGTGAAAGTGCTTAGTTTATGGGAATTTCTGTTTTTGCTCATGTCATTAAAGTGGAGTTTCTTTGCCCGTTTTGAGTTAGTTTGTTTTTTATTTTTTGGTTACTAATATTACAAAAATACATTTTAACACACCTTCCAGACTTTTATGTGACTCTGAATTTGAACTATCGTACTAATGAACTTAAAAAAACACACTAGTGGTGTCTTATCTCTCTTTGCCATAGGAACAGCTTTTCAGCATGAATGCAAATCATTGGGCATACAAGCAAGTCCCATTTCCTTCTCAGTATTAACAAGACATATATACTTGTACACTGTCAGTTGTTTTATTGCAATGAGTGATCACACAACCATTTATGAGTATAGTTTGTACCAATGCGCCAGTTTGCTCTTTGTATTGTGTTCATTTTTGTCTTATCTGTGCTGTGCTCTCAGACATTCGGTCTGTAGAACATTTTGTATCATTACCCTTTAAATGTATAAGAAAATTACACAACAGTGAAACACAGTTTTCAGCAAAGGCAAGAGAGTTTGGCTATTAGTGGATAAAAATGAGAAATGTGTGTTGTTCACTCCCATTTAAAAGCTTGCTACGGTTACTTTTGAACTTCTGTAAGTGCATCCTGGCTGACATAACCACTGCAGGTAACACAGTCTGAATTGCTGTTGTGCATTCCTTCTCCCTCCCACTAATCATTCACAGTTGGAATCCATTAGCAAATAACACAGAGGTAGTGCCTACACTATGTTTACACCTGCTACATGAAGTCAAAAGTTTGGGAGTCAGTCAGCAGCTCTAATGAGTTCACACCTCTTTGCGTCTTTACCATGCTCAGAGGCCAGAATCTATACTATAAAAGTTACCATGTAGCTAGGAAACTTGAAGATAAGGAGACTTGTGTATTTGAAGAACATAGAAGATTGATATTCCCCTTTGATTCATCTTCAGAGAAGGCTTCTGATCTTGCTAAGGTATGATTGTATTGTTCAAGTACATTCTACATTTGTTAATGTATTACAAAGAAAATTTATATATATATATATATATATATATATATATATATATATACATTAGAAAATAGAACTTTTATCTGTATGCACTTCTTATAGTTCATTGTTGCTATAGGTATTTGTGGCAGATATTTACTTTCCCAGATAGCTTATTAACTTTCATCACAAGTTTTATTGTTAAAACTGCTTATCTTAGAATCTTCTACCTTACTTCAGGGAAATGTAATGTACTAAATTGTCTATGACACAGGGGTGTTATGCTTCTAAGATGGCATATAAACACCTCCAGGAGAGTTCTGGGCACAGTGAGAGGTGATTGACAACCATATAAAATTGATTTTTCTGTTGTAAATGTGTATACCATTCTGTGAGAATTGTGTTGAAAGCATATATAACAATTGAATTATGTGGTATTCCTTGGTTTGTACAAACTTTTCATTTGCCTGTTGTTTTAGAAGTGTGTGTGGGGGGGCAAGTGCCATTTGTGTGTTGCCACAACAAAAACCATGTTTCAAGATATTTGCTCTTGAAATTGTGTAGTTATCCTGTTATTTCTGTGGAAACAATGCATTACTAGTACAACCACATAACCTTCAATTTTAATAACTGAAATGTGTGTCCCTAGTGCTTAATGTTGAAACTATATATGTGTATATGAGCAGGAATTTAATTATTTGATATTTATGTGTTGTATACTTCTCTGTTTTGTCACATATCATTATGGCACCCAAGCATTCAAATCCACATAATCCCCCTTTCAGTGACTCTGAAAACAATGTAATAGTGCAGACATTCAGCTGCCATGGTGCCTTTCTGCTAGAGATAGGATGTGGGGATATGGCTGAGAGAATATGGATTTGGGAACCAGATAGTCAATGATGTGAATGTCATAGAGGGATGCACCAGGACTTCTGATCAGGTGCATCATAGGGCCACTAATATGATTTCATCACCCCAGAGGAGAGCAGCTGCAGTTGCCCATGAACAGCTGGTTACAAGGGGGAGCCTCCTACAGAGCCACTACTGACACCAAATTAAGAGTTCCTGCCCACTGTCAGAGATCCAGAGAGCTCAGTAGATACTGCCCATCATCATGTGATTGATGTCAGTGCTGATGTGTCTTGGAGGACAAGTATGTGCCAGAAGGAACTTCTAAGTAAGCTTGCATATGTCCGGTTGTAAGATTTCCTTGTATAGTAGAATACAGTAAAAGTGAACTAATAGTTAATGTGTTTTTTATGAAGTGTGGAGTCAGCTGCACATGGTAAGGCAAACATTTTTCTTTAATTATTGATTAATATTTGTCAGATACACCCATTTATCTAAATATGTGAGGTGGGTGTAATGAGTGGGTATATTGCTATGCCATCTGTGATAGTATGTTCAGTGTTAATTTGGTATCATATAAGTTGTTTAAATATTTAGTGTAGGTATTAATTTCATTCCTGTGCTTGTTGCTTATTATCACAGGTGATCTTGACAGTGGAAGTGTAGGACTCTTATCACCTGTTGTCAGAGTATTGGCAAACTCTGATGGCCAAACTGAGGCACAGTTGGGGGTTGCAGAGGTTGAATCTGACACTTAGGTTCACATTCGGCCATCCCCAGTACTTCCCATCAGACACAGTCAATAGGCCTACATATGTATATTCCACTGAGTCCTCAGATATTGCACAGGTCGAAAGTGACACACTTGATCAGGGTAGTGTGGTTACTGCAGCCTCAGTCATATCTCTCAACCATACCAAAGTTCTCATTTTTTACTGATTTTTGAGGTCCAAATAATGGGGTGCCATGATTCCTAAGTGGCACCCTTTAATTTCTGAATTTCCTGGCTTTTTTTTTTATTTTATCCCCCCCCCCACCACCTTTTGGACTGATGTCATCACATGCAGTGGCATATGCAATGACGTCAGCAGCCTGCCAGCCTGTCGGAATTGAGGGCTCCACTGTACTTTTTCTTAGCAGCCAGCAAGTAGTGTGCAAGCTGTTTTTACACCTGGACGTAAGCTGCACAGAGGACAAGTAAAGCACTGTTCTGATGAAAGACAGGTTCATGTGTGGAGATGGAATTACTGGTTTAAGTGATTCAGCACTTGTATTTTTCTGCCACCGCAAGCATTATATCACATATTTATTTCCTTTTCTGCTGCTGCAAGCATTGGATATTTAGTTCTTTCTTTCTGGTGCATGTGTTCGGAGTTGGGGGTGTCACTGTGAGCTATTTTTACACCTGGAAGTGTTTACTGAAGTTTCATATAATATTACAAGACTTTATTTTTGAGTTCTCACTGCAGAAAGTGTGTATGTGAAGAGCCATTATGATCTGCAGGCTTATTCTAGCACACAGCTTTCTTCCCGGCTCCTTAAACTGTTATTGAAGTTTAGGACTAGTCTGCATTGAACTAAGCATTTCTTTTTACAAGACTATGTGAGCATTCACATTACAAGACTACTCACTGCAGGCTTTAGTTTGAATGTTGTTACGTTCTGACTGCAGGCTTTATTTTGAATATGGCCGGCAACTCGGCACGTAAAAATCTACCGTCAATCATTAGCGAACCGGAGTTCCGCTGTGGCGACCCCTAACCGGGAAAAGCCGAAAGACACAACAGCAACGCTCTGAACATTGTCAAGACTGCAGTATTTTGCTACTGCATTTCCTTCTTTCCTATTGCTGTTAGTGTTTACTGAAGTTTCATATTATAATCTTTATGTTTGAGTTCCTGCTGCAGGAAGTGTGTGTGTGTGTGTGTGTGTGTGTGTGTGTGTGTGTGTGTGTGTGTGTGTGATGAGCCATTACTACTTAACTTTAATGGTCCGCGGGTTTATTCAATGCACAGCTTTCTTCCTGGTTCCTAAGCTGTTACTGTTTACTTTAGTTTTAATTTTTAGGACAAAAGCTGTTACTGTTTATTGAAGTTTAGGATCAGTCCGCATTGAACTGAGCATTTATTTTTACAAGACTGTGTGAGCATTTATATTACAAGACTACTCACTGCAGGCTTTAGTTTGAATGTTGTTAGGTTATCACCGCATGCTTTATTTTTAATATTTACTCTCTGAATATTGACAAGACTGCATTATTTTGTCACTGCATTTCCCTCTTTTATATCGCTGTTACTGTTTACTGTAGTTTCACATTGCAAGATTTTATTTTTGAGTTCTTGCTGCAGGAAGTGTGTGTCTGATGAACCATTACTACTTAACTTTAACAGTCCGCTCCGCGGGTTTATTCAACACATAGCTTTTTTCCCACCTCCTTAAGCTGTTACTGTTTACTGAAGTTTTAATTTTTAGGACAAAAGCTGTTACTGTTTATTGAAGTTTAGGACCAGTCTACATTGAACTGAGCATTTCATTTTACAAGACTGTGTGAGCATTCATATTGCAAGACTTCTCGCTGTAGGCTTTATTTGGAATGTTGTTACATTCTCGCTCCAGGCTTTATGCTTTATTTTGAATGTTTACATTCTGAACATTTCATTTACAAGACTGGATTATTTTGTCACTATATTTCCTTCTTTCATATTGCATTGAAGTGTGAGCAGTCATTGCATTTATTTCATATTGCATTGAAGTGTGAGCCATAGGCTTTATTTTGAATATTGTTACTTTTTCGCTGCAGGCTTTATGCTTTATTTTGAATGTTTACATTCTGATTTTGTCACTGCATTTCCTTGAATGTTTACATTCTGATTTTGTCACTGCATTTCCTTCTTTCATATTGCATTGAAGTGTGAGAAGTCACTGCATATCATTCATATTGCATTGAACTGTGAGCATTAGACAGGTGTGTTGCATTAAAGTCTGAGCATTTGGTCTGTTTCTCTTAAAATTTGTGGGTTTTTTTTGCTAATCAGTGAGAATCGAATTCACTAAACAATGATAGCCATTTAAGTTTCAGTCTTCCTATCTTTCAGGAAACACATGGTAACACAAAATATTTTATTCTAGCAACTTTCTAAGATTATGCAAGCAATGTTTAAAATGTGTCCCTGGTTTTGGGCCTTTGTTCCCCTTCCCAATAAATTTTGGCTTTTTCCAGATTTCTTGTGTTGCATAGCTCTTCATGAGGGGATGGGAGTTTAGTGGTGCTTATGCTAAATCAGCTTGCATTGTTAGTAGCACAACAGAGAGTACCCTTGCTTTTAATGCAGAAGATTGTGGATTCTACTACCACAGTATGTAGATGGATTGCTGATACTGTTCTGTGTTGTACTTTTAAAGGGGGTGGATGCTGCAGTCCTGAGAATGTCCTCTTTGGTGGAGATACCTAGTAACTATGAACCTGTTATCAGTTTGCCACCCATTTGCTATTGCAATATTACTAACTTATTGTTTTTTTTAATGCAACATAGGAAATGTATTCTTCAAGGGCAACAGGCACTTTATCTGTAGATGAAACAATGAAATATAAAGTTGTTTGCTAGCAGCAACCTCTTCATTAGTTACAGATCTCTTTAATGTGGAATTATTTAGATGATTTTTGCATTCTTTGAATGTGAGTTCCAAGGGCAGAGAAGTTTTAATGCCAAGTCTATTTTCATTGTGAGACTGTATTGCTTTGTTTCGTAGATGTCTATTGGTGTTTGTACTATAAAATGTAAAACAAAAGTTTTAAATGAAATCCAGATAATCATTGTAGAAGTAAATCAGTATGTACATTACAACGTTTATGGTAAATGGGGTGAAATAGCCAAGTAATGGGACACTGGAATGGCTGCAAGGGGACTCTGGGGCCATATTTTGGTTGTCTGTTACTCAGTTTGTGTTTGAAAGTTGGTATCCCACAATTCCATTGGAATGGGTGGGGTTACATAATTATGTATGTATATTTTATGTTAATAAGCATACAGATTTGTACCTGTTTTTCATGGGCATTTGTCCAGATTTTTGATGTTTCCAGGTTGACAGGTATGGCCTCAGCACCTGTTGACTCTGGCCATAACCAAGTGTGGGTGAGGTGCCATGCAGGAGGGTTGTTAGGGGTGCTCAGAAGAAGCCTGCTGTCAACCCTCCCTGAATGACCCAATGGAATAGCAGTGCCTGTGATTGAATGTCTACTGGGAGGGGGACAGCATCAACATGGATGTAGGTTAGCTGCATCATCTGATAGCCAGCATGGCTGTGCCCAATCACACTCCTTTAGTGGCACTACTTCCACTGCTCCATCTGTGATTGAGGTGTCCACACTCAGACATGGTAGGTTATGGGGTTGTGGTCCTGGGTGTACTTATGAGGAGAGCTCATCCAGCAGACACCAGTCCTGTTCAGGTAGCTTCAGCACCTCTAACAATAGGCATGTAAATGCCAGTGCAACTCCCAGCACAGCCAACTCTCGTGATCTGAGGTGATGACTATGCACTGTTACCTATACCATGCAATGGTCACACTTGTCTTGACATACCAGGATGTAGAGCTAGCACAGAGCTTATCTCTGACACACACACACACACACACACACACACACACACACACACACACACACACACACACACACGTTTCACCTTCTGTCCCCATACAGACACACATAAACATAGCAGTTACATGTATCATCCATGAGACTTGAACCTCATTCTGTCTCATTGGCCATTTGATACCTTATCCAAATTTCTGCCTGCCTGTCTTTCTTGCTCACAGGCACTCACTATCTTTTGTGTCAGCCTTGGCCTGCTGCCCCCCCCCCCACACACACACACACACACCAGCAAAACCATCTGCAAATAACAACTGTGCCGTATCCTTGATTTTCTATCTTTTGGATCCAGAGATACATAACTTTTTGTCTGATGTCCAGTGTGTCTACTTGACAGAGTGCTTAGTATACATGTGTTTGTGATGCTCTCTTTAAAATTGTATTGCTTTCTTACAGTTTTTTGTACTGTGTGCATCTTTGCACAAGGCCTATTATTTGACATGGAATACATCTATTGACATAAGTCAGTGCTGTCACCTATTAATATCATTGTTGTAAAATATCACCCACCTTCTGTGTAGTTAAATTAGCAAGTTACAGTATGCAAAGATATTTAATTCAGTTGTCTTCTTAGCCATTTATTTTCCTATTCCAGGTTCTACACTTACCTTGATAGTCTGGCAGTAACAAGTGTTTTAATTCAGGGCTAACTCTGTCTATGTTAGCAGTACACAGCCATTACATGGGTAAGTAAAGGCTGTGAGTGTTTTCTGGCATAAATTTTGCTGTATGTATGTGCATAGGATGAAGGTTTTACCCATTTAGGTGGTGAGAGTGTGTGCTATCCATAGCCTCTTGGTGATGGCATATTGTGCATGCTTATGTCAACCTACACCCACAGCAGCTGTTGCTTCCTCCTCTGACTTCTCACTTGCATGTGGCTGTAGTTACCTTACCAGCGGTGGTAGAATGTGTGCCCCTTCCCCTTTATGTTCTTGCTGAAGCTGTTTTCTCAAAATAATATTGTGAAGCATGGCACAGACAGTGAAAATTTTAGCACAAGTATGAGGATTGTACTGCAGGGCTCCCCCTGATGTATCTAGGCACCAGAACCATGACTTCAGCAGCCCAAACACATGCTCAATGATATTTCTTGCTTGAGCATGTGACTCATTATAGTGTTCTTCGGTGGGCTGGTGTGCATTTCTGATGGACATAATCAGCCATAACTTGAGCACATACCCTGCATCCTCCAGTAAATGACCTTCTGGGATATCACCCCTAGAAAACCTCTGATACAGCTAAGAGTTGTCCAAGATATGGGAGTCATGGTAACTGCCTGGGTTGCCAACACACACATTCAGGGTCACTGCCTTAGCGCTTCATACAACCTGGCAGTTTTTGGAGTGGAAGAATTTCTGTTTATGTACACCCTGCTGTGTTCTTCAGGCGTTGCTTTGATTTCAATGTGCATGCAGTCTGTGGTACCCAGAACTTCAGGGAAATATGCTACAGGGTATAAATCCTGCATAGTTGTAGCTCTGTCCTCAGGTGTACAGGGAAAATGTATGTAGTCACTGGCATGTTGTAGCATAGTATTCATAAACTGATGTAGAATCAGATCTTGGATGCTGATGAATTTGACACCCCCAACATATCCTCTGTTGGTCCCTGGAAGGTTCCTGTAGCTAATATTGCATGTGCTACACATACCTTAGTCTCCACTGGTATTTGTTCCCCTTAGTTTGCTGTTGCTCTCAGTTGAGGAAGACAGAGGTTACAGAGTTCCAGTAGTGTTTCTATCCATCCTGTAGCACTCTACAATTTCTACCTCATGCAGACCATGGAAAGTTAAATGGGGTCTAAACACCCTTCTCTATCTTGGCCAAGGCCTATTAGGAGCAGCAGCATGAATTTGGGCCTGTTGCACATACACATGTGTAAGAGAAACAGCAGCCCTAACATTCTTTCAGTGTAGAGCAATTTCTGTAGCTGTATTCCGGTAAGGTTTGGAATTTGAGGACAAAACCTTCACTGAGTGTATACTATTGCTTTACAGCTAGTTGAATAGCTCCTCCATCTTGGATGAGGTAATTAGCATACATTTAAATTGCTTATGCTGTAGTTATTATGCTGTGATGTTTACCATGTTTGCACAGCTCTACATGCTGTGTAGAGTCACTTACTGAATGCAAATTTGCGAGCTACAATGTGCACGTTGCACCATAGCATGCACATAGCCTTAGCACACCATGCTGACTGTGCCGAATCCAGCCAAATGTTTTAACTTTTTTTTTTGTTTATTTTCCATGTGCTGAGGTTGTTTCTTGGTGCATGCATTGTTGCTTGTCGAAGTCTTCATTTTTGACCTAAAGAGATAAATCTTTAGCATGTTGAGATTGGGTGTATTTGTTTCCTACTATATCCATATATAATATATACACAGACATAAAAAGTAAACATATATATGGTTGCAGGATATCCCTGTAAAATTATAACTTGTTGATAACTGATAAATGCTAAAAGATGAACTCTTAATGAGTGCAGGAAGAAGCAAATCTTTTATAACGCTGACTTCCTATGATGTGCCCATTGTGGTAGCAGCTCTGTGACTGTTGAGCTAGTACATGTAAGTTAGAGCTCCCACTTAAAACAAATGTTTTGGTGTTTAGTTGTGTTGCTTTTCCCTTCCAATTGCAAAAGCATGCTGCATACTTTTATTTTGTGATTGAAGTAGTTTTGCTAATGTTTTCTTTTAATTATGTGTTTAGTTGACTTGCTGGCAAAAATAGAATGTGCAACAATATAAGAGCATATTGACTATTGATAATATGTGTGTGTGTGTGTGTGTGTGTGTGTGTGTGTGTGTGTGTGTGTGTGTGTGTGTGTGTGAATATAAGAGAACACGCCATGTTATGAGCTTCAGACAAGAATCAATAAAAGCAGTCTCTCCTCGGCTCCTTTATTTCCCAGCTGAGCGTGCCATTAAAGATATTCTGTATTCCATCCATCCACAACCCTTTTTTCCCATTTTTACACATGGTGTTGGGGTGTCACTTCAACAGTGACAATCATCTATAACCAATATCTACCCCCAATAACTACCTTAATTATAACAAGCTCGGATGCTCATAAGCCTAGCTACTTATTATACAGCAGGAACTTCTTATTGTAACAATTGTTAATGTCTGTTATGCAGTTCGCAGATGATAAAGATTCTAGTTGTCTACTGATGTACTATGTTCTTCATCTGTAACTATGTTTGTAATTGCTGGAGAAGCAAAAAACAAACCAAAATGAAAACAAAAATACAGAAAGGTAGCAGTCTGGCGATACAAATCCACAAAATGTGAAGAGGTTTGAACGCAAAATTAGTTTAATAAAGTAGCGTTTTCGCTGCTTGAAAAATCCGCAGCTTCTTCACAAAAAACTCAGTTAAAACAAAAAACCAAAACTTTTTTTAAAAGTTTTAGAGGAAGTGTGAGAAGTACATCACTTCCTGTTGAAGTCCTAATGGCAACACGCTCATACAAAAACATTACTAGATGAGCTCCAAGGATTGAAATGTGTAAGAAATGGCTAAATATTATAAAACAGTACTAAATAAAATGGCAAGATTAAAGAGAAAGATAGAGAGAAATAAAAAGTAAAAAAGAAAAAAAGATGTAAAAAGATGTAAAGAGATGAAAAAATGAAAGAATGAAAGAAAAAAGGGGATGGAAATACAGAAGGGGAGGAGAGGGAGGAGGGAGGAGGAGGGGTGTGTGGGGTGGGGGTGTGGTGGGGTGGGGGTAGAGGGAGGAAGAGGGGGAGGGGAAGGGGAGGGGTGGGTGGGTAGGGGTCAGTAAAAGTGGGGGTGGGGTGTGTAGGGGCTGTAGGTGTGAAGGGGAAGGGGAAGGGGAAAAGGAGGGAAGAGGAGGGGAGGGGGTGGGGGGAGAGGAAGGGGAAAAGGGGGAGAAAGGGGGGATGGGGAGGGAATGGGGACGATTTGGGGAGAGGGGAAGGGAGAGCAGGAGGAAGGAAACGAAGGAATCAGTAAATTTATCTAGTGTAACTCCTCATTTTTAGAACTGCTGAAATATTGCAGTTCTCATTCAACCCTGGATTAATAAATGCATTGAGTGTTATTTGCCATTGAAGTTCTTTTAATTCTAATAGACATGGGGTAGGGCCTCCCCTAATATTATTGAGTAAATGGTCAATGCCCATAAAGGAAAATTTATGGCCAGGGTTGCTTTCTGTATGTTTGGCCAATGCATTATCCAGTTTATGATTCTTCATAGCATAAATGTGCTGGTAGATACGCTGCTTCAATTTCCTGTCAGTCTTGCCAATGTAGAATGCAGAACAGCATTCACATTGGGCTAGATACACGACAGACCGGGTGTCGCAGTTAATTCTATGTTTGATAAAATATTTCCTCCTGTTGACTTGAAACGAGCTTCCAGCTTTGATCACATTACAGTAATTGCAAGCCCCACAAGTAAAGCATCCCTTGTTCCTAGTGAAATCCATGTTCAAGGGGTTGCTTTGTAACAGCTCCTTGAGGTTTTTTCCTCTTCTGAAAACAAACTTTGGAACTGCGCCCAATTTTTCAGATAGATGTAGATCGCTGCTTATAAAATACCAATTTTTCCAAATAATGTCAGTAACTTTCTTGGAGTCATTATTGAAAGTAGTTATGAAACTGGTAGTAAAGTTACTTTTGTCTTGGAAGGTGACAGTAGTAGAAGCAGAACAATCTACATCGGTAGGAGAGGTAGAAGAAATTACACTCGGAATTCCAGATGCATTGTTGGCTAAGTTAGTCTTGGATTCGTCTAGTAGGGGTTTAAAATAACCTGTTGCTCTCTTACTTTCAATCTCAAGAATAATATCATCCAGAAGTAACTCAGGATATCCTCTGCTGGAAAATTGGTTCTTGAGAAATTGAACCTCTTTTTGAAATGATTCGGATGTGTTACACATCCGTGCAGCCCGGCATCAGCTGGCCTTTTACTATTCCACGTTTTGCTTATAAGGGTGCAGGCTGGTGAAGTGGAGCATTGAATTACAGTAGGTTGCTTTCCGAAAACTGAGGACAAGTATCTTTTCCTATTCGATCTTTTTAATTTCCACATCAAGGTAGTCAATAACGGTAGAAAAATGATAAGTAAATTTCAAGAATGGAGTTGTTTGATTCATGTGCTCAACAAGGGTGGTAGCCTCGTGGGAATCACCATTGAAGAGGATGAAGATGTCATCTAAATAGCGGGTATATAATCGTATCTGTTTCTTGAATGTAGAGTCAGAAAAGAGAAATTTACTTTCCCAATAAAACATAAACAAATTAGCCACGCTAGCCCCACAAGGAGATCCCATTGCCACCCCTTGTTTTTGAAGGTAGATCTGGTTGTTAAACATGAAGAAATTGGAACTTAAAACAAGGTCCAATAACTCGGTGACAACTCTAATTTCATTAGAAGTAGCCCTCAGTTCGAGTAATTTCAGCTCTAACCATTCTACAGCTTCTTGATGTGGAATTGAAGTATATAGATCCAGCGTCGATGGTTAAAAAGTTGTTGGAATCGTCAAAAATCATAATGTTGATGTTACTTAAAAAAGACCAAGAATCTTTGCAGATAGTAGGAATTTCTTTGATGTATTTTGAAAGTATTTCATCAATTAACTTGGCTGATGGATATGTCATAGACAACCTACCATCCACCAAGGCCCTCATGGGAGGATTTGCAAGGTTTTTGTGTATTTTCAGAATTCCGAACATGACTGGCACTTTGGGGAAGGTGATGTCTAAGTAACTATAAAGGTCCAAATCAATGATTGCTGAGAGGAAGAGATCTCTCAAATAACCTCTCATCCTTTTATATGCCAAGTTCATTTCATTGAGAGAGGAAACGGAGTATGCAGGCGAGTCTAAGACAATGAGCATCTTCATTATATACATATTGTTTTCAAAAATTACTAGGCCTCCTCCCTTATCAGGCTTAATTAAGCGGATAGATAAGGTTTTCAAATCGGAGAGGGCCATTCCCTGGTCCTTGGAAACATTTGAACTGTGGGAGTGACTGAGGGATCCACCTAGGCTCCTCAAGTGCCTCAAGTCAATTTCACAGATAGATTCAAAGGTGCGTAGCCCTGCATGTAACGGTGGATTGAAGATGCTCGAAAGTTTTAAAGTAGAAGAATTAACATGGTCGTTGTTATTAAAAAGCAGATTCAGGTTCAATTTTCTCACAAAACATTTCAGGTCGATGATGGTTTGAGTTAAATTAAAAGGCATACTTGGGACAAAGGTGTTCCCTGTAGCCAATAATTCAATAATCTCTGGTTGTAAGTCAATTTGGGAGAAGTTATAAATTTTAAAATCCCCCTTGAGATTAGTGAGAATTAGTGGGCCAATTTCATGTTCAGTAGGTAGGTCTTCTATTCCTATCAAGTCAGAGTTTGATGTGTCACTCAGTTGTTGCGTGACCTGTTCCTGGTCTGGTAGGTCCGAGCTGGAAGAGGTCCTAAAAAACGGTTGTCACCGTTATCCAAATTAGTGTTATTGTTCCTTTGAAAGTCTGCTCTGTCGTTACCATTGTTTTTGTTTCTATTTCTGTTGTTGTTTCCTTTAATTCTATTACTTCTGTGGGGTTCACTTTGATAAAGTGTCCCAGTTTCTGCATCATTACCCCCGCTTCCATCTCCATTGCTGTCATTACTGTCCTCACATCAGTGTTTCTGACCGTGTTGAATTCGGGCTGGTAGTTGTTGTAGTTTGGGATAGGCTTTACGCTGCTGGTATGCTGTTCTGTCCCTAGTTAATTTCTTAATTTTATTTTGTTTTAATTTAGTCATTAAACCATCAATGCTGTTAAATATGCGATTGTAGTCAAACTTGTATCTCAAAAGGTCAGTGTCAATTTTGATTAAGTCATCCAAAAGGTTAATTTCTTCAGTAACTTTGTGGATATTCAAAGTGTAATGCTTGACCAAAAGTTCTAGAAGCTGTAACCCTTGTGCTTCAAAAAGGCCCATAAGGTCATTGTAAAAATCCTCAGACCCTTGAATTAAACCTGAAGGTGAAAAAGTAGAACGTAAGCCCTTAGGAATAATGTGTTCTTTGATGCACTGTTGGAAGTAAGAAACTTCAAGTTGGAGTTTCTTAAGCTTCAAAAGTTTATTATCCAATTTCTTTAGGTTATCAGTAATGGAATTAATTGTTGAAGCATTGTCAAGTGCCCCAGTAGCGGTAGTTCCAGTAAAGGAAAAGCGTCCAAGTTAGAAATCCATTAGGACATTACGGGAACTCCTATGAGCCTCTGGTTGCCGAGATTCTGCTGTGGTATAAGATTCGGATTAGTCCTGAACCTGACAGTATCAGGATTATTCATTAGTGCGCTGCCAGTCCTTCATTACCAGATCCACTAGCAGCGGGGTTGTCCATTAGGAATAGAATCTCCCAAGCTAGTCGCTGGAGAAAAAGCCATTGTTGTCCAAATGAGCATCATTGCGAGCCCTATTCAAAGTTTGAGGCGTAGGTTGTTACTCTCAATAGCGTCCATTCGTGCGTATATGAGGTCCAGTCTCTGTGTCAAAGCCGCTAACAGGGGAGCAACATCTAAGTCCTTACCAGGACTCTTGTTTGAAGTGCCGAACAGGATCGGAGTATCAGGACTGCTACACCCTTCTGATGCCATACGTAAAACAAACAAATACTGGAGAAGCAAAAAACAAACCAAAATGAAAACAAAAATACAGAAAGGTAGCAGTCTGGCGATACCAGTCCACAAAATGTGAAGAGGTTTGAATGCAAAATTAGTTTAATAAAGTAGCGTTTTCGCTGCTTGAAAAATCCACAGCTTCTTCAGAAAAACTTAAAAACAAGCAGTGAAACTTTTTTTAAAAAGGTTTAGAGGAAGTGTTAAAATTACATCACTTCCTGTTAAGAACCTCATGACAACACGCTCATACTAAAAAATACTAAAAGCACTCCAAGACATTAAACGGGCGCGAAGTTAGTTAAATAAAATACCATTTTCACTGCTTAGAAAAATCTGCAGCTTCTTCACAAAAAACTCAGTTAAAACAAAAAACCAAAACTTTTTTTAAAAGTTTTAGAGGAAGTGTGAGAAGTACATCACTTCCTGTTGAAGTCCTAATGGCAACACGCTCATACAAAAACATTACTAAATGAGCTCCAAAGATTAAAATGTGTAAGAAATGGCTAAATATTATAAAACAGTACTAAATAAAATGGCAAGATTAAAGCGAAAGATAGAGAGAAATAAAAAGTAAAAAAGAAAAAAAGATGTAAAAAGATGTAAAGAGATGAAAAAATGAAAGAATGAAAGAAAAAAGGGGATGGAAATACAGAAGGGGGAGGAGAGGGGAGGAGGGAGGGGGAAGGGGGTGTGGAGTGAGGGGGGTGTGGTGGGTGGCAACCCTGGCCATAAATTTTCCTTTATGGGCATTGATCATTTACCCAATAATATTAGGGGAGGCCCTACCCCCTGTCTATTAGAATTAAAAGAACTTCAATGGCAAATAACACTCAATGCATTTATTAATCCAGGGTTGAATGAGAACTGCAATATTTCAGCAGTTCTAAAAATGAGGAGTTACACTAGATAAATTTACTGATTCCTTCTTCCCTTCCTCCTGCTCTCCCTTCCCCTCTTTCCCCAAATCGTCCCCATTCCTCCCATCCCCTTTCTCCCTTTTCCCTTCCCTCTTCTCCCCACCCCTCCCCCTCCTCTTTCCTCCTTTTCTTCCCCTTCCCCTTCACACCCACACCCCCTACACACCCCACCCCCTTTACTGACCCCTACCCCCACCCCTTCCCCCTCCCCCATCCCCCCTCTTCCTCCCTCTCTACCCCCACCCCACCACACCCCACACCCCACACCCTCCCCTCCCTCCTCTCCCTCTCCTCCCCTTCTGTATTTCCATCCCCTTTTTTCTTTCATTCTTTCATTTTTCATCTCTTTACATCTTTTACATCTTTTTCTTTTTACTTTTATTTCTCTCTATCTTTCGCTTTAATCTTGCCATTTTATTTAGTACTGTTTTATAATATTTAGCCATTTCTTACACATTTTAATCCTTGGAGCTCATCTAGTAATGTTTTTGTATGAGCGTGTTGCCATTAGGACTTCAACAGGAAGTGATGTACTTCTCACACTTCCTCTAAAACTTTTAAAAAAAGTTTTGGTTTTTTGTTTTAACTGAGTTTTTTCTGAAGAAGCTGCAGATTTTTCTAAGCAGCGAAAATGGTATTTTATTTATCTAACTTTGCGCCCGTTTAATGTCTTGGAGCGCTTTTAGTATTTTTTAGTATGAGCGTGTTGTCATGAGGTTCTTAACAGGAAGTGATGTAATTTTAACACTTCCTCTAAACCTTTTTAAAAAAAGTTTCACTGCTTGTTTTTAAGTTTTTCTGAAGAAGCTGCGGATTTTTCAAGCAGCGAAAACGCTACTTTATTAAACTAATTTTGCGTTCAAACCTCTTCACATTTTGTGGATTGGTATCGCCAGACTGCTACCTTTCTGTATTTTTGTTTTCATTTTGGTTTGTTTTTTGCTTCTCCAGTATTTGTTTGTTTTACGTATGGCATCAGAAGGGTGTAGCAGTCCTGATACTCCGATCCTGTTCGGCACTTCAAACAAGAGTCCTGGTAAGGACTTAGATGTCACTCCCCTGTTAGCGGCTTTGACACAGAGACTGGACCTCATATACGCATGAATGGATGCTATTGAGAGTAACAACAACCTACGGCCCCCTCAAACGTTTGGAATAGGGCTCCGTAGCAATGATGCTCATTTGGACAACAATGGCTTTTTCTCTCCAGTGACTAGCTTGGGAGATTCTATTCCTAATGGACAACCCCCTGCTGCTAGTGGATCTGGTAATGAAGGGACTGGCAGCGCACTAATGAAAAATCCTGATACTGTCAGGTTCAGGACTAATCCGAATCTTATACCACAGCAGAATCTCGGCAACCAGAGGCTCATAGGAGTTCCTGTAATGTCCGAATGGATTTCTAACTTGGATGCTTTTTCCTTTACTGGAGCGCCGAATCTGGAACTACCAGCTAATGGGGCACTTGACAATGCTTCAACAATTAATTCCATTACTGATAACCTAAAGAAATTGGATAATAAACTTTTGAAGCTTAAGAAACTCCAACTTGAAGTTTCTTACTTCCAACAGTGCATCAAAGAACACATTATTCCTAAGGGCTTACGTTCTACTTTTTCACCTTCAGGTTTAATTCAAGGGTCTGAGGATTTTTACAATGACCTTATGGGCCTTTTTGAAGCACAAGGGTTACAGCTTCTAGAACTTTTGGTCAAGCATTACACTTTGAATATCCATAAAGTTACTGAAGAAATTAACCTTTTGGATGACTTAATCAAAATTGACACTGACTTTTTGAGATACAAGTTCGACTACAATCGCATATTTAACAGCATTGATGGTTTAATGACTAAATTAAAACAAAATAAAATTAAGAAATTAACTAGGGACAGAACAGCATACCAGCAGCGTAAAGCCTATCCCAAACTACAACAACTACCAGCCGAGAATTTAACACCGGTCAGAAACACTGATCGACAGTGAGGACAGTAATGACAGCAATGGAGATGGAAACGTGGGTAATCATGCAGAAACTGGGACACTTTATCAAAGTGAACCCCGCAGAAGTAATAGAATTAAAGGAAACAACAACAGAAATAGAAACAAAAACAATGGTAATGACAGAGCAGACTTTCAAAGGAACAATAACACTAATTTGGATAACGGTGACAACCGCTTTAGGACCTCTTCCAGCTCGGACCTACCAGACCAAGAACAGGTCACGCAACAACTGAGTGACACATCAAACTCTGACTTGATAGGAATAGAAGACCTACCTACTGAACATGAAATTGGCCCACTAATTCTCACTAATCTCAAGGGGGATTTTAAAATTTATAACTTCTCCCAAATTGACTTACAACCAGAGATTATTGAATTATTGGCTACAGGGAACACCTTTGTCCCAAGTACGCCTTTTAATTTAACTCAAACCATCATCGACCTGAAATGTTTTGTGAGAAAATTGAACTTGAATCTGCTTTTTAATAACAACGACCATGTTAATTCTTCTACTTTAAAACTTTCGAGCATCTTCAATCCACCGTTACATGCAGCCTTTGAATCTATCTGTGAAATTGACTTGAGGCACTTGAGGAGCCTAAGTGGATCCCTCAGTCACTCCCACAGATCAAATGTTTCCAAGGACCAAAGAATGGCCCTCTCCGATTTGAAAACCTTATCTATCCGCTTAATTAAGCCTGATAAGGGAGGAGGCCTAGTAGTTTTTGAAAACAATATGTATATAGAGAAGATGCTCATTGTCTTAGACTCGCCTGCATACTCCGTTTCCTCTCTCAATGAAATGAACTTGGCATATAAAAGGATGAGAGGTTATTTGAGAGATCTCTTCCTCTCAGCAATCATTGATTTGGACCTTTATAGTTACTTAGACATCACCTTCCCCAAAGTGCCAGTCATGTTCGGAATTCCGAAAATACACAAAAACCTTGCAAATCCTCCCATGAGGGCCTTGGTGGACGGTAGGTTGTCTATGACATATCCATCAGCCAAGTTAATTGATGAAATACTGTCAAAATACATCAAAGAAATTCCTACTATCTGCAAAGATTCTTGGTCTTTTAAGTAACATCAACAGTATGATTTTATTCCAACAACTTTTTAACCATCGACGTTGTGGATCTATATACTTCAATTCCACATCAAGAAGCTGTAGAATGGATAGAGCTGAAATTACTCGAACTGAGGGCTACTTCTAATGAAATTAGAATTGTCACCGAGTTATTGGACCTTGTTTTAAGTTCCAATTTCTTCATGTTTAACAACCAGATCTACCTTCAAAAACAAGGGGTGGCAATGGGATCTCCTTGTGGGGCTAGCGTGGCTAATTTGTTTATGTTTTATTGGGAAAGTAAATTTCTCTTTTCTGACTCTACATTCAAGAAACAGATACGATTATATACCCGCTATTTAGATGACATCTTCATCCTCTTCAATGGTGATTCCCACGAGGCTACCACCCTTGTTGAGCACATGAATCAAACAACTCCATTCTTGAAATTTACTTATCATTTTTCTACCGAAGTTATTGACTACCTTGATGTGGAAATTTAAAAAAGATCGAATAGGAAAAAGATACTTGTCCTCAGTTTTTTGGAAAGCGACCTACTGTAATTCAATGCTCCACTTCACCAGCCTGCACCCTTATAAGCAAAACATGGAATAGTAAAAGGCCAGCTGGTACAGGCTGCACGGATGTGTAACACATCCGAATCATTTCAAAAAAAGGTTCAATTTCTCAAGAACCAATTTTCCAGCAGAGGATATCCTGAGTTACTTCTGGATGATATTATTCTTGAGATTGAAAGTAAGAGAGCAACAGGTTATTTTAAACCCCTACTACCATACCAGAGAAAAGAAGCTCTGCCCTACATGAGGACCTGAACTGTGCCCACTTTATCCCAATACAGGATTTCTTGTTGGGGAACAACTGATATTACACTAAAAGACTGCCTAAGTAGGTTTATCATATATTTGGTCCCTGAATTACTTAACCTCTGTACCTAGCCTACCTACCTGCCCAGGACTGCCAGCAGCCAGCAACAGTCCCCTATATCTTGCTTACCGGACCCCATTCCTATTCTGTTAATAACATCATTAGACTTCTTACCTTTCCTCCTTTGAGTCCTACTGAATTTCTTACTACTATTCCTATCTCTATCTTACTTTTTCCCAGTTATTACCTGCTTTCACAACTCTGCCTTCTATGAGGCCCTGTACTCTCCTCTGAACCTCTGCCCAACTTACTGTTTCTAGCCCCCTACTTGGATCTGAACTTTCCTACTATAATCCTGTCTATAACATACCCTAAATCTCTTATATTCATCCTACCAATTTTAACTTACCTGTAGTTTTTATACCTGCCTGATTGTTTCCTCTCTGCAATTCCCTACTCCTTTGCTCTCGCAGCTCTGTCAGCTCGCCCCTGGCTCACTCCGCTCCCCTCCGTACCCCCAAATCCCACCCGCCCCTAGGACCTCTACATTTATCCCCACAAAATCACACCCACCACATCCCCTACCCAATCAGGATATTATCTTCTCTCCACCCACTATATAGCTGACTCCTCCCATATTTCACTTGTCCCTCTCTGCACATAGACCTATTTTACTTCAATCCCCACTCACCTCATCATGTCCTACACTCACCTTCCTCTCCTACCACTGACTCTTTTAACTATTCTTACCTCCACCTACCTCATAACCTACTATGAGCAACCTTTATATTCAACCTTGAGTATTCCACACAAACATACCATAGCTACCCCCACAACCATACTCTCAAACCTTAGCTGTCCCATCTACAGCAACTCTTATCTTGACCCTAAATATCATAGGCTCTTACACATCAAATACCTTATTCTTCAAGTCACAAAACATTGGTACTGCATTAAACCCCCTCCACTAACTAACCTTTATCATGGATTATCATTAATTTCTGGGGACATCCACCCCAACCCAGGCCCTAACACAGACATACCACCCCATAATCCCCAAACATTGTATCACATGTCTACACCACAAACTAAACATCCCAAATCTCTCACAATAGCTCATCTAAATATCCGAAGCATATGTAACAAGCTTCCTGCTCTGCATGCCTTACTCGAAGTACAGCAGTATGATATTCTCTGTCTTACTGAAACCTGGCTCAAACCCACAATAAAGATAGAAATTATCCCCCCTGGCTATAACATCCTAAGACAAGACCGTCTTAATAAAAAAGGGGGAGGAGTAGCTATACTCTTCAAAACAGGACTGGAAATGAGTAAATCAGCCCTTACCCCACCACATGACCCAAATGTTGAAATAATTATTTCCAAACTCTCCTTAAACGCTCACAAAACAATTAATATCATCTGCACATATCTTCCTCCAGGCAACAATCCCCCCATAATGGAAGACCTACTAAGCTGGCTTTCAATAAATCTCCTTCAAGAAACAATACTGCTAGGCGATGTTAATATTGATTGGAACTTATGTAAACAAGCTTATCCTTCAACAATTATAAACTTACATGGATTTCAGCAAATCATTAACTCCACAACTAGAACAAATAAAATCAATAACAAAGAATCCATACTCGACTGGATCTTAACCAATAATACCCAACAAAAGTACACAACAGGTACCCTCCTGACGATCTTAGTGACCATTCTCTTACATACATCATTAGGCACAAAACTCATCTAACAACACCCCTAACTCGCTTATCTCAACAAAAAAACTTTAACCTTCAACAGTTTCTAAATGAACTCAGCCTAATCAACTGGTCATCTCTAAAACTCTCCCTATAGATGAAGCTGTTAACCATTTTAATGATACCTTTCTTACTATTCTCGATCACCATGCCCCACCGTTCTATCTGAATGAAATCTACAAGCTCCATGGCTTTCAACCAATACCAAACAACTTATCCTTAGTAGGAATAAAACCTGGAACAAATGGCGAACCACCAAAGACTCTTTTGATCACATTAGCTTCAAACAAAAGGAACATGACTAAGCGTGCTATCATACAAGATAAAAGAACTATTATACCCATCTACAGCAATCCCACCACCAACCACAAAATTTTGGAAATCAATTAACTCACTACTATCCCTGGCAAAGTCAAAACTCCAAACCCACTCGGCTCCTGCCCCGACTCCCCACTACAAACAGCTAATGCATTCAATAACTTCTTTACATCTACCATACTTAAACTGGCCAACCAACAAAGCCCTGACCCCTCATTACTAGGGAACACTAGCTGCACTCCACCTCCATTACTGCTTAAACCCATACCCACCTCCTATATTCTACACTTACTTCAGAAACTCAAACCCTCAACCCCCTCAGCTGACAAATTGCCAGCTGAATATCTCCAGCTAGGGGCTAAAGCTATTGCCTACCCCATCTCAATTCTAATCAACAGAACCATAAAAGAAAGTACTATACCCTCACTCTGGAAAATCTCCCACATCATCCCTCTCTTCAAAGGGGGCGATTCATATGAATACTCAAACTACCGCCCTATAGCACTGCTATCTCCTATTGCTAAAATAATGGAGAAATGCATCCACAAGCAGCTTTTAAATCACCTCCTATCTAATAATCTCCTAGCTACTTGCCAACATGGCTTTCGTCCCTACCACAGCACAACCACAGCCTTATTATCCTTTATAGACTCTATTAATATAAACCGGAATAACAATCTTCTTTCATCAGCATTCTTTGTTGACCTGTCAAAAGCCTTTGACATGGTGAACCACCAACTCCTCCTTCACTGTCTAAAATCTCTGTCTCTCAATGACCTGGCTCTGAATTGGTTCACTTCCTATCTCCAGAATCGGAAACAAGCTGTTATATGGAACCACAATCTTTCTGAACTCCTCCCCACCACTTTAGGAGTACCCCAGGGGTCTATCCTAGGTCTTCTTTTATTTTCCATCTTTATTAATGACCTGAATCTGGCCACCCCTTTAACTACTTGTATTCAGTATGCCGATGACACCACCATCATCTGCTCTGCCTCAACACAAACTGAACTCCACTCACTTACTCAAAAAACTTTTACCACCATCGAACAATGGTTCTCCAATCACTGCCTTCTCTTAAACCCTAAAAAAACTAAACTGCTCCTCTTTTCTCCTACACACCTGTCTCCCACTATTAGTTTCACACTCTTCTAACAATGGCACACTTATCTCTCGACCAAACAACCAAACTTTTAGGAGTTACTATTGACAACCTACTTAAATTTGATGTACATATTAACTCTACCATAAAAGCAACTAATAGAAAATTAGGTTCTCTCTACAGAATCAAATCTTTCTTAACACCTGAAGCAAGAACTACCATAGCCAGAACATATCTTCTCTCTACCCTACTCTATGCATCCACGATTTATACTAATCTTTCTAAACACAACATCAATAGGCTCACAATAGCCTACTGCAACATGCCAAATTTGCCACTGCCTCTCCATATAAAACACATCACTGCCTGAACCTCCATAACCTAGGGTGGCTTGAGTTACCTCACCTAATTCAATACTACCAACTTACAATTGCCCATAAAGCCCTTCATCACCCTGAAAACATTCCTATGCTCTCTACTCTGATAAAACCCTATAATAACCTAAAAACCCTAAGATCCTCCAATAAATTACTGATCCAAACTTTTCGAGCAAATAACACAGCAGGCGACTCTTTATTTTCCAACTCTGTTGGTAAAGTTTGGAATCAACTTCCTCCTGACCTTATAGCCCAAACTTCTATCACACTATTTAAAACCCAACTAAAACATTTTCTAACCAATCACTGGCTTTGCTCATGCAATTTCCTACATAAGCACATACCTCCTATAATCTCCCACACTCTGCATCTTCTAGCATATCTATTTCTAAATTGCTTTTCATTTCTACAAATGAAATTGTCTCTATGGAATACAAAATACTTATTTTCCTACTCTTCTTTTAACCTTCAATCCACATTCTCACCTTTGTCTTTATTCTATATTCATTTACTGATAAAATTTACATTTTAAGCATTTTCTTACTGTAAAACTTGACTAAATGCCTGTTTTTGATGTGTGTCAAATTCCCTATAAATGATGTATGTTAATTTCCCTATCTATTTTCTAATGCCTGTATTAATTGTATTTTATACTGTCTATGAACCTTGAATGTATGTTTAATGCTTTTCATTAGATAGTGGAGCTTTTCTCCTCGGGCCTCCACTGAAAATGGACATGTATCCAGTTGGACTAGCCCGGTTAACAAATGTAAAATAAATAAATAAATAAAATAAATACTAGACGAATCCAAGACTAACTTGGCCAACAATGCATCTGGAATTCCGAGTGTAATTTCTTCTACCTCTCCTACCGATGTAGATTGTTCTGCTTCTACTACTGTCACCTTCCAAGACAAAAGTAACTTTACTACCCGTTTCATAACTACTTTCAATAATGACTCCAAGAAAGTTACTGACATTATTTGGAAAAATTGGTATTTTATAAGCAGCGATCTACATCTATCTGAAAAGTTCCAAAGTTTGTTTTCAGAAGAGGTAAAAACCTCAAGGAGCTGTTACAAAGCAACCCCTTGAACATGGATTTCACTAGGAACAAGGGATGCTTTACTTGTGGGGCTTGCAATTATTGTAATGTGATCAAGGCTGGAAGCTCGTTTCAAGTCAACAGGTAGAATTAACTGCGACACCCGGTCTATCGTGTATCTAGCCCAATGTGAATGCTGTTCTGCATTCTACATTGGCAAGACTGACAGGAAATTGAAGCAGCGTATCTACCAGCACATTTATGCTATGAAGAATCATAAACTGGATAATGCATTGGCCAAACATACAGAAAGCAACCCTGGCCATAAATTTTCCTTTATGGGCATTGACCATTTACCCAATAATATTAGGGGAGGCCCTACCCCATGTCTATTAGAATTAAAAGAACTTCAATGGCAAATAACACTCAATGCATTTATTAATCCAGGGTTGAATGAGAACTGCAATATTTCAGCAGTTCTAAAAATGAGGAGTTACACTAGATAAATTTACTGATTCCTTCGTTTCCCCTTCCTCCTGCTCTCCCTTCTCCCTCTTCCCCCCCAAATTGTCCCCATTCCCTCCCCATCCCCCCTTTCTCCCCCTTTTCCCCCTTCCCTCTTCTCTCCCCTTTTTGACCCTACCCCCACCCCTTTCCCTCCCCCTTCCCCCCCTCTTCCTCCCCTCTCTACCCCCACCCCACCACACCCCCCCACTCCTCCCCTCTCCTCCCCCTCCTGTATTTCCATCCCCTTTTTTTCTTTCATTCTTTCATTTTTTCATCTCTTTACATCTTTTTACATCTTTTTTTCTTTTTTACTTTTTATTTCTCTCTATCTTTCGCTTTAATCTTGCCATTTTATTTAGTACTGTTTTATAATATTTAGCCATTTCTTACACATTTTAATCCTTGGAGCTCATCTAGTAATGTTTTTGTATGAGCGTGTTGCCATTAGGACTTCAACAGGAAGTGATGTACTTCTCACACTTCCTCTAAAACTTTTAAAAAAAGTTTTGGTTTTTTGTTTTAACTGAGTTTTTTGTGAAGAAGCTACAGATTTTTCTAAGCAGCGAAAATGGTATTTTATTTAACTAACTTTGCGCCCGTTTAATGTCTTGGAGCGCTTTTAGTATTTTTTAGTATGAGCGTGTTGTCATGAGGTTCTTAACAGGAAGTGATGTAATTTTAACACTTCCTCTAAACCTTTTTAAAAAAAGTTTCACTGCTTGTTTTTACGTTTTTCTGAAGAAGCTGCGGATTTTTCAAGCAGCGAAAACGCTACTTTATTAAACTAATTTTGCGTTCAAATCTCTTCACATTTTGTGGATTTGTATCACCAGACTGCTACCTTTCTGTATTTTTGTTTTCATTTATGTTTGTAATTGCTAATTGCTATGTTGATCAAATTGTTAATTGCTATGTAAATCCAATGTAACTACCTACTGTCGTATATTTTAACTGTGGAGCTTTTCTCCCCGGGCCTCCGCTGAAAATGGACCTATGTCCAGTCGGACACTCCCAGTCAACAAATGTAACTAAATAAATAATAAATAAAAGACTGAGGGATTCAGCCTTCCTGCTAACAAAACTACCCTAGGTTAGTAAGTGAAGATTAACTATATTCATACAAAATTTTGGATGAGAATGGAAACTTGTAATCAAAATGTTTTTTGTGGTCTAATATTATGCAAAAATAATCTTAATGAGAATTTAGTTTTTGTGGTATAATTTCTACACATTATATACCATAAATACCACATAATGTACATATGAGGTCTGGCTGAACATTACAGTCAAGTTTTAATAGTAGCCATTCCTTTCAAAAATTCTCATGAATAGTCAAATAACTGTTGAGAAATAGTTTGGTCAGCGCAAGAATGTTGTAATCTGGAACTCTGAGGAATATGGGCTTGTCCTCTATGTAGTACTACATTATTTTCTACTTCGGTTACAGTACCTTCTAGGACAGAAATAGAAATAGATAAAATAGTCCTGTGCTTTTTTTCCATGCAAACTCCTGCAATACCAATTGCACTTATTGCAGTGAAGTGCAGATGTTTTTGGAAATGGTCTCAAGTTCCTAGGCTTTTATCTACTTTCCTACAATACTTAGAACTATTTTTATATCCAGTATCATTCCAATTTTCATATAACATCATAATGTATTGTCATACAGAGACTCCATATATATGCTTACAATAACAGGCAAGAATAAATGATTCGGCATGTCATACCACTGTACATTAAATGTTCCTATAGCTGTATACCCATCCAGTCTTATTTTAATGTGATTGCTACCTAATACTTGTGCTCTCTGAGCTAAGAAACAATGTCATTGGCTAGAAGCTTTATGATCCTGCAAAAAATGTTTATCTTAAAGCTCATCAGATTTAACCTTTATTTTGCTTGAATAAGCCAATAACTGTGAAAAGTTTCTCAAAACACAGAATCATACCAGAGGTTTAAAGCAGCATGTTGCAAATGAGATCTATCCCTTTACTAGTTTGAGTTTTACTTTCTCCACATACGTTCTTCTGAGTGTACCATTGTACCAGACCACTGGTCTGACAACTGAAAAGACAGATCAGTTTCTAATATACCTTATCTTGATAATAAAACAACAGAAAAAAATAAGAAAAGCATTCTTTGGTGTGATCTGGTACTATATAATAAAATGTTTGTAATTTTTTTTCTCACAAACAGGATGTTCCCAAGGGAGAAAAAACACAAGTGAACTCAGATAAAAGACTCTTTGAAGGTGAGTACAGACGGAGAACTCCAGTACAATTTTAAATGTTTGATTTTACTGTTATGCAATCAGATATCAACAAACACAAAAATAATGTACATTACATATTTATGAGCATGAAGAAAGCACAATGTAAGACCTTATATTACACATGTATGATTGCCATACAGTTTCATCTTGCTTAGCATTTACTACTAACTCCAGCATAATATAAGCCTTAATGCCTGTAAATAAAATTATTTATCATATTTTAGTTCTTATGTATATACAACGGGCTCAAATTTAACAACATATTGGATGTATAAATCTTTTTGTAGGATGAAGGCAGAGGTGTATCCTGAAAGAGGATCCCACCTCTATATTTGTCATGGAAATATGGGATTTCTAAAGAAAGATTAAAACCTACACCTCAGCAAAAAATACTCAAACTTCTTTTTTCATTGACCCTGCATGTCATCACATTTCATCAAGAAGTAAGCAGTTGCAGTTGGCTAGTGAATTGCTGATGTAATCTCCATATTTACTCGATTTACCAAACATACTGTGATGCCCATGCCCTGGCCCAGCAATCAAGGAGCCTCAATCCTCACCACTAACACCAGAAAGGGAGTCTCATATATGAGGAAATTATAACAAATACACACAGTAAAGTGCAATTTCCCTTAAGTGCACACAGAGATCACAGTCAGTCTGGGGCTGGTTGCTCCCTTGCTCTCCAGGTCCTCAATATGACTCCCCACTGGCACAGCTATAGGGTGCAGATCTCAGCCTAGCTGGCAAGCTACCCTCCAGTGCCCAAGTAGCTGACACACCCACACACACTTTGAGATAAGTATGTATACAACTTCACAGACACTCCTGGGAAAGACTGACACAGATTCTCCAGCTGTGCCCCTATACCCAGACTATATGGTAGTAAATACTGCCACCACCAGCTAATGATTATCAGTTACACAAAGGCCCTTAAAAGGGTGTCTAGTTATTATTGTGCAATATTATTATCCAATAGTAAGCAATCAAGGCTTATTGGAAGGGCTTAGTCCAGGATCACTTATAAGCATGCAATGTGCTCTAGAGCTTAACTTATCTCTACATAAACCAGCCACAGTTGAAAAGGGTTTAACAATATTTAATAATAAATACTAAAAACACAAGACAATACTACCACACCACAGTGCTATTCAAGAGTTCAGAGATCACACAGAAACTTAAAATAATTCAGTAGAACAGTTCTGGCATAACAGAAAAACACTTAGTCTACTCTTTATAATTCCTAGCTATAGCTACAAGAAAGCACACTTCTAATATAACTTACTTAAGACAACAGGCAGTGATGACTTAGATGTCCAAGATCAAAATGCTTAATAATCTCTGGTTCTTACTGTTTAAATTGAAACTGCAATTCTTCTAAACATTACATCATCTTTTACACCTTCCTGGTTTCCAGGCCACACAGAAACTGCATTTACATTATTTTACACTTAGAGCAATAAAGGACATTCCACATGTAAATTCTGGTCATTAACTTTAGCCTCAAAACAATAGGCAGGAAGCCTTCATCTAACCGGACCAGAGCCGAATTGTAAAACATCAAAGTCAGTGGTGAAATTATTTTAATTTCATAGAACAGATGTGAAATGCTTGACTTAGTTTTCCTTACAGCAGATGGCAATGTTGCTACAATCTTGAAGTTCAACATTTTAGTATTTTCTTTCATTTAAGAAACAAGCCTGTATTTTACATTTATATTTACAAATGCGAGAATTATGTATCAAATTCTATTTGGCTAGTCTGGCAGCCTTCACCCATCTCTACCCAATGTTTACATCTCCCCCCCGGTAAACTCAAGCTAGTTTTTCAAGTGATCCATGATAAATGCCACTTAGGTCTATCTGGGTGTACCTCACCCCATTCCCTGTCTTGAGAACTCATCTGCATTGGCATTGCTACTCCCACTGCAGTGCTGCACTGACATATCATATACTTGCAATCCCAGGCTCCATCTTAGCAACTTGGCATTTTGCTGGCTGGCTCTGTTTAACCATATTAGGGGGTTGTGATCTGTCATTACAGTGAATTTTCTCCCATACAGATAAGGCTGAAGTTTCTGCAGTGCCCACACTATGGTTAGACATTCCTTTTTTACCACTGCATTGCATTCCTCATTCCTCCCTGGGTTGGAGCCTATGACTGAGATAAACCACTGGATGCTCTTGTCCCTCTGAAGAAATCTAGCTAAATACAGCACCACCCCATAGTTTGAAGCATCCACCTGTACAACAAATTATTTTCTGTAATCTGGACTGGCTAACACAGGGGGTTCTCCCAAAGCTTCTTTAAGCTTTTGGAATGTCTTCTCACATGCTGGGGTCCACACTATCTTATCTGGCCTGTTCTTCCTTGTCAGGTCTATGAGGGCAGCAGCTATGGTACTATAAATAGGAACAAACGTTCTGTAGTATCCTGCTGTCTCTAAAAATGCCCTCACCTGTTTTTTGGTAATAGGTGGAGGCCAAACTTGAATGGCTTCCACTTTGGCAGGGTCTGGCCTTAACTTACCACTCCCCACTCTATGTCCTAGGTAGGAGACCTCTGCCATACTGACCTGACATTTGCTTGGCTTAATGGTCAACCCTGCCCTCTGTAGTCTGCCCAGCACCTCCCTGACAGCTGAAGGTGCTCTGGCCAGGAATGGCTGTAGATGGCAATATCATCCTCGTAAGCAAGGGCAAACACTCCTGCACCTGCTAGGATATGATCTACCAGCCTCTGGAAAGTCATTGGGGCATTCTTCATCCCAAAGTAAATCTTTGTGAACTCATACAAGCCAAAAGGAGTCACAAAGGCTGACTTCTCTCTAGCACTGGGAGTTAAGGGCACCTGCCAGTAACCCTTGGTAAGATCAATGGTTGTAAGATACTTAGCCCCACCCAGCTGCTCTAGGGCCTCATCTGTCCTAGACATGGGGTAAGCATCCGACTCTGTGTGACTATTTAATTTCCTGTAATCCACAAAAACCTGGTGCTGCCCTCCTTCTTTGGCACTAGCACCACTGGGGAGGTCCAGGGACTGTTGGACTCTTGAATCACCCCTAGTTCCAACATCCCCTGTACCTCCTCCCTCAGTGTCTGTGTGACTCTCTCAGGCAACCTATAAGGGGCCTGACTATTAGGCCTTTGGGGTCCTGTATCCACCTGGTGCTGCACCAGGTTGGTGCACCCTGGTTTGCCAGTGAACATGTCCCCAAATTCCTGTAACACTGTTCGAATTTCTCAAGCCTGGGTAGAAGATAGCTGGTGGAACATTGCTACCCCTTCCACTGAGGTGTCAGCCCGAGCCTCACTGAGGAGATCAGTCACCAGATCTCCCTCAGACTCCTCCTGCAGTCCACTACAAATCCTCAGCACAAGGGCCTCCCTATCATGGTAAGGTTTCATTAAAACCTGATCTTTGGCCAGCTAAGATCTAGCTGTATTCAACTGGACATATAAGGAGAATTGAAGTACCTTTTATCTGTACTTTTTTTCAAATAATACAGCATTTTAATTGATTTATTTGTGCTGCATTGAATATTAACTGAACTGGAAGTTTTGACTCTGTTTTTTCAGTTAGTGTTTGCTATATTTTATCGCCTGTTAGAATCCTGCATAGACAGTAATTGCAGTTTGGGGTAGTCTCATTCATTGATATCCTGTTAATGCCTATTTAAGTGATACATTTTGGAATATTTTCTGCTTAAAAAATGAGCTTTGGCTGGCTAAGATCTAGCTGTATTCAACTGGACGTATAAGAGAATTTAAGCACCTTTTATCTGCACTTTTTTCAAATAATACAGCATTTTAATTGATTTATTTGTGTTGCATTGAATATTAACTGAACTGGAAGTTTTGACTCTGTTTTTTTCAGTTAGTTCCCCACCCACACTCCCTGGTTTTGTTTTGGTGTTAATATTGGTGGCTTTGAAACTGCTCGCCCCTCTTGTAAATTTGTGTTTGGATACTCCTTCTGGGCCCATCTCATTTGCTCACTCAACTGAGTGCAGTGAGATCATATTCTGATTTCAGGTATTCCTATTGTGTACAAAGAGAGCATCTGGGAAAGAAAACAAAAAAAAGCTTGTTTCCTGCCTTTCCTGTATGTGGTCTAGACTGTTTGTAGGCTTCTGAGCCCCCAAGCCTTTCTGTGTTGGAGGGAAGCCTTCTAGCTTAATTTTGTTTCTTAGAACTAGCCAGTTTTCTAGTGTCAGCACTCAAATATGTTTCTTTGAACTCAGCACTTGTTCAGAACTCATTGTAAGCACTAAATAAGCTGCAGATTACTACAGCACTCAACTTTCCTCACATGTCTAGAGGAAAGCAGTTTTAGTACTTAATAAATAAGCACCTATCCAGACATGTCTAAGGGTCAGCTCCAGGTGATTTCTCCTTTCTACCTGATGAATCTGGGCATCTTGGGGCAATGCAGCAATTGCCTCATGTACACAGACAACCATCTACTCCTACCATCCAGCACTACAACCTGTGAGAGATGCACTTATATAGCCAAATTGGAAGGAAAGCTCTCCTCACCCAAGACTGGACTAGACAGTCAAGAGGAGAAGGTAAACACTTGCACCACACCACACTCATCACATAGTCCCTCAAAACCTACACCACCAAAACACACACATAGAAACACAAAGCACACACCTACATTCATGGAGGCTCTCAATAAAAAACTGCCCAAGCATCCAGAGACCTCCAAAGCAGAAACGCAAGCAAACTCCACCCCCCCAACACAACCCAAATGACACATAGCCCACAAACTCAGTGTGCCACTCAACCACAGCCCATAAGGCATAACAACGTACCCAACACTCTAGCCATAGGTGACTCTATAGTCAGGCACACTGATGTTCCACTCACCAGGATAAACAAGGAGAAAGTTACTGTCAGCTGCCTGTCAGTTGCCAGGATCAGCCACATAATGCATGCACTGAGGTCACTCCACAACAAGTACAAATATGACACTGTATTGTCCATGTTGGCGTGAATGACCTAAGACGTACCTCCCTGGACTACATGAAAAGAGACATGGAGGAGCTCTCCGATCTTGTAGCCCAGGCAGGTATGACCCTAGCCCTGAGTAGCATTCTGCCATCACCCAGAATGATACCACAGTACAAGGACAAAATGATTGACTTCAACAATTAGCTAAGCTTCTGGTGTCATTCTAAGGGGATCCAGTATTTGTCTGCCTGGGATGACATGATTGACAGACCACAATGCTTTGCCAGAGATGGCCTGCACCTGTCACCCTTGGGATTCCGGATACTGGCAAAGGCTCTTGCCACCCCTATAGTGCCTTTTTTAGGCAAGGTTCAAATGATAAATTCACCACAACAGGTACAAGCAAGCAAAATCTGAGGGTAATGCTACTCAATGCTAGAAGTCTAAACCTCAAAATTCACTCATTCGAGGCACTCCGTAAAATGGAGAACATCGACATCTGTGCAGTGACAGAGACCTGGTTCAAAGCTCCAGATAGTAGCCCTGCGTTACCAGGCTATAATTCATACCACACTTTCCGGCCACCTAACCCAGAATGAAGCACTAAAGGTGGAGGCGTGTCCATATTCATTAAGGATATCCACACCTCCAGGCTAGTTGCACAGCATAATGCATCCGAGATTATCCAAGTGCCACTAACTCTGGACATGACTGCAATTCAAATTGTAGCTTGCTACAGACCCCCCACCATGCTCCAGGATTCCCATTCCTCATTTCTTGATACACTGAAAAGTATTAGGGTACAACCCAACACCTTAATAATGGGCAATTTCAACTACCCCGCAATTAACTGGGAAAACTACTTATGTACCAACTCTTTTGCTCAACGTTTTCTGGAATTCATAAATTCCAATGCCTTGGATCAATTTATTCACACCCCCACCAGGGGCAGCAAAATCCTAGACCTGGTCATTACCAACATGGGCAACTGGTGTTCCACACCAGAGGTCAATTCCTCATTGGTCAGATCCGACCACAAGCTAATCACCCCAGACATCCACATCCTGCCCCCACCCCCAATTAGGGAAACCACAATAAAAAACTTCTCCAAAGTCAGCTTCACACTTCTTAAGACAGAAGTGGCAAACTTAATGACACCCATGCAGATGGACAATAGAGGACAATAGAGGTATGACTGCTGAATTCTACACAAATGCACTTTATAAGCACTTACACGAGTGCATGGATCATGCTATCCCTAATGGAACCAAGATGCTATCCTCCAAAAAAGGAAGCCAATTTGGTGGTCCTCTGCCATAAACAAACTCTACAACAGAAGAAAGAAACTGTTGCAAAAAAGAGTAAAATCCCATGACTGGAGGAACTCCCTGGTCAACCTCAGTAAGAAGCTGAGATCCCTCAAAAAATCCTCCAAAGCTAGTTATGAAAACAAAATTGCCACTGACTCTAAAGACAACCACAAAGCATTCTATAGCTATGTCAAGAATCTCAATGGCAACACTCAGATCTGCTCTGAGTTACAGCACAATGACGCTAAATATACAGAACCAACTGATATTGCCAACATCCTGGCAGATAGGTTCAGTGCTAACTTTACCCCCCTCTCACCCCCTAGAGGGCCCATCTCTATACTGGAAGAATGAAAAGTTCCTGTAATCATGGCTGCACAGGTAAAAAACACACTCTCCAAAGCCAAGAACACAGCATCCATGGGACCTGACAATATCCCAGGCTGTGTTCTACATGAACTACAGAATGAACTGGCACCCTACCTAAGTACCATGTCCAATCATAGCCTCACCTCAGGCTTTGTGCCCACTGAAAGGTGCACCACGATGGTTATCCCACTCCAAAAAGGGGGAGCCACAACGGACCCCAGGATCTACTGCCCCATTAGCCTGATGAGCCTGGTCTGCAAGGCCATGGAACATGTCATCATGGAACTCATTAATAAAGACATTGATAATCTCCAAACTCTGGACCCTACCCAGTTCAGGTTTGTAAAAATCAGATCATGTCTCCTAAACCTGACTGACTACTTTGAAGCAGTCACCAAAGCCATAGATGAGGTGATTCACACAGCTTATCTAGATCTCGCCAAGGTTTTCAACACCATCCCCTACTCTGGAATTATAGATAAGCTCACTAAACAAGGTATAAATCCCTATGTCACAAGATGGGTTGCCAACTGGCTCGGAGACAAAACCTACACTGTGAAAGTAGCAGACTCCACATCCGACTTCAGACCAGTGACAAGTGGAGTACCACAGGGTTCAGTTCTGGGTCCTCTCCTGATTGGTATCTACTTCTCTGAAGTAGAGGCTAACACAGAAGGTCTTTGGCTAACAAAGTTTGCAGATGACTGCAAACTAGGAACCATAATCGAAACTCTTAATGATGTGGACATACTACAAAAGGGCCTCACTGAGACAGATGCCTGGTGTCAAAGCTATGTCATGAAGTTCAATGTCAAAAAGTGTATTGTCATCCCCTTTGGTAAAAACTCTGTACCCATGAACTACCACATAAGTGGTAGCCTACTTAATGCCAAAAGTGTGATAAGAGACCTTGGGGCACAGGTGGACAGTAATCTGTCCTTTGATAATCACATTGCCATAGTGGTCAGGAAATCCTTCTACGTGGCTCACCTCATCTCAAAAGGTTTCTCATCCAGAAAAAAAGAGGTCATTGTTCCCTTCTACTTATCACTCATTAGAGCCATTATAGAGTACAATACCCCTTTTGGTATGTTCCTCACAAGACATATACAGCAACTGGAAAGGCCACAGAAATACCTCACAAAGAGGATTACTGGCCTCAAACAGATGCCCTACGCTGACTATCTCAAAAAAATCCAGCTTTACTCTGTCGCATATCGCCTACTCAGAGGCGATCTCTGCCTAACATACAAAGCTATGTCAAACCCATAGCTGTTGGACATGCTCCACTTAAAGAAATTCCAATCCCTCTGAGCTACACGCTCTAGGGACCTAAACCTTGTCACCACGATAAACAGAACATGCTGGAGGGATAGATTCCTGTCCCAGACACTTCCCATACTCTGGAACAGACTACCTATCTATGACAAACAGAGTTCTTCATTAGCACTCTTCAAGAAAAAGCTTGATGATTGGATGGGAAATAGGAAATTCACCTCAGGGATCACTTCTGTGGCTCTGCTCAACAAGGGCAGAGGAAAATAATTTTCTTGGGTGGCGAAAACCAGGGTACCTTTTTGGCTAGGCTTATATAGGCCTTAGGGCTAAGAGCCTAGTACCTGCCTATGAACCTATGGTACAATTTGTGCCCTTGCCATCTGCCTAGCAGTTTCACCATGTAGCTAACATCACTTACCTTTCTTTTCACCTTGTAGGGTCCCTCCTAAGCTGATTGCAGCTTGTTGTGTCTGACAGGAATGAGAACCATTACCTGCTGCCCCACAGCATACTCTCTAGCTCGAGCATTCCTGTCATACCACACCTTTTTCTGTTGTTGGGCTTCTGCAAGGTCCTGGGCCAAGGCCATGAGTTCCATGAGCCTTGTCCTGAGGTTTAGGATGTATGCCACAGCAGACTCCTTGTTAGACTCACACTTACCTTCCCACTCATCTCGAATTAAATCTAGATGTCCCCTCACCCTATGCCCATACAGCAACTCAAAGGGTGAAAAACCTGTGGATTTCTGGGGAACCTCTATGTAAACAAACAACAGATGGGGCAAATATTTGTCCCACTCCCTCTTAAACTGATCTGCAAATGCCCTTAGCATGGACTTGATTGCAGAGTTTCACCTGTCAACAAGACCATTAGTCTGGGGATCATAGGGGGTGGTCTTCATGTGCTTCACCCCACAGGGCATCCACAGACAAGCCAGCAGGTCTGACATGAAATTGGCAGCTTGGTCAGTCAGTATTTCTTTTGGGAAACCTACCCTGCTGAAAATCTCTAACAAAGCATTTGCCATCTTCTCTGCTTCAGTGGAGGACAAAGCCACTGCCTCAGGGTATGGTGTAGCATAATCCACTACCACTAGGATATACTTTTTCCCTGTGGAGCTTGAGGTACTCAGAAGACCCACAATATTCATAGCTACCCTCTGAAATGGCTCCTGAATCACAGGTAAAGGCATCAAAGGAGCTCTCGCCTTGTCTACCTTTTGGCACTGGCACTGCTCACAGGTCCTGCAGTACCCTGTTACATCTCTGGAAATTCCAAGCCAATAGAAGTTCTGCATAATATGCCTCTTTGTATGTTTTATGCCCATATGACCTGCAAAGAGAATATCATGGGCTATGGCTAGAAGTGCCAGATGGTAGGCTCTAGGCACTACCAACTGTTGTACTCTCTCACCTTCTAGCCCTCCCTCAGGGGTCCACTCTCTGTATAGTAACCCTTTGTCCCAGTATACAGATTCCCCATTTCCTTGAGAATCAGGTGCCTCCCTAGCTACCTGCCTCAGGCCTTGCAATCTAGGGTCTGAGAGCTGAGTCTGTCTCAACTCTCTCCTTGTAACCCTTCCCAGCTCCCCTTTACAGGAAGTCTGGCATCCTCTGACAGCAGTGCCTCACTGTCAGCCTGGTACTCCTACTCACCTCTACCTTTGCAGTTACCCTGTCCAAGGGAACATCAGTACACACAAGCAGCTGTGGCTCACATTCAGTCTCCCTGCTACAAAGTAGCTCCCTTCCTAAAGTAACCACCTCACCAGTCCTGGCTGCAAGTATGCAGTCTGTCTAGGTCCCCCCCCAGGCTAACAGACCCACATGCTTGTCTCCTAGCCTAACCATGTGTATCTGCATAAGCACATGGTACTGCCTCATCCAGATCCTTCCCTCTCAGGACAACTGCAGGATGGTAGTTTAGTACCCCTGTTGTCTCAAGCCAACCAACTATTGGCATTTTGTCTTTCCCACTTACTGGCTCCCTCACCTTTGGTTCCCCACCTTGCCTCCATGGACACCTATATGCCACATGGCCCCACTGGTTGCATTCAAAACATTTAACCCTAGCTCTTGGATGTTTACCTGGACTAGTGGCTTCCCCTGCTACTGGCAGATTCTGTTGTGGCAGTCTGTGCTGCCCACCATGGGTTCCTTTAGACCCATGAGCAGTACTGGGGGTCCCCTTCCTGTGCATGGCTGCCTTGCTTGCAAGGTATAGGTCTCCCTTCTTCCCCAATCATCTGAAGCAGCACATTGTCTATCAGCTAACCAGATCCTCATGTCCTCAGGCAAAGTGCTAAGGGCTTGTTCTCTCACCAGAATTTCTACCAGCCCTTCAGAAGTGGTGACCTGACATCCACTCACCCAGCTATGAAAATAAGTGCTCAGTTCAGCAACATATTCACACACACTTTCATCTGCCTTGCGTCTATGCTCACAAAACTTTTTCCTATACATTTCAGGTGTTAGCTTAAAACATTCTAAAAGACATTTTTTACAGCAGTATAATCAAAACAGAGTCAGGCATTTTTGATAAAAAAGTTACAGCTTTCCCATGGAGTAAGGGGTTTAAGAACCGTACTCAGAGACTTTGGTCTACACTATACTGCTTGCATACCCTCTCAAACATATGAATGAAATCATCAAAATTATCCCCCTCTTTAAATTGTGGGAGAAATTTACTGACCTGTTGTGCTTCTGGGGTCCAGTTACTCTCTTCCCCATTACCACCATGACTCTGGTGAAGAGTCAGCATTTCCCTCTCATGCCTCCTCTGATACTCCTTTTCTTCAGCTTCTATCTCCAAACGCCTGGCCTCCAGCTCAAGTCTCCTTAGCTCCAGCTGGATTTTTAAGTCCACTGCAGAAAGGTTGAGCTGTCCATTTCCCGAGGATATTGTATCTCCACTGCCAGTCTGATTGTCCTTTGCAGAAAGGTTGAGCTGTCCATTCTCTAAGGATATTGTATCCCCACTGACAGTCTGATTGCCCTCCTGGATGCTGTTTTCTGATGCAGCTTTAACCAAGGCTGCAATCAGGTCTGCCTAAATCAGGTTTCCATGCACCAGTCCCCTAGCCTGGCACATCTCCACCAGCTGGCTCCTTGTCAGCTTTCCATACTCCTCTACTGATATGCTGCCTGCTCACCCTGACTAACTAAGCTAATAAAAGAAATAAAACAATTGTGATCTGAACTCTGAGTATTCACTGCGTGGCTGTTTTAGAGTACAAAACACCTTCAGAGATCATTGTACATAAGCTACAGGATTCACTCTACCCACACCACTACAAGCCAATTAGTATTTGCCAACTAATTAATATGTGATGTGGATATCCTACCACTGCTAAACATGTGATGCCCGTGCCCTGGCCCAGCAATCAAGGAGCCTCAATCCTTACCACTAACACCAGAGAGGGCATCTCATATATGAGGAAAGGATAACAAATACACACAGTAAAGTGCAATTTCCCTTAAGTGCACACAAAGATCACAGTCAATCTGGAGCTGGTTGCTCCCTTGCTCTCCAGGTCCCCAATAAGACTCCCCACTGGCACAGCTATAGGGTCCAGATCTCAGCCTAGCTGGCAAGCTATCCTCCAGTACCCTCTCTGTCCAACCAGTGCTTCCTGTCCCTGCTCAAGTAGCTGACACACACACACACACACACACACACACACTTTGAGATAAGTATTTATACAACTTCACAGACACTGGGAAAGGCTGAAATAGATTCTCCAGCTGTGCCCCTATACTCAGACTATACAGTAGTAATTACTGCCACCACAAGCTAATAATTATCAGCTACCCAAAGGCTCTTAAAAGGGTATCCAATTATTACTGTGCAATATTATTATCTAATAGTAGTGTAACTAAGCAATCAAGGCTTATTGGAAGGGCTTAGTCCAGGATCACTTATAAGCATGCACTGTAATCTACAGCTTAACTTATCTCTACATAAACCAGCCACAGTTGAAAAGGGTTTAAAAATATTTAATAATAAATACTAAAAACACAAGACAATGCTACTATACTATAGTGCTATTCAAGAATTCAGAGATCACACAGAAACTTAAAATAATTCAGTAGTACAGCTCTGACGTAACAGAAAAACACTTAGTCTATTCTTTATAATTCCTAGCTATTGTTACAAGAAAACACACTTTTAAGATAACTTACTTAAGACAACAGGCAGTGCTGAGTTAGATGTCTAAGATCAAAATGCTTAATAATCTCTGGTTCTTAATGTTTAAATTGAAACTGCAGTTCTGCTAAACACTACATCATCTTTTATACCACAGAAACTGCATTTACATTATTTTACACTTAGAGCAATAAAGGACATTCCACATGTAAATTCTGGTCATTAACTTTAGCCTTAAAACAATAGACAGGAAGCCTTCATCTAGCCGGACCGGAGCCGAATTGTAAAACATCAAAGGCAGTGATGAAATTATTTTAATTTCAAAGAACAGATGTGAAATGCCTGACTTAGTTTTCCTCACAGCAGATGGCAATGTTGCTACAATCTTGAAGTTCAACATTTTAGTATTTTCTTTCATTTAAGAAACAAGCCTGTATTTTACATTTATATTTACAAATGCCAGAATTATGTATGAAATTCTATTTGGCTAGGCTGGCAGCCTTCACCCATCTCTACCCAATCTTCACACATACATTCTAATATTTCTGCACACAACAATTCTGCTGCTTAAGGTAAGTACTTTACAGGTAAACAGATGAACAAGCCTCTTAACATTCTCTTCTAGTATATGTAATGTACACTGCATTACAGTGCACTGGAATGGATAAAAAAGGAAACCATGACTAGGCTTCACTTCTCTCAAAAAACTTGAATGCTAAACATAAAACACAGCATTTTCATCTCATAAGCAAAACTTTATCAGAATGAATAATTCAACAACTAGTGTTTGTGGTTTATATAACCACCTTAATTATCAACCACAAGTAATTGTATATTTAAAGCCATGACATTGTATGTTACTTTAGAATTTAAAAAGTTGGGACAGTCCAAAATGTTAAAATTATGAGTTTGAACTACAGTGTGTATGTATATTAGTAAATCTATGGATCACAACATTTTATATAAAACAAATCACAAACTTATTTAAAACCTATACCACTGTTTAGAATAGATAAATAAATTAACCAAAATGGTCTTTATTCCACTGTGAAAATATGTAAGTTAATCAAAGAAAATGCAAGAGTTCATAAAGTGACAAAATATCTCAAAGGTATTAAGCTTTTGTAAATCTCTATTAAAATATATTATTACCTATTAAAAGTCTACTATATTTAACCATGCTTTTCCTTATTGTAGTGTTTTCATTGTTTTGCCACCCTTAATTTTAACAATGAGGTGATGGAAATGTTTTTGTTAATTCCTGGAGTACTAGTAGCATTTAGTCTCACCTGTCAATATAGTTATTTGTACTCAAGTATAGTTTCCCAGTTTCTGCCCCAAATCTGTGTGATAATGTCCAATATAGCCAAATTAAACCCCTCAAAGTTTTGACAGTTGATGGAATGTTTGTACAAAGCATTGTTGGTGTACTGACATCTAATGCAGTATTTACTTTCATAAACTGTTTTGTTTAGTTTCCTCTCTGTCTTTCCAATATGAAATGCTGGACAGGAAGGACACTTATCAATGTAAACTACCTTGCTTGATGTACATGTTCCATTACTTAGATGAACAGCAATATTGTTTTCTGAGTCCAGACATAATTTTTCCCCCTTAAAATATCAAATCAGTAATTACATCTTCACATTTACTTTTTCCTTTTACTGGTTTTAGTGTGGAGTAGGCTTTTGATGTCAACTGTCTTGTAAACAAAATGGCAGACCGTATCAACAATAATAATAATGATGTGCTGATTTTTAAAAAAATGTTCCAGTTGTTGCTAAGAATCTTGAATATCTTTTGAGTTACGTGAGTGTTTTGAAACCATATATCTCTCAAAAGCACTATGCCAATTGTTTCTTTGGTTCACACATTTCCTGGGATTCAGCAAGTGGCCATGCAAGAATATGTTATTCCTGCATGGCAGGGACTGCTCCTGCACAGCATGGTAGCGAGTCTTGCATATTCATGAAGGCACGCTGTCTGTGCTCTTAAACTAACATGAAGCCGTGTACGAGTGCAGGGGGTGTGTCTGAGAGCAGAGCTCTCACAATACACATGCCCCTGCACTCCAGAATTACCTTTCAGCAATTAAAATGAGCGAGAATGCTCATAACACCCCCAACACATCAGGATTACATACCTCTTAATTGTACAGATTGTCACAGAATATCCAAAGTTTTGTCACATATTTTTGGTGTGTTCCCCCTAAAATCTGTACTGTCCTGGAAAATAGCTGAGGATTGAAATCATTAAATAAAATGACAAACATTTTAGTTTAAAAGACTCCACATCCTTCAGAAAATCCATGCTAATGCAATACCTATCAACTGTCTACGTTTGCAAGAGCAATATTTAAAATCTGTCCCTATATGTGTCCCCTCATAATTTTAGGGTTGTCCAGAGTTTTTACTCCGAGGTTGAGAGGTATGCCCACCATGAAGCAGAAAGCTCATAAAATAACAGGTTTAGCATTAGCAGGGATATTCTGAAGGGTATAGATAAAATAACACAACAAAACTTTTTTTTTTTTTTTTTTAATAAAAACGATAACGTTTAAGTGTAGCTGCATGGGTGTGCCTATTGCTTAGCTACGCTTAGTCCAGCTTAAACAGCACAAGAAGTTAAATAGCAAGAGACATCCAACATGAACAGTATTGCAATAGTATAGTGGTTAGAGTGTATGATTTGCGTGCAGCCATTTCCAGTTCAATCCCCCTATAACCAAATTAATATTTTAAATATTAAAGCACTGCATAAACAATTTTTTTTGTATTACCTACTAAATAACATATATTTGTTAACTGGAGTAGTGCCTTAGGTCCAGATGTGAGGTGTCAATGTAATAAAGTGGTGAAATTCCCATATAAACACAAGTGCCCCATATAGTATAGTCACACATGAATAAATGTAATGAAAGCACATTGGGGATGTCAGGGACAGTAAACAAATTTATAATATGTAATGAATGATGAATCAATGCCATACAGGAAATAGTCTATAAAATGAAAAATAAGCAATGCTAAGCATTGCACAGCTCTGCTAACCAAGTGTAAGCATTGAGTAAATATGACTGCTAAGCAATGAGAAGCCCAGCTAAGTGGATTTGTGCATCAGTAAGCAGTGCTGAACCTGTTCCTTTAAGCAATACCAACTTAGCTAAGCAGGTTTGCTTGTAGCTTAGTCAGCATATTCAAAAGCATCCAATCATGGCAAAAGGTGGGAAATCGTCCGTATTTAAACCCACAGGTGGGAATACAGTTCATAAGTGGTTGTAGCTTCCTACTGTAGACACCATGGCTGGAGATGGAGTGGGATTGTGCTTCCGGGTGCAGCGCTGGGGCATCCAGGGATCCAAGGTTATGGTAGGACTCCTGGTAAAAAAACATGATGAGAGACTACTGCAGGGCCAGTACCAGGGCTCCCAACATAAAGCGGAAGCCTGGGACCATCTCGCCCGTGACCTCACCAGTGCCACTTGTATCCCTCGGACTAGTGAGCAGGTCAGGCACCACTATGCTGACTTGAAACAGAGGAAGAGAGAGCACTTGGATCAGTGGATCCAAGAATCTAGGCAGAGGGGTGATGTCCCAGCAGTGTGTAAGTACTCATACCAGTGACTGTTTAATAATGTCCAGCCTGTGTATATGATGGATAGGTATGGCTAAATATTTCTGTATTTCTCTTGCAGGTGCAGCTGAGTGGGCTGTGAATCAGGAAGCCCATGCAAGTAGGCTGCAAAGGCTGTGTCACGAGGCTGGTGAGTAACAATCCTGCTTGTAGTAGTCATACCAAATAAATATAAAAGTAATAGAAAGTCAATTGCCAGTATAAAAACTGTTTTGTGTATGGGTTGTACTGAATAAACCAGACAATATGACAGTAATAGTCCCATATATGTTGTATTTAAGTAAAATTGTAATTGCCTGGCAATAAAGCTCTAAATCCTGGACTGGTTGTGTTTACTCTGGTATTGTATGACATTTTTAGTGTTGAAATCTCTGAATAGTAATGTTGCATTAACCACTGTTACCCACACTGTGCTGCATAATAAAAATGTCTAGGAATGTCTGTATAAGACTGTTGTAATCACAAGGTCAGAGTGTACAACTGAGAGAGACTTAGACAGTAAACAGTGAAGAGATAGACAGCAATATCCAAATAGCACACTCTACTGTGGCTTAAATTGTTGTAATTTTAGCAGACATAGCCACGGTTTGAATCTTGGGAGTGGTAGTAAGCTATATGCATAATCATACCTCTTAACTATACATATCCTTTCAGAATGTCCAGATAATTGGCTCATATTTTCTGCCTGTTCCCCTGTCCCCATGGTAAATCAGTGGGATGATCTCAGATTTGTAGTCAGCAGATAATGACATAACATTTGATTTTCAGACCTCAAAACCTTCAGAAAATGTATATGAAAACAAATCCTGTCACTCTATCAGCCCTCAAAGCTTATGAGAGCAATATTCAAAATATGTCCCATTTCCACCCCCATGTTGTCAAGCTTTGACTAGAGTATGTGCAATAAGAGATTGAGAGGTGTGTGCATAATATTAACCCAAAAACTGGAAATATGTGTAGAAACATTCAGGTATTGTTAACAGACATTCCCTCAACAGGTATACCAGGTATGAGATGTAGAATTTAGCTATAAGACAGTTGAAGTAAACACTTGTTTACAGACATCACTGGCCAAACCAAGGTCATAGGGTAGTGTAATAATACCTGTACCTTACTGATTAGAGCAATGAGCATTAAAGTTGTGAGCACTACAGGAATATATAAGTTGTTAATTGACATCTCTCCCCCCACCATATCTGCAACAATAATCTAAATACACAAATCAGTGGGTATGTTTACACCAAACTTACTGTTGGGGCATATGTCCTATTGTTCAATAAATATTGAAATGTGTTTTTATTAATGCTCCATATTGAAATACTATCATTGATGGCCTGTTGCTATCAATGTAACCTGCATGCCATTGTAATGGCCACTGTGGTTTCATATATGCATGTGTTCTGTTTGCTATGCGACTGTTCCAAATCTGGTGTTTTGGGTTAATGGGAATATGTATGCATGCTGTTATAACTAATCCTGGAATGTGTTGACTGTTACTAACCCACATATATTTTAAAACTGCAACACCATAGCACGTTTGGGAAGGCTGGTCCCAGAGGACCCACCTCTCCCACCTTATCTGGTCATGGCAGCAGGCTGCAGCATGTCTGGGACCAACCCCGGGACCTCCTCATCCACTGGTCCTGCACCACCTTTGGGTGGAACCACCTCAGGGGATGGGGCTCACCCCCCTGGGTGCAGGCACGGACAGGAAACTGTCACCCATAGTCAGGTCTGGGGCTTGGTGTGTAGCGAGCTCCACAGGGAGTTTGGAGATGTGCTACACCAGCTTGAGGGCCATGTGGTGCATTTAGAGGGTCAGCCTGCCCCTCCTACCCAGCCCCCAGCACAGCCACCTTTGGGACCCGTGAAGGTGCAGTGGTGACTGCCCATGGGTGGGAACCTCAGTTCCACTGTTTCCATTTGGGGGCTCATGGGCTTCTGACTTCCAAACACTCCTCCCCATCCAAGGGTTTTATATAACAGTAGGTTCCATACACTGATCTCCAGACTGTACAAGGTCACACACATTTTGTCCATTGTTGCCTTCATATATATGGACCCTACCCCACAATTTGTGTGGGAGTCCGCAACATCACTGGAATTATAGGAATACCAGCAGTAAATAATGATTGTCCATTACCTAACAACCTCTTACTGCATGGCATCTGGACAAAGCCTGGTATATATGTAGAGGACAGAGGCTGGAACACAGGGCCATATTTGCAATATTGCTGTTATACACTGTGAAAGTTGCTGGTGTTACAGGATTGGTTGTAACATACCCTTACTCAGGAATATGAAGTCAGAAACACAAATGGATGTTGCCATGTACCGATGGCAATCAACGGAGATAATGCCACTGATATGTCAGACACAAGACCTGTGTGGTGAACAGACAAAACATAACAGCCAATCCTCTGGCCATCATGTGGATAAGCCCACAGTTGAGAGCTATGCAGACAGACTGCATTCCATGCAAAACTATCATGTACAAACAAACTCTGTAAAACCAGCAGTATTCAATGCATATAACAGCAATACTCACACTGTCCATAGATCTGGAACCATATACAAACATGTATTTGGCCTGTGTCCGCAAGTCCTGTTGTAAGATGTATTGCTACCTGCTGTCTGTAACACTGCTGCCCACATCCAGGAAGGATGTCTTCCATACAGGAAAGGTAAAGGGACAATGCCCACATGATATCATTTATAGTAGTGGGTTGCTATGACACTGGCTATTGGAAGTACTACACAGCTGGCTGCATGCAGTTAGCAAGTGGGAACACCAATTGGTGCAGGGGCCATCACCTGATAATGACCATTAGCTACAAAAGCCATGCTGCAACCTATTCAAACCAGTTCGATCCCTGTAGTGGAGAGAGAGAGAGAGAGACAGAGAGAGAGAGAGAGAGAGAGCAAAAAAAAGAAATAATATTAAAAAAAGAATAATACTAAAAAGAAAAAAAAATAAACAAGGGAGACATCCTGAGGTGCAACACAGAAAAGAGCATACTAATAAAACAGGTATGTGAAACCTGTCAGCATGTAATTGAATCTAGTACTTGGTCTGTAATAATGGGGCAGACGATTCTGAAAGCTTGATATGTGCCATCAGGACTTTCTGTAATGATGTCCTGCTGAACAACTGCTATGGACATAGCATCTGGCCCTGTGGGCAGTGGGCCATACCTATCAACTGTGCGGATCTGCACAGAATGACAAGATGTAAACCATCATAGTATTTGTTCTGTTCCTCCAAACATGTATATTAGTCTGGCAAATAGCTGAAGGTGGAAGTAATGAAGTCATGATAGACACGAGTGTCAGACCTCCACCACCTTCAGAACAGTCATGCTAATGTGAAATGTATCATGCACAAACTTCATAGGTTTGTAATAGGCCTACCTACGATCTGTCCCTATATATCTCTCCCTAATTTTAAGCTGTGTCCACATGTGATGCTCTGTGTTGTAGCAAGGCAGGCAGCAGTTGAGGAAGGAGGTTCAGAATGCGGACCTGATGTCTGAAGGCACTCCATATATATATATATATATATATATATATATATATATATATATATATGGGTCCCTATCTATATATATATATATATATATATATATATATATATATATATATATATATATATACATGTATGTCTACATATATACATAGGTTCGTAGATTAGTACTAAGCTAACTGCCTTTGTGGGCCACTTTTTTTTAAACCTAGACAATTACCCAATGTAAGATTTAAACCCTGCACCTTGTGTCTGTAAGGTAAACATCTTGACCATTACACCATCCTCCCACCCCACAGACACATATGTATGTAGACATGTATGTGTACATATATACCAACATGCATATGCACACACACACACACACACACATATATATATATATATATATATATATATATATATATATATATATATATATACACACACATCCATTTCCCCTACTGTTGAATGACTGTGCTGCATGATATGTTTGAGAACACAGCACACATATCAGCAGCTCAGATGGCTTACTGGTAAATTGATGTGGCTATGGTGTACAGGGTTCTGGGTTACACACTTGCAATGGCTGATAATGTATTTGCTGGTCAGAACAAGGGCTGTTAGATACAGAGTGATTAAGGCACCCATAAGCAGTTGTAAATGGGTGCGAAATGGGTAGTCATGTATGGTGTGACATTTGTGTTGGTAACAGATTGCCCTGTTGTCTATATTAGTTACAAGAAAACTCACATCACCAAAACCCATTTGAGCAACACACAATGAGAGAAAGTCACAAATATCGAAGCACAGAAATAAAAAAGTAATACACAAAATCTTTCACTAACTGTTTTATGTAGGGGGGCAAACCCGCCTGCATCCCCCACACCCCTGCCACTTAAATATACTAATTCCGAGATTGCACTCCATTGAAGTAAAGGGAAGAATTTCCCTATGGCAGTCTCCATTTATTCTTGTGATATTTGCGACTTTCGCTCATTGGGTGTCGCTCAAACGGGTTTCGCTGACATGGGTTTTTGTGTAACTAATATAGACCTGATTGCCCTTTTTGTGTTACCGTGAGAGTGGGATGTTAGGGAAGGATAGTAGGTATATATGGGAAGGTAGGTTGGTTCAGAACACAGACATGACAGACATGACAGCATAGAGGGGCAGTATATGACATGTGGTGAGTAAACACCTTGGACAGGGAGGGGTGTTTGGAAATTGGAAGCCCGTGAGCCCCCAAATGGAAACAGTGGGGCTGAGGTCCCCACCTATGGGCAGTCACCACTGCACCTTCACGACCCTGAAAGTGGCTGTGCTGGGGGCTGAGCAGGAGGGGCAAGCTGAACCTCTACGTGTGTCATAAGGGCCTCGAGGTGGTGTAGCAGATCCCACAATTCTCTGCAGAGCTCCCTATGCACTAGACCATGGACCTGACTTCAGGTTACAGGATCCTGTTTGTGCATGCTCCCGGGGGGACAGGCCCCATCCCCTGAGATGGTTCCACCTGAAGGTAGTGCAGGACCAGCAGATGATTAGGTCCTGGGTTGGGTCCCAGGTGTGCTGTGGCCTGGTGCCATGGCCAGATGAGGTGAGAGAGGTGGTTCTGCTGGGAACAGCCTTCCCAAATGTGCTATTGTGTTTCAGTTTTAGAACATATATAGGTAGTAATGGTCAACACAATCCAGGATTAGTTACAACAGCATGCATACATATTTCCAGTAACCCAAAGCACCAGGTTTGGAACAGTTGCATAGCAAACTGAACACATGCATATATGGAACCACAGTGGCCATTACAATGGCATGTGGGTTACATTGTTAGCAACAGGCCACCAATGATAGTGTTTCAACATGGAACATGAATAGAAACACATTTCAGTATTTGTTGCACAATAGGATATATGTCCCAAAAGAAGGTTTGGTATAAACATACCCATTGATGTGTGTGTTCAGATTAGTTAGGCAGATATGTCGGGGGGGATGTCAATTAACAGCTATTATATCCTTACAGTATGAGGTCCTCAGACCTTTTTACCTGTTTATGTCTTGCAGGTACCATGTCAAGAGAGTGACTGCTGGCATTCACCCCTTAAGAGAACAACATTCTGATCACCTTCCTGGTGCATCACCATGCAACCCTCTTTGGGTGTACAGCCAATGATCTGCAGGAGAGGACTGGCCTGTGGAACAAGTTCGTCCACAGGGTAAATGATGTCAGCCTGCATAACCGCAGTTATGAGCAGGTGTGACATCATTGCACTGACCTCATCCGCCATGCCCGTCAGCATGCTGCTGCAGTTAGAAGGACCAGATAGCCACAGGTGGGGGGGTCATGCCATCCAGCCTCCACTGACACATGTGGAGGAGCTCCTTGCCAGCCCTAGGGCACCCACTTGCCAGCAAAGTCAGAAGAGCATGCAGGTAAGGCCCCTGGGCACATTAGTATACCACTGTTGTGTATCCATCATCATCTGTAAAGTATCTTCATGCATATGTCGGATAACATAGTCACTGCAGTGTAATAATGAACAGATGTGCATAATCTGTAGTATTGTAGGTTTGTACTGTTGACGTACTGAAATGCTGCTCCCACACTGTACCAATGCCACAGGTGTGGCTACTGACATCACAGCTCTCACACAACTATGTAGGTCCCTCTGATATACCTCTGAGGCAGCAGCCTGTAGCTGGTGAGTATGGAGGTCTTTTATTCAGGTTTTCCAATACACCGGCCATGTTATGGCCATGGCATTTGCCATACACACATTTAACACACCTACACATAATGCATGCTGTACATGTTCACTTATTGTTGCTGTTAACTGCACTGAATCACAGTGGTGACCATGGTGGCATATCTGAAGGGTATGTAAGAGTCCTGTAGTATAACTAACAACCTGTCAGTGCAGGATGTGTGGACAGAAATGAACATAATGGTGGGACACATGGCCTACAGCAGGGACATGTCTGAAACATTACCCTTATACAGTAGCTACAACAGTGAGTGCATCTACCAGTATTACAATGGCAACTGTTACAGATCTACAGAATGGCATATCACAATACCATATTCTGCAACTTCTACAACCTGTAATGTGATCCTAACATGAGCAATGAATGTGTAAGATGGAATCCTATGTTAGGACAACAAATATGGGGAATACATACCTTAACAAACAATGGAAGCATGTGTGTACACACTCCAAATAATATATTGTGGAAGCAGATTTTGAGGTACTGCAGCATTCACTCATCCTGAGTATGCACCTTCCATCAAGTATAGGTCCTCAATGTCACACCAAGTAATGGTCTGCTGTCCAAGAAGTATGTCCATGACATTTGCCCACTCACCTGCAACAGAGGCAGTCATGGTTTACACACATCTTACAAACTATGGAATGGATCCCAGATCCAAAAGGTAGCACTCAGGAGTGGGAGACGTAGCCTTACCTCACCATTGCATATACCATGGCAAACAGTGCAGACAAGTATGTATGTGATGATGAAGTATGGGACACCATTAGTGTAGGAAATAAACAGATGCCCATCCAAGACAGATGACAATGTATGTTGCAAACTGGTCATGGAGGCTGCCCAGACACATGCAGCAACACTGAGGGACTTGCAGAAATGTCTAGCAAGTACTGCCTGTGCAGTACCTGTGCCGACAATTACCTGGACTCTGCATGAGTGTGGCCTATAAGTTAGGGTAATCAGATGGAAGATTTGTTCCACAGGAGACATCATCCAGGGTTCTATACAGGTAACATATGAATAACATCGTCTCCCAAAGGCATGTGTTGCAATGTGTAATGCTGTACCAAAATCAAGGCTGAAACCTACAGACAGTATTAATAAAGATACATGTGCTGCACAAGCAACACCTCACTCTACTTCAGGCCCACCATCCCTATCTGTACCTTGCTGGTGCCAGTGTACCCCTGTAGGTTTGCTGTTCATTAGCAGGAACTAGGCCGGTAGACATGGTGTTCTGAATTTGGGACATTGCAAAATGACACTCGTGTGGCCCATAGTTGTCAAGCAGCTGCAAAAAGGCTGAGGATGGGGAGGGGTGTCATCCTGAAACACAACAGTAAACTGAAGCATACATCCAAAGCTCACTAAAAGTAGCTGTATCTGAACACAGGCAAGGTCATGCATTGTGCCAGACATAACCCTGACTCCACAGCAATAGTGAAGGCAGTGTGCGACCTCCAAGGGCTGTGCACATGAGCTGACCTTGCAATCTGGCAGAGTTGGGGGACATTTGTAGGGTGGAGTGACCAAATAATGGCAAGTGAAAATGGGTCATATACTCCTTCCAAGAATACTGACTGCTGTAGTTCACTTAACAGGTGCTGCAATAAACCATCATGTTAAGGGTGTGCACATAAATGCAACCCACATATTGTATGCATTCCAGTCATCTGCACAACTAACAGATTTGTTTGATACTGCATTTGATTGCACAGGTCAGATGTCACATATCAAGTGTGTGTAATGTTAATATATGCAGTATTGTGGCCCCATGGCATATCAGGGAAGAGGGTGGCATGTCAATAAGGGTGTGTACACTCCTCATAGCCACAGTAAGCTTTGGAGGTTACAGTATAATTGGATTTTATTGCTCATACATGCACTGCTGATGATGAGATCTGCAAATCGGACATCAGGCATTCACTATTGACATCTGTCCTCATATCAACCCAGGTATGTGTCAGACAAACACATAGGGGCTGTGAGCAACAGAGCAAACATAACTGCCAGACATATACACATTCAGCAATGGCGTGTACACTTGTGAGGTATGGTGCACAGTACATGGCAGGGTGCTGAACAGGTGCATAGCAATACTGTGTACATGGGTCCAGTGTGTTCCAGGGGAAGAGGCATCACCTACTAACACAACTCATGCATCACAGAGATGTATAATGTTGGTAACATGGATTGAGTATAGCTGCAGTGCATGCTGTTGAGTGCCATATGTCATGCATGTTGACAGTTGGGTAATGAGAGGTCTGTGTAATATCTTTGTGCCACCTCACCTGTAAGTGTGTGTGTGTGTGTGTGTGTGTGTGTGTGTGTGTGTGTGTGTGTGTGTGTGTGTGTGTGTGTGTGTGTGTGTGTGTGTGTGTGTGTGTGTGTCAAGGGAAGGCAATGACATACAGGTCTTAAAGTACATTTTCTGTTATCCCCTCACAGGTGGTGAGGTAGGTCAATGTTCTCCTGCAGGCAAACTGATGTTAGTGTCCATACAGACTCTGACAATGATGTGTGTGTGTGTGTGTGTGTGTGTGTAAAGCAATGACATGTGTGTGTGTAGAGGAAGGCAATGACATACTGTGTAAGCAGTACATTACAGGTTATCCCTCACAGGTGGTGAGGATGGTCAATGTTGAGGTGCAGGCAAACTGATGTTAGTGTCCATACAGACTCTGATAATGATGATAGGTGTGGTGAGGCAGCCATGGGGTTGTCACTGGTGGAAGCTGTTACATTTTCTGACACATTCACTATATCCACCCCACTGGCGCACCCCATCACATGCAGTATGACATACAGTGTCCAAACAGACTTTGACAATTCCCTCACATGTGGTGAGGCATGTGTGTGGTTGTAAGGGGACTTGGTCCATACCACGACTGCACATACACTGTTAGGTACCACAGGTACACTGCTCAGTCTCCTGCAGGCAAACTGACAGCCATGTCCATACTGGCATGACAGTCCATGGGTGGTCACCAGAGGCATGACCAGCAGGTGTCTCACCAGTGTGTTGAGATCCACTACAGTTATAGCCTATGGCATGGTGGTGCACATACATACCCCAGAGGGGGTGATCATAGCGTCAGGACAGTGACTGGTGGTTGGGTAGTGACAGAACCAGCAGGTGCAATGCAATGCATGTGACAGCAGCCATGGCTGGATAGGATCCCATGCAGGCAGATAGACAGCCACCCAGGAGGCTCCAGGCCATACACATATGTGCAGACATATGTCACATCCTGCAGTGGTTGAGCCATCGTGGAGTTTGCAGCATGTCTGGAACTTATACTGGACAGGCCCTGAGAAACCAGCAGCTACTCAATGAGACTGTGGATGCAGATGGTGGGAATCTGGCCAGCTGCAAGTACATGGAGCAGCTGGACAGACAGTTGGGCATGAGGGACCTTAGCCATGCAAACACTGTGTAGCACAGTATGTGATGATAGGCTGACACACACAGCACCGTAGGTCACACACACCAACAGCACACTGCATATGTGATCCACAAGTCCACACACATCCCCACACTGGCACAGCACACACATTCACACACACACACATCCACACACCCACACACACCGCATACACACATACACCACACACACACACACACACACTGCACACACCACATATCTGGCATCCCATACCTACACACATCTGGCCTTGTACCTGTAGTGCCACATCAACCCCTACTATGCCACTGATGTCCAAACATGGCTGCCATAGCCTCTGGCACACCCAAACACACACATGTGCACTGGATGACAAACCCCACACAGGGCTTCCACATATACAGCACACCACACATGATACACACACACACACACACACACACACTGTACCATACAGCAGCAATGTGCTCTACACATGTGATGTCAGGAAAGCTTTCAGCCCTCCATCATACACATGATGTCAACCACACAGCCATGCCTACAAACTGGCATTACCACACATGATGTCTAGGGGTTGATGCAGCCTCAGTCTGGCCTGTCCATGTCAGTGTGTGCATGTGAGACACCTCTGTGGTGTCCCTGTCATCCATACACATGAGTTAGGACTTAGAAATGTCATTGACTGTGTGTCAGAATACAGTAGTAAGCAGCCTGTATACATGTTAAGATATGTTAGTACTGACTGACACACATGCTTTGTTGTTATTGCAGGTGTGTACAGCATGATGCATGGTGGCTGTTATTAACACTGACTGGTGTTGGTGTATGTATTCAGCACATGTTGTTGGTTAACATGTGTACACAACACTTGGTACAATGTTGTTTCAGTAACATCAGTGCATGGGTACACTACTATGTGTAGTGCTGGTCACATAACTGAGGTCTGTATACCCACATGTGCATGTGGTCTGAGGCTTTGGTGTCTGTGGCAGTGGACAAGTGTATGGTGGCTGGGTGGCTACTGTGGGTGTGAAGTTGTGTACACCCACACACACATATCTGTGATACAACACACACACGCTTTGGTGTGTACAGGTGGGATAGAATACACTTTGCATGGATGTACTTAATTTTGCCCCCATAGTTTGGACTATAATTCCACCAAGACATACAGGTAAAAACATACATCAGACTAATACAAGTGGGACTAATGTATGACGAATGCGGTACTATGTCCTGTAATGTCCGACTCCAATTGATGTGCACATAGGTTTGTTGGTGGTGCACAGGCACAGCCACACACTGTGGTGTACTTGATTGAATGAATTTCCATGACATGATTCCTTTGAAATGTTAGCATTTGCCAGTCAGTTCCACACAGATGACCTTCTGGGACATGTATATTCTGCACACACTGTATCCACATCAATATACAACTATATATATCAGGCATATACTATATAACCAGGAAGAGGCATTTATGACATTATTTATTTAAATACACATACATAGTGAGATTCCTTTGAAATGTTATTTGTAACATGTTTACAGATGAATTTCACAGTGCATACATCAACAGACAGAATGATTTCCTGATTACATAGTAATTACTTATAATCATAGTACAGAGAAACAACATACATTATTATACAATAAATTTGTACCAACCACTAACACATTATTTTATTTATTTATCTTTATTTGTCATAACAAAAAATGTACTTTTAGGAACTGGTGGATATAATTAGAGTGGGAGTTGCAAGGGCATAGCCAGCATGTTTTTAGTTGGACTTTTAGTAAAGTTTTGACATAGGTGCATGATAGTACATAGTTAGTTGCAACACTATGTTAGTTACAATTTTTTTGTATTGTGCAATAAAGTTTGGCTTATGCAGAGTGATTGGTACAAGGTAGTTAGTGGAATATTGAGGCTGGTATGTGGAGAGTAGTGAGTGAGTTGGAGTGTATTGGATGGGATGGGATATTTGATTTTGTGATAGCTACTTTGTTTTATGGGTGTAATTGGGTTTTTGAAGTGGGTGGAGGTGTTAGTGGAATGCCAGTTAGTTATATTGGCTGAAGTGATGGTTATTGCCCAGTTCAGCTTTGGAGAGTGGTGGTTTTAATTTAGAGTTGCTGGGTGACAGAAATTTGTTGGTTTACAATATAGGTATTGTTTATTTTGTCAGGTACTGAAGGAGGTGAGGTGTGGGAATTGGTATCACAAATATGCAGTGAGAATTGAGATGTTGTAAAAATTTGGAATGTTCAAATTTCTCTCTACTGTTTTAGTCTATATTGGAGGTATAACATATTTTTTGTATATGTTATCTTTTAGAATAATGTGGTGGGAAAATTCAAATATCTTTGGCTGGGGTTTGCTATATAACATGGATAAGTTTTGGTAGTTGTATTGTGTCTATTGAGTTGTTTATGTTTTGAGTAGTTTTGTTTAGTTTGAGTAGTTTATTAAGTGTTTTGTTTTACATGTTTGGTGGAGTGGAAGTTGTTTTGAGTTTTTTTTCTAGTGGAAATGATCTAGTTTTGCAGTTTTGGTAGGGACTGGGCTGAGCAGATGATGGTCGAGTCATCTCATAATTTTGAGGTTGGTATATATTATTTCTTCATTGCCTATTTACCACTACCTAGGTACTTTTTGATACTTATGTGTTTGGCCTTAACTGCGTACACCACACAGCTTTTAGGATGAGGTATGTCCCGAGTCTCTTGTTAAGTGAGGAACACCACCAGGCCTTGTACAGTATGGTAATGGGGGATGTACTGGGTGTTAATGGACAATACATAGTATGCCATACTGTCATATACACACTGACAAACACATAACAGTCATAGACACATCTGAGAGACATGGGTTTATCAGTGCTAACTCCCTTGTCAGTGAGTCCATTCTGTTACAAATAATTTGCACACAGCACATGCATCATTGGGCTGGATAGTGTACTCAGTTCCCTGTATGGCTGATGGTGACACTGATCCTCATACAGTGGACCTTGGGACATGTACTGGGGCTACCATGGTGTAAAGACAGTATACCTAGCACCCACACCCCAAATTGGATATTTTACTCACTGAAACCCATGATAATACTCTGACATACCCACAATCACACATTGACCAGGACTGCAATACAACCCCTTGTCTATCTCATCAGTGCTACTACAGGGCTATGCATTTATTGCACATACCACAGGGATAGTAGGGTGATGGTTTGTCATGGCTCTCCTAATGTCAGCAACATCACTATGCCTTATGCTGTATGGCCAGGTGTATTGTATTTGGAGAATGTGGCATGGGAATGCTGTATCCTACAGATATACACACTTGCACACATACACACACTTGCCAGGACTCGGAGGGTAACCCATGCCTATCTAGCCATTTGTACAACAGTGTTGTGCTAGTACTGCAAGCTCCAGGTAGCTCATAGGGTGAAGAGTGTAACAAGGTGCATTTAATGTGCATTACAGCAGCAGCCATTTCCTAACTATGGCAATGGGGGATGTAGAGTGTGAGAAGGTCCTTAGGGTATTATCAACTGCAGATTTACAAACACACAGACACTGTCATTCTCAACAATGTACACTAACACATTTGTCAGTACTGCGGTCCATAGGTGCAGGTGTTCCTAGGTGTGTACCAGGATATTGTCCATGGAGAGATGAGAAGAGTAGGGGATGTGGGGACAGTGGTATCATGCCAAATGACATTTGTCAGCAGGCCATATATCAACTGATGCCATGTAAGTGATCCTCAGGCTAACAATTAAATTTAACATCCCATCATCTGGTTGTCTCTTGCAGAGAGACAGTGAGGTGCTCCTATTGACATGTATGCAACATATATTACATAACATGGCCAGTGTCTGGGTTAGAGACCTGTACCCAAGCATGTTCTGTTGACTGTGGTAGTCTAGTTGAGGTATCCATGGCATGTGGTGCATACAGGGTGGGGTTTCCTAGTTGTGGCATTCATAACGCAGCTGGGCAGAAACATCAGTGTCAGTCAACCTGTGAGCAGCCCAGATGGATACCTAACATCTTCACATCTGTACAGAGGACAGACAAAAATCAGTTAGCCAACAGGTTATGCATTAGGACTAATATTTTGACAGATAGACGTCTGACACTGACAGGTATGCCATTACTACATGACAGCAGCCCTCAATGACATGTTCTGTACACACAGTAGTCTACAGTTCATATACACATATCAGATCAATATCCAGTAGCAAGTACTTAATAACACACAGCTCATACACCAAGAACATGATAGTCAGTACTCAAGAGTCCAGCTTTGCATGCAGGGGTGTATGCTTCCAGTACTACAACCTGCAATCTACTCTTACTTGGGAAAGCACTGCTGACAGTAGTAACATAATGATACAATACATGCAAGTGTGACTGCATATAACCTGGAATACTATCCATGTATGGAACATGCTACCCATCTATGTCAAGCAAAGTTCTTCATTAGCACTCTTCAAGAAAAATCTTGATGAGTGGATGAGAAATAGTAAATACACTCCGGGGATCACTTCTGTGTCTCTGCTCGACAGTGGCACAGGAAAATAACTTTGATGGGTGGCATAAGCCAGGGAACCTTGTTAGCTAGGCTTATGTAGGCTCTCGGGCCGATAGCCTACTACCTACCTATGAACATACAAAAGGAAAAGATTGTTGTACTAGTGATATATACTCAGGTGTCCCTGACAGTATGCCCATTCCCCCTGCTACTGTAATGACAGCCCATAGAAGCATGTTATGTACATGGAATTAAATACACTTATTAAAGATGTCATTACCCTGCTATTTTATCAGACTGGAATGTTTTCACTGGTTACCAAGGCTAAGCTATGCTCAGCAGGTGTGACTATTACTTAAATGTAAATACTAAGCTCATTTGCACAATGGTAAGCAAAGCCTACATGGTCTATGCGGCTTGTCTTTTAACTGTATGTTAGCACTGCTTACCATCTGGGAAACCCATGCAAACCTGCTTAAAGCTGCTCAAAACTGCCTTAACCACTTTGTATCTGACAGTCATTGTTCTGTCTAGCAACAAAATAAACAGCCCTTCCAGATATTGAACCCAGGACCCTGTACACTATAGTCATAGCAGTTAACCACTAAGCCATCACAGCTGTGAAGATGGTTGTTGTTTTTTTCCAATATATCCGTCAGTACACATACTGAATAGTATTGAACAACTGCTTTGACTTCTACAGTTGTGTAGTACTTGTTAGTGATATTAGTGTTGAATCAAGTATGTTGTTATATCTAAATATACACATATCAGATAAATATGGTGTGATATATCTGGGAAGGTGTATACAACAGTCATGTCTACACATAGCAAGGATATGTCCATATATATATATAGGTTCATAGGTTCATACTAGGCTATCTGCCCTAGGGCATTTATAAACCTAGCCAGAAGTGATACCCGGGATAAACCTACGATCCCCCATCCACTCATCAAGACTCCTCTTGAAGAGAGTCAATGAGGGACTCTGCCTAACCTGGACTGGGATTTTATTCCAGAGTGAAGGGAGCCTCTGGGTTATGAACCTGTCCCTCCAGCATGTTCTATTTATTTCAGTGCTGAGGTTCAAGTCTCTCGAGCGCGTAGCTTGATGGGATTTGGATTTTCTGAGGTGCAGCATGTCCATTAATTCCAGATTGGACATGGCTTTATACGTCAGGCACAGAATGCCTCTGAGTAGACGGTATGCCACTGAGTAGAGCTGGAGTTTCTTTAACCGGGCAGCATATGGCATCTGTTTGAGCCCTTTGATCCTCTTGGTGAGGTACTTTTGGGGTCTTTCCAGTTGCTGCAGGTGTCTGGTAAGGTACATCCCAAAAGGGGCATTGTACTCAATTATGGGCCTGATGAGGGATGAATAAAGAGGCACGATGACCTCCCCTGATCTAGATGTGAATCCCTTCATGATTAGGTGGGCTATATAAAATGTTTTTCTAATCACTTTGGCCACATGGTTGTCAAATGAGAGATTGCTATCAACTTGGGTCCCCAGGTCCCTAATTACTTCTTCCATACTTAATGGATTACCACCTATGTGGTAATTTGTGGGCACTTTGTTTTGCCAAAGGGATGACTATACACTTCTTGGCGTTTAGCTTGAGGCCATGGCTCTGGCACCAGTTGTCTGTTTCTATGAGGCCCTTTTGGAGGATGCTTGTGTCGGCTGGAGAGTCGATTATGGCGCCCAGTTTGCAGTCATCTGCAGACTTGGTCAGCCACAGTCCTTCCGTGTTGGCCTGTACCTCCGAGAAATATATACCAAACAAGAGAGGTCCCAGGACTGAGCCTTGTGGGACGCCACTTGTAACTGGTTTGGAGTCTGACATGGCTCCAGCAATTCTAACCATGTGGGTTCTGTCCTTGAGCCAGTTTGCAACCCATCTAGTGACACAGGGGTTTATATTTAAGCTGGTGAGCTTATCTATAATGCCCGAGTGGGGTATTGTATCGAAGGCCTTTGCGAGGTCCAGGTAGGCTGTGTGGACCACCTTCCCCTCGTCAATAACCTTTGTGACTTGTTTCAAAGAAATTGACCAGGTTTAAGAGGCAAGATCTGCCCTTAACAAAGCCAAACTGGGTAGGATCCAGTGTCTGTAGGTCCCCAATATCTTTATTTATGACGTCCATCATGATCCTTTCCATAGCTTTGCAGACCAAGCTAGTCAGGCTTATGGGGCAATAGTTTCCAGGATCCGTTGAGGCACTACCTTTGTGGAGGGGGACCACTGTTGCTGTACGCCACTCTTTGGGTACATATCCTGTGGTAAGGCTGAGAATGAACAGTAGTTTTATGTTTGGGTTTAGCTCTTCTTGGAGTTCATGTAGGGGCAGCCGGGACGGGACACCGTCTGGTCCCATTGATGCGTGTTTTGCTTTGGAGAGGCGGCTCTTACCTGAGCATCTGAGATGTCAGGGGCAGCACTCTGCTGGGATAGATATTTGCCCTTTTGGTGGGGAGGGGGAGAAGTTTGCTGAACCTGTCAGCTAGGATGTTGGCAATGTCTGTGGGTTCGGTGTATTTTTGTCATTTTGGACTAATGCTGAGCATATCTGGGAATTTCCACCCAGGTTCCTAACGTAACTAAAGAAAGCCTTGTGATTATCCTTAGTGTCCTGTGCAATTTTTCTCTCGAAGCTGGCCTTAGATGATTTTATGAGTGTCCATAGTTTTTTGCTAACACTGATCAGAGATGCCTTCCCTTTTTGGGATTTTGCTCTATCATGTAGTAGCTTCCTCCTTCTATTGTATAGTTTGTTTATGGCTGGGGTCCACCAAACAGGACATCTGCCTTTGGAGGATTGGGTCTTGGTTTTATTTGGGATTGCATGATCCATGCATTCCTGAAGGTGTTCATAGAATGCGTTTATAAAGGATTCTGCGGTCTGGGACGTATTTTCCACAGGCCCGGGGGCTTTGAAGGATTCCACCTCGGTTTTGAGGAGTGTGAAATTTGCTTTAGAAGTTTTTCACTTTGGTTTTGTGGGGAGGGGGTGGGGGTGGGATGTGAATATCCAGTGAGATTAGTTTATGGTCTGATCTTACCAGTGAAGGATACACTTCTGGTCTGGAGCATAGAGTCCCCATGTTGGTGATGATCAGGTCCAGTATGTTTTCCTTCTTGTGGGAGTGGTAACAAGTTGTTCCATAGCATTTGAGTTTATAAATTCTAGGAACCTTTGAGCTAGGGTGTTGGAGCTAGAGTAATGCTCCCAGTCTATGTTTGGGTAGTTGAAGTCGCCCAATATAATGGTGTTTGGAGAGACCTTCATATTTTCCAGTGTTCTCAGGAAGGCCGAGTGGGGTTCCTGGGTTTGGGAGGGTGGTCTGTAGCAGGCTATAAACTGGAAGGCAGTTTTACCCACTGTTAGTTGTGCATGGATACTCTCTGATGCTTTGTGCTGTGCCACCAACCTGGAGGTGTGGGTATCTTTTGACGAATATTGATACTCCCCCTCCTTTTCTGGTTCGGTCCAAGTTTTGGGGCCGAAAAGCATGGTATGAGGTATAACCTGGTAGTGCTGGGGTGCTCTCGGGAGCCTTGAACCAGGTTTCTGTTACTGCACAGATATTGATGTTCTCCATGCTAAGGAGAGTTTCGAGTGCATGCATCTTGAGGTTTAGACTTCTGGCGTTGAGTAGCATTACTCTTAGTTTCTTATCCCTTGTGATACCTATGGAGGTGGGTTTGTCTTTTGAGCCTTGCCTAAAAAGGCACTATGGGGAGCAAGAGCCTTTGCCAATATCCGAAAGCCCAGGGGTGACAGGTGCAAGCCATCCCTAGCAAGCATCGTGGCTTGTCGAGCATGTCATCCCAGGCTGACAGGCATTGGATCCCCTTTGAATGACACCAATACTTAAGCCAATTGTTGAAATTAATCATCTTGTCTTCATATTGTGGCATCATTCTTGAGGGTAAGATGCTACTCAAGGTCAGGGTCATACCGGCCTGGGCTACATGCTCAGAGAGCTCCTCTATGTCTCTTTTCATGTAGTCCAGGGAGTGCGTCTCAGGTCATTCACACCAGCATGGACAATGATGGAGTCATATTTGTACTTGCCTTGGAGTGACCTGAGTGCTTGTGTTATGTGGTGGATCCTAGCGCCCGACAGGCAGCTCACCATGACCTTCTCCTTGTTCAGCCTGGTGAGCGGGACGTCAGTGTGCCTGACGATAGAGTCACCTATTACAAGTGTATCAGGTGTGTTGTTTAGCCTTAAGGGCTGTGACTGTTCGGCACACTGGCTTTGTGAGCTATGTGTTGCACATGTTTTGTTTTGTTATATATATGTGTGTGTGTGTGTGTGTGTGTGTGTGTGTGTGTGTGTGTGTGTGTGTGTGTGTGTGTGTGTGTGTGTGTGTGTGTGTGTGAGTGGGTCCAGTTCTAAATCTTGAATCTCATAATCTCTAAATTTCAAATACTGAAACCAAAATCTTTAAAGTTCAAAATATTGAAAACTCAAAATACTGAAATTCAAAATATCGAAAAAAAAAACACAGGACACCAACACTAACTATACTGCAGCACATCTGCATACAGAAACATATTACTCTTCTCCAAGTATAGGCAGGGGGGAAGCCCCTCTTTACCCCCCATTATGGGGGCTGTTCCCCCCATACCCCCTGCTTGTTAAATATATCAACTCTGAGATTACACTCCACAGCATAAAATTACATACATACCATTATGTGCTTCATGACTGCCTGTTGTAACCTTAGTCATGTTCACTTCTGATTTGCTATACTACAACATAACTCATCTTAGTGTAGTGAAGTGCGATCTCAGAGTTGATATATTTAAGCAGCAGGGGATATGGGTGGTGCAGGGGAGCTTGTCCCCCTGCCTATACTTGGCGGAGTAATATGTTTCTGTATGTAGCTGTGCTGCAATATACTTAGTGTTGCTGTCCTGTGTTATTTTGAGTTTTCAGTATTTTGAGCTTTAGAGATTTTGGTTTCAGTATTTGGAATTTAGAGATTTTGAGATGTGAGATTTAGAAGTGGACCCATATACATACATACATATATATATATATATGGGTCTAGGTTATAACGTCGACAGATGGGAAGACCGACAGCGAAATCACCGACGCGAGAAGATCACGGATGAAAACACCGGCGTGGAGAACACGAGATGGGGAAAGGATGTAAGTATGAGGTAAGGTAAGTGTCTGATGTTAGGTCTGTAGGGGTAAAGTGAGTTGGAGTGAGTTAGGGTTGTAGCGAGTTAGGTAAGGGTACAGTAGTGAATGTTTTGGGTTAGGGACGGGTTAAGTGAGTTAGGGTTAGGGCGCGAGTTAGGTAAGGGTGCAGTAGTGACTTTGTTTGGGTTAGGCGGGTTAAGTGAGAGTTAGGGTCAGGGAGGGGTTAGGTTAGTGTATAGTGATAGACCTTAGGGTTAGGGTTAGGAGTTAGGGTAGTGGATAGTTGTGTATGTAAGGTTTAGTGTTTGTTTGTTAGGATTTAGGTGTGCTTGTGTTGTGTGTGTGGTTTTGGTCAGAGAATTTGTTTTGTTTATTGGTTGTTGTGATGATGTGTTGAGTGTGTGTGGTGTCGTGTTTGTGAGCTGTCGATAATGTGGTGTCGGTGATGTTGTTGTCGATGTTGTGTGCTGTCGGTTATAACCTAGAACCACACATATACATATATATATATATATATATATATACACATATATATATATATATATATATATATATATATATATATATATATATATATATATATATATATATATATATATATATATATATATATATATATATATATATACACATATATATATATATATATATATATATATATACATATACATACATATATATATATATATATATATATATATATATATATATATATATATATATATATATATATATATATATATATATATATATATATATATATATATATATATATATATATATATATATATATATATATATATATATATATATATATATATATATATATATATATATATATATATACATATATATATATATATATATATATATATATATATATATATATATATATATATATATATATATATATATATATATATATATATATATATATATATATATATATATATATATATATATACATACAGTCTGACACAATCTGGTCAGTGCAGAGGTATACACAGAACTCCTTAGTGCAAGATGTGTGGGCCAAGCCTGACAGAGTGGATGTTTGCAGCCATGTAAATGGGGATATCACAAAAATATTGGAATAGATATAGTCGATGCATTCACACACTCCCGTCTGTCCTAACGCATATTAACTGGAGGAGCAGAGGTCCCAAGCCCACATACTTCACACTACTTAGTGACATACATCTTTGCACCATCCCACTGCTTTTCAGACATACACAGCAGTTATGGTGGCCAGGCAACAGTTCATCTGACAAATATCTGGGCACAACATCACACTAGGTAAATACACTGAGCTGCTAGGCATGTCACAAAGCACTGTGCAAACTACAGGCAGACTGCCACAACACTGACCCAAGTTTCCTATGGGGAAATACACATGTACTTGCAGATATAGCAGGCACTACAGGCAGGTAACAGCACATAGTAACAGACACCAGTGTGAAAGTGCATACCCACAACCAATCTGAACACAGTCACAGTCACATTATGATAAGCTTAAGTAATACTACAACATATATACTGTGTGAATAACAACACCCTCATACGCACCACTTACACAGTAACTCTACATATACTTGGCCAAAACACATTGTACTCTGATGCCTGACCGTGGTATGGGACATGTGTCAGTCTGGCCCTACAAACATGTATGCTGATAGGGTACCATAAACTGGAGTAGTATGCAACGTCAGATAGAAAAGGAGCAAGAACAATGACATCTACCACTGTCTGTACACAGGCCAAGTAACATATTCACAATACACACTCTGTCAACAATCACCATAAGTACACAGACCTCACTACTGTTCACACTACAACAGAATGTCCAGGTTTTGTCCTCAAATATGAGGCCTACTATACATAACATGTCTAGCAGTCTGATATCTCACTGGCTTGTTACCAGGTATGATGTCAGTAAATAATGTTGTACTGTACATATGCACCTCTTACTGCATGACATATGGACAAAGGGTGGCAGACTTGGGGAACAGAGGCACAAACACAGCACCAATATTGACATATTGCTTTGATAATCTGAGAAATTTCCTGGTATAACAGGGTTTGTTGTGACATATCTCTTCTGCAAGATATGAAGTCAGTAACTCACATGGCTGTCACCATATATTGACTGCAATCATCAGAGTATACTACTGCATATCTAAAGATAGGAAATGTGTGAGTAACACAACACATGTAGGATTCCAAACTCTGGACAGTCTGCAGATAGCCCTACAGGTGAGAGTTTCCTCAACCACATAACACTGTCATCCCAGACTTTAAATCATGTAGAACAGCCATATCCACACAAACCCTGTTAAACCAACAGTATTTCAAATGTAGAACAGTAATACTTACATTCTGTTCCCATGTCTGGAACATCCCCCTCCTGTTTGTTGGCCTGTCTCCACAGTCTATGTTGTAAGAGGTATTTCCAGCTACCCTCTGTGATGCTGTTTGTCAAACACCCACATGAAGTCCTGCTCACAGTGAAGGAGAGGGGCCAACACCCACATGAAGTGCTTAGTTATAGGAGTGTGTTTCCATGCAATTGGCTATAGGAATGATACCACAGCTGTTCCACATGCATATAGCAAGTGGGGACTGCAATTCATGCACAGGCCATCAGCTGATCATGAGCATTCCTTACAAAACCCATGCTGCTGCCTATGCAAAACAGATGTACTTTTCCACATCCACCAGAGAGGGGGAGAGAGAGAGAGACAGAGACAGAGACAGAGACAGAAACAAAGTAAGAAAGGAAGGGTGTAAGATAGCAAGAGCCAAGTGTGTTTGTGTATGATCCATGGGTGGAGACTGGTATCTGGGTATTATAACAGTTGCATATATTGTTTGCTAATCCATACTGTCACATAGTAATTGCACACGGCTGTCCACATTTATGGGTGAGGATTGTCTACAACAACCTCTACAGTGTTTAAAAACTGTTGGCCTTGTAATGTGGATAATGGGACATATAGGTCCTCAATATAATGATGTAGCAAAACCCACACTGCAATGGATTCTGTCAATACACACACACCCCAACACCCACATAGGATATTGATGACACACACACACACACACACACACACACACACACACACACACACACACACACACACACACACACACACACACACACACACCACTTACCAGTACTGAGTTTCAAACCCCTACCTAATTATGTATTGCTATTATGCAGTTATTGCACATGCCATGGAGCTTACATGTTGGAGAGTTGTCCAAAGGTAACTTTGAAGGTGAGTAACATCAGCAACAGTGCTAAAGAAGGGATAAGAGAATAAAGGAAGTGTAGTACATGTGAATGTCCACAAAAGCCGGTGTCCATGGAGACACACACACACACTCTGTCAGGGAAACACCCACATCATCACAGTTGGCAGGATCAAGACTAGAACCCCTACCTAACTAGTTTGCTACACTACAGTATTACACAGTTATCACAAGCACCACAGAGCTTGTACGGCTGATACATGGCCAAAGGGTTATGTTAAGGTGAATGACATCAGCAGGCATGCTAAAGTAGTCCAATGAGAGGTGTAGTGATTGTGAATGGCTTCAAAATCATTACTCTACACATACACACACCCATTTTCCAGTAATGAGATGAATAGGTTCATTGCTTTGCAGGCGTGTAGTAGGTGGATGGGTCTGACAGCTGTACAAGGCTAGGCAAAGGGAATATCTTGGCATGAGGCCACATGACAATGGTCTCTACTGTGGCTCAGGGGTGTAGTCCCTGGAGTGGTCCCCACAGGGGGATATTGTATTCATCATCCACTCATCTGGGTTACTATTGTGGGTGGCCAGTGATGTGCACTGCTTCCCATGTATGTGAGCTATATTCCATAACATGGACAGTGTCTGGGTTTTGCACATGTTCCACACGCATATTCTTTGACATGTGGAAGTGTGCTTGAGGCCTCTGTGGCATGTTGTGTGTACAGATTGTTATCTTCTGATGTAGCATTCCTGACCTCATTTGGGGAGACCTGGCTATGGAACTGAGGTTGTGCTTGCACTTACATTGACAGCATGATACAGGTATTCAGTGGAGTTAGTGGTGTCTGTCCATACAGGGTATGTGTATAAGGCATGGTATTCCCTTTGTGGGTTACATTTGCAGACTCTACAGTTGTTGCAGGCATTCATTGGGGAACATAGCAAAAGGACCACTGTAAGCATTTATTTGCCTATTGTAGGGATGGAACAGGGTGCCATGTCCTTTTACTTGCTATATAACACAGTCAATCAGGAGATGTTACACATCACAGTACTTTCTGATGTCAGTGGCAGTGTTGTAGTCAACAGGCATGTAGTCCACTGCAATCACACCATGGTTACTATCTGTGGGCAAAATGCAGGGAAATACCAATATAGTGTTTGTTGCCTAGCCAAGTGTGTTTGTGTATGAGACATGGATGGAGAGTGTTTTCTGAGTAATACAAGGGTTGCCTATATTGTTCACCAATCCATAATGTCACATGTAGGGCTATGGTTTGTCTACACCAGCCTCTCTGCTGTTTGACATCTGTTGTCCTAGTAAGGTGGACACTGTGACATATACTAGGTCCTCAAATAATAATTTAGCAAACCCCACCCCCAATGCATCATGCCATTACACAATCACAGCAACCTCCACACAGGATATGGACAACACACACACACACACACACACACACACACACACACACACACACACACACACACACACACACACACACACACACACACACACACACACACACACACACACACACACACACACACACACACACTTGCCAGTACTGAGATTCAAACCCCTACCTAGCTATGTATTGCTACTACAGTATGCTGCATTTATCACATGTGCCACGGAGCTTATTGAATGGATATTATCCCAAGGTACCTGTAAGGTGAGGAACATTACCAGCCCTTGTAAATACTGGCATTGGGTGATATAGGGGGTGAGAGATACCAACAATAATTTTACCCTAATCATACATTTATGTTTGCCAAGGGTGAGGTTCAAACCTCTATCTAACAATCTTTATGGACCATTATGTTACACACTTACCACATGCACCACTGACCTGACATGGTTTAGATTTGGCAACAGGTACTTGTAAGGTGGATGATATCTGTAGGACTGCTAAAGTCAGGCTCTGAGATGTGTACTGGCTGTAAATGGGGTCAAAATCTTTGAGGTACACATACAAACACTTGTTACAGGTGATATTCAAATGCATAGTTGTGTAGTTACTGCATTGTGCCACATTTGTGGCATGCACCACGGAGCTTATAGGCTAGCCCTTGTCCAAAGGGGTATTTCAAGGTGACTGACATCAGCAGGCTTGCTAAAGTAGGGTAATGGGAGGTGTAGTGACTGTGACTGGCCTCAAAATCATTAATATCCACACACACATATACACACACACACACACACACACACACACACACACACACACACACACACACACACACACACACACACACACACACACACACACACAGTTGCCATGTCTGGGATTAAAACTCTTACCTAACTCGTATGTTACACTATAGCATTACACAGTTACTGCATGTGCCATGGAGGTTATAGGGCTAGCCCTTGTCCAAAGGGATATTTCAAGGTGATTGACATCAGCAGGTTTGCTAAAGTAGGGCAATGGGACCCACAGAGTTTCACAGTTTCCATGTCTGGGATTAGAACGCCTACCTAACTAGTATGTTATACTGTAGCATTATGTAGTTATCACATGCACCACAGAGTTTATAGGGCTAGCCCTTGTCCAAAGGGATATTTCAAGATCATGAATCTCTACACACAGTTTCACAGTTGCCTTGTCTGGGATTAGAACTCCTACCTAATTAGTATGTTACACTGTATCATTATGCAGTGATTGCACATGCCACAGAGCTTACTGGGTTTGCAGGCGGGGTAGTATGGGTACACATTTATTTTATTTATTTATTTTACATTTGTTAACCGGGAGTGTCTGACTTAGCCGAAAAGGCCCTTTTTCAGCAGAGGCCTGAGGAGAAAAGCTCCACAAAGAAAAATTACAGACACATTTAGTTATTTGGACATGATCAGTATACACACAAATTACAGGAGACATGTTTTTACAGTGGTATGTGGCACATAAACAGTTACAGTGGAGAGAACAAACAAAAAAATATTAATTTTAAAAATAAAGGTAATTAATAGATTTGTGGTGTACAGCTGAAATTTGGAACATAGGTAGAATACATACATAGTACACAGGTACAGTACATACATTGTAGATTAGCCAGTGTTTGTGAGTAAGATTGAAAACTATTATCAAGTGCTCTAGATTTTGTATGTATGTGTTATCCGCTTTCACTAGCCTGGGGAGCAATCATGGCACTGCCAACTTTCTTTGAGATGTTGCCTGATGAGGTCTTTAAAGGAGGCTTTGGATGATGTGTTTTGAATGCTTGTAGGGACAGAGTTCCATTTTTTAGCCACTGAACTACTATATAGTGCATCTCCAAAACTATTGTAGCTGTTGGTGACTTCTAGTAGTAGTTTGCTTGATGATCTAAGAGGCCTTTTGGCTGAGTGATGTACTAGGTTTTTGAGGGCAGGACACTTATTGGGGAGGTAATAGAATGAGAGAGGCAGAGCTGATTGTAGCTTAGGAGGTTGGGCAGTTCAAGCCAGTGGAGCTGTCTCAAAGCAGTACAGTGATGAGTTCTATATGAGCAATTTGCAGCAAAGCGGGCAATTCTGTTATAGCAGGCTTCCATTTTGCTTAGTTCAGTTTTGTTGAGATTAGTCAGAATGGGAGATGCATAGAGTAGGGTGGATAGAAGTTGGGAGCGAGCAATGGCTGATCTTGTGTTGTTGGTAAGAAATGGTTTGATATGGTAGAGCGACCCCAGTTTGGCATGCACTTTTTTAATAGTTAAGTTGAGATGACTATCAAATTTTAGGTGGGAGTCTATGGTTATTCCCAATAGCTTAGCCTGTGCCACTGGAGCTATTGGAGTAGCATTAGTGGAGTAGATAGTGAATTGACTGTTAGTGTTTTTGTTAGAACCGGTTATAATCATAAGCTGAGTTTTCTTTGGACTGAGGATAAGTTGGGCTTTGGTAAGGTAGTTTTCAACACCAGAGAATGCTAGCTGAGTTGTTTGCAGGAGGGTGGGAATGTTTTGTGCAGCACAGATTAAGGTAGTGTCATCTGCATACTGAATTATAGATGCATGCTGTGTGGAGGTATGGAGGTCATTTGTGAAGACTGTGAATAGTAGTGGTCCTAAGATAGAACCCTGTGGGACTCCTATAGTTATGGGCAGCTGAGGAGAGAGAGAATTTTTCCATTTCATAGCTTGGTACCTGTCAGTTAAGTAGCTTTGGAACCAGGTAAGAGTGGAATTTGATAGATGATATTGGTTTAGTTTGTTTAGCAGGATTTGGTGTGAGACTGTGTAAAATGCTTTGGACATATCCAAAAAAAGAGTTGACACTTGTAGGCCTTCATTTTTGAGATGGCTTACTGTGTCTGTGAAGCAGAGGAGGGCTGTAGTGGTACTATGGGCAGGTCTGAAACCATGCTGAGTAGGTGACAGGATTAGACTTTCAGACTTCACACACTCCATGGTGTCCATGCTTCTACACCCCCACTCTGTTATTATATCCTCTTCCTAACATTATGTGAGTGATATCTGGGAAGTATCCCTATAGTTGTTCCTTCATCCCAGTGTTATTTAGGAGTTGGTCCACAGTTAATGCAGTAGGACATGGTGGGCATGCAATTGGATTTGTCAACATGGCCTTGCATTTGTATTCTGTGGATTGTGTTATGTTGTTGTTTGGGACCTCATGAGATAACAAACATTGGCAGTACGGGTGAGGCACAGGCCTTTGACAGAGGACTGTAGGGCATTTAGTAGTGATGCAGGCCATCTGTAGCAGGCCAGTGCATTATGTATCTCCTACAGTTCCAGGCTGAGAGCCACTGGATTCCCCTGGGGTGACAAGGTAAGTGTAGGAGGTGTTAATGGCGATAGTTCCTGTCCATATTAATCCATTGGTCTGGATGCTGGCAGAGTGCTGCTTACAGCTAGGGAGTGGGACACACCTGCATAGGACACCTCTTCAGCATGCTGCATTCTGTGGGTATTCCCATACAGAAGTGGGGTCATGATGTACTCATTCCCAAAAGCAGGGATATGACCTGAGATAAACCTGTTCATGATGGTGGGGTGAGCTGAGTGCATGTGTGATATGGAGGCTTCTTGCAGGTGACTCACAGATATACATGGGATATTCACCTTATGCTACCTTGTGCAGGGACATAGGCATTCTCTCATTACTTCATAAATGTGCCTTTTGTGGTCTGCCAGTGATTGGCCAGAATACATCAGTATTTCATACTACACAGACAACGAATGTGCTGCTAACCTGTACATACAATTCCAAAAGTGTGTGCAGTTGACAGTTACATTTTATGTACTCTGTCTAGGGTACTTCCACCCGTGTATTGTCTGTATGTTTGGGCCCACATTCATGGTATGTCCATCTTTTAGATGATGATAGATATTGACATCTGAACAATGAGTATGGATGACTGCTGAATTTGGTCTTGCTGAGATGCATTGTGGATGGCACTGCAGTTGTCAGAACATGGCTCTGTCATCAACAGTAGTGGCCATAGGCCGCTGGGAAACAACCCTCCATGCCTACATGCTGACCACTTCCACACAATGTACAACACACAACAACCTAACACACAGAGCCCTACATATTGTACACATGCAACAATCTACCCTGTAAATTGGACCAGCTCAGGTAATCTGTGCTCCACTGTTATTAACCCCACTCACACACGTTACTGCATTTCTACATAGGATTGGGGGGGGGGGCACACCTGGCAACTGTAAACATTTTGTATGACTGCACTGGTATTTCAGGTACTCTGTTGGCTTCCATTTTGTTTTGTATTCTGACCTATCATGAAAAGTAGAGGCATATCAGTAGAGTACAGATCTTAGGTTTTATTGACCGACATTTCATTTTCAAACTTCATACCTTGCAGAACTAACATACAACTGCCTGACCTGTTGTAGTCTGTCTGAGTAGGGCTAGAGAGGGGCTGTTATCCATTGCCATTACTTGGAGGCCTTAGCACAACCTTTCTTTATGGTCATCTACACCTGTCCTGCTGGCTGAGGCTGTTGTTGGGTATGTGAACCTCACGGACATGCATGTGTGTGTCCTAATGGACACACATTTGGGCCACCACATGTACTACAGTGGGATTTGTCACCTTGTCCAGTACTGCCTACTTTGTCGACATGAGTATTTGTTATGGATTCTGTGCTGCCCATATAGGTGTCCACTATCTGCTGCCATCCCATTCAGCCACCCGATTCCCTTGCATGCTCACATACATACCATGGCTACAACTAACACAACATAATACTACATTCAGCAATTGATAGGAAGAGTGAGTTACTTGTGGCTGTGCCAGTATTGAGGATGGTGCTGGTGGGCTGACTATGTTGGATGCACATAGTACACTCCCTATACATGGTAAATCACAGGTTGTGTCATGTTTGGCATCCCTTTTACTGTATGTGCGAGTCAGAGAGAGAGGTGTCATTCCCTGAGTTCCTACCATGTCAGTGTATGTGCTATGCGTTGCCTCTTTGCCAAAGCCTGGGCATACTGGGCACACCTCTTTCTGCCAACATGGGCAGGCTCAGGTTGTTCCTCCTCCTAGTCACTCTGTGCCTGTGCTGGCCTTGGCAATGGTGGGGGGGCTGTGTGGCCCTGCTCCGTGCTGTTCTTGCTGCAGCTGTTTCCACAGGATCATATTGTGTAGCATGGCACATACCATGACAATTTGGGTACATGTAGCTGGAGAGTACTGCAAGGCTCCACCAGATATGTCCAGGCACTGGAACCATGACTTGAGCATCCCAAACACATGCTCTATTATGATTCTCATTTGTGCGTGTGCCTCATTATGGAGTTTTTGCTCAGGTGTGTGTGTGTGTGTGTGTGTGTGTGTGTGTGTGTGTGTGTGTGTGTGTGTGTGTGTGTGTGTGTGTGTGTGTGTGTGTGTGCATTTCTGTTGGGTGTCATCAGCCACAGCTCCAGTGCATAACCAGCATCCCCCACTAGGTGGCCATATGGGATGTCTCCACTGGCAAATCTTTGGTACAGCCGTGTCATATGCAAGATGTGGAAATCGTGATAGCTTCTAGGGCTGCCAGCACACACATTCATTATAATGTCCTGGACATTGCACATGACCAGGCAGTTGATGAAGGGGAAGACCTTGCAGTTTATGTAGACCCTACCCCGTTCACTGGGTGGTGCTTTGATTTGTATGTGCGTGCAGTCTATAGCACCCACTACCTCAGGGTATTCTGCTATTTGGTGAAAGAGACGCATATTGCTGGTCAATGCCTCATGGGTGTTGAGGAAATATATGTGCTCACTAGCATGTGCTAACATGGCATCCAGGAACTGGTGGAGTACCCTGGATGCTGATGCCTGTGAGATTCCCATGATATCCCCAGTTGGCCTTTGGAAGGTACCTGTGGCTAGTATTCTTAAGCCTACATATACCTTGGTATCCACTGGGATGGGTTCCCCTCTGTTGTTTCTGTGTGTGATGCGTGGCTGGCACAGCTCAACAATTTGCTCTAAGATGTCCCTGTCCACCCTGTAGCACTCCACTATCTCCAGCTCATGTAGCCCCTGGTAGGTTACCCTGGGTTTGTATACTCTTCTCCTCCTCCTCACTGTGGGTTGGTCATCAGCATTCTCATCCTCACCACCCTCAGCCTCTTCCACATATTGATGTATGAGAGTGACAGCAGCCCCTATTATTTTGTTAGTTTTGTCTGGTAAAATTTCCCTGACTGTGTACACCGGTTGTGTAGAGTTTGTGGGAAAAAACAGAATGAAAGGTGCTTGCATAGTTTATAGTAGTGTGCTGGGCTGGGCTGGACTGTGCTGCTGCCTGTGTAATTGGCTGATTCTGATAACATTTCACCTGCCAGCTATGCTAGTTCTCCTTGATTGCCTTCCTACTGCTATTTTCCCTTGCCATTGCCTTCATGTTTAAGTCCCGAGGCACGCCACACATACCTAGTGCTCAGATGTGAACAAAGCTGCTGTTTCCTGTTTTGTTTTTTGTTTTTTTTTGTTTAAAACCCGTTTTTATTTAAAACGCATACTCGTTTAGGCAATGTAAATACTGCTAGGCAGCCTCAGACACACACCCTTCCTTAGCTGTGCTTAGCTAAGGACAAACACGGGCCACAGAGCTCCAATAAGCTTACAGCATGCATGACACACCCCCTTATGAAGTCAGCTACCTCTTAGGCTTGGACCATGGTGTTACTGCACTTACATGATTGTGTGCTAGCTAACACTGAGGGGAAATCTGTGATTCAGTATCAATCCCCTCATTTGCATAAAACTGACTGCTAATGCATGGTTACAAGACTGACACTCAGCCTTCCCACTTAGCAACCACTATTCAATGGTATTGTCTTCTGCATGCCATTGACTATTATGGCAGAATGCTGATTTTGATTTAAAAGCTTATTTCCAGCTTTTTTTTTATTTTCGCGCTGATTCCATATGCGCACCGCTGCCCTACGCTTAAACGACCAAAATCGGCCAAAAAAAAAAGTTATTTTTTATAATTTTTCAACTATTTACCATGCAATGGCCATATATTTGGCCATTGGCATGCCTACTACATTGAATACATGCTTTCTTTGGAGCTGTCATGCCTCCGTTTTGTAATTTGCAGAAATGTATTCGGTTAATAGCCGAATACATTTTTGCAGGTTACACTATTCCTGCACAGATGCCTGCATGCTTCCTGGATCACTAATTCACCTCATTTGCATGGTTTTCACCTGCAAATAGGGTAATTAGCATACAGAAGCTGTGTCCGTGCAGGAATAGTGTTGCAGCGCTCGTGCACATCCCGGGAGCTCATTCCTGGATCGCTCCTCAGCCATATTGTGCAGCAGCTCTTGCACTATTCCTGCAAACCATGCAGAGCTTGCTGAATTCTGGGGATTAAGTATCAGGGACAACTTGTACACCCAATAGGGGCTTGTTTCTAATGCCCCACTCTTAATATTTCAGCAGAAAGTGTCAACTAATCTTTTAGGGTACACTCTTGTGTATGGCGACATGCGTGAATGGGCGTTCCTTCATTGAAAGTTGTGCATTAGGCCCGGCAAGCCAGCATGTAAAAATCTACTGCCAATCATTAGCGGACCGGAGTTCTGCTGTGGCGACCCCTAACCGGGAAAAGCCAAAGACACAAACAAACAAGCAAACACTTGTTGTTAACATGCCACACAGTTTATCTATCTCAGTTTTTAATAAATCTATTGTTGAAATAATTCTAGCCAGTCTAATACATTGTCCTATAGAACTACTCTTTTTGCAAAGATAATGTGTGACGGTTGTTAAAATGCAGATGAGTATTGCTGACAGCTGGTTTTCTGTAAATGTTTGATATAATCCACCCCAACTTGAACTAATGTTAGCATCTAAATAATCAGTGGAATCTTTGTTAAATTTGTAAATAAATCTTAAAAATGTACATCCTGATTCAATAAAGTCTACATGGTCTGTTTCCAACATGTGCATTGCAGTGCATTGTTTTGGATTCAGTAAGCAGCTCTCCACTATATATAGAGCTGGGCACAGCATAAGCAGTTGAAGTGTATGCTAATTAAGCAAACCAAGATGGAGGAGCAATTCAACAAGCTATAAAGCAGCCATGGAGGCTCCATGCTGGTTTTCCCTGTGAATTCCAAAACCTACTGGAATATAGCCATAGAAATGAGTCTACACTGAAACAATGTTAGGGGCTGCTGTTGCTTTAATTCATGTGTATGTACAAAAGGCTGAAGTCTTTGCTGCTGCAGCTGATAAAAGACCAAGTCCAAGAAGAAGAGTTTTCAGGCCCTGGGTAACTTATCACAATCTACATGATGTGGAAATGGCAGAGTGCTACACGGTGGATAGAGACACACTGCAGGAACTCTGCAACCTCTGTCATCCTTTACTCAAAGCCAGGGCAAACCCAAGGGAACCCATCCCACTAGAGACAAATATGTGTAGCGCTTAGAATATTAGTTGCAGGTACCTTTCAAAGACCAACAGGGGATAGGCTGGGGATGTCACAGGCATCAGCATCCAGGATCCTCAATCAATTTCTGAATGCTATACTCCACCATGGTAGTGAACGCATATATTTTGCCTGTACTCCTGAGGATAGAGCCAGACATATGCATTTGTTCTACCCTGTAACACACTACCCCAAAGTACTGGGTGCCATTGATTCCACACAAGTTGAAATTAAGGCACCACCCGGGAAACTGTATCAGATGTTCAATAGGGGGGATAGCCCACAGGGTCATTTACTGGGGGATGCAGGTTACGCACTGGAACTGTGGCTGATAACACCCATTAGAAATGCACACACACCTGCTGAAGAATGCCATAATGAGGCACCTGCTCAATCTAGAAATATTATAGAGCATGTGTTTGGGCTGCTGAAGTCATGGTTCTAGTGACTAGATATATCTGGGGGAGCCCTGCAGTATCATCCAAGGACATGTACTATAATATTTACAGTTTGTGCCATGCTACACAACATCATCCTGTGAAAACAACTTCAACAGGATCATAAAGTGGAAGGGGAACACATCCCACTACCAATTTCAAGGTCACCACAGCCACATGCAGGTGAGGAGTCAAGGAGGAACCAGCAGCCACTGTGGTTGTAGGCAGAAATAGGCATGCTCAATATGCCATCATACTGGCTAGCAGACAACACATAGCACCACCCAAGGGCCTAAAGTCTTCCTCCTATGCACATACATATAGTAACATTGATGCCAAACAACTCTCACAACCTTTACATCCCCATGTTTTGGCTGCGTACTGCTTGCATCAGACACTCAGCCGTGAGATACAAATGTTACAATTGCTGGAATTACAAGGTAAGTGTTGAACCTGGAGTGTATTGTGTAATAATATGAATGACTGCCATATCCCTGCATATTGCTACTTGGTAGAGTAAGCAAGTAAAAGGTAGGATATTTTTACAGAAATGACCTTAACGTGTGACAGCAGAGACGTATTTGACTTATATGTGTCCATTATTAAGTAGTAGCCTCAGGCATCAAAGATTCACAGAGTCATACCTCTCAGAAGTAGTGATGCTCAATGCATGCCCTCAGTTTAGCACCTTACCTTTGTACTGGAAAATCATAAAGGAGAGAAGTTAGAAAGTAATGATACACATTGCAGTCTCACAACAGAGATGGAAGAATTTTGATGCTATCAGCTTCTTACATTCTAAGATCAATATAGCTCAAAGTTAAAATTACCAGTTCAACATCACAAATGTAGATATACTAAGCACTAGGCCATCTATGCACCCTGTACATCAGACACAAAGCTTATGTATCACTAAATCCAAAAGATACAAAACAGGGATATGGCATGGTTTTCAACACTTGCTCAGGGTGTTGAGTGGAGGTCAGGAAGCCTAGGCTGACACAAAAGATTGGTGAGTGTGTGTGAGTAAGAAAGAGGAGGAGCCAGACATTTGGATAAAGCAACAAATAGCTAGTTATGCAAAATTAGTTGTAAATGGTGTGTGTGTATGTGTGTGTGTGTGTGTGTATGGGTCCACCAGGTGAAATTGGTGTGTGAATGTCTGCATGAACACAGCCAAGCTGTATGCTAGCTCTATGTCTTGATATATTGTAGTGTGAACCATGCATGGTAAAGGTGGCAGTTCATCATTGTCATACCGGACCATGAGAACTGGCTCTGACAGGAGTTGCACTGGCATTCCGATGGTCATAAACACTGCTGCTACCTGAATGTGTGTCTGTTGGATGAGTTCCCCTCATCAGAACACCCAGGACCATGACACCATGGCCTGCCATGTCTGGCTGTAGACAGCTCAACTACTGGAACAGTGGAAGTACTGCCACTAGGGGACCATGACTGGGTATGACCATACTGGCTAACAGCAGATGATGTGGCTGCCCTATGCCCATGAGAATGCCATCCCCCTCCCAACAGATGTTCCATGACAGACACTGCCCATTCTGATGTGTCATTCATGTAAGCCAGTGAATCGGCAACATGGTGGAGGCAGTCATGCATGTTGGTCTGTGCCACATCTACAATCCTAAGCATTTGGCTGGAGCACCTATGAGAACATGCCTGTGCCTCCATGATGGCCCTAAACATATGCTGATTGGCACAGGAAGAGACACTTGGTTCAGGTGGAGGATGGACTGCAGGCCTCTTCTGAGCACCCCTAACAACCTTCATGCATGGCACCATGTCCACACTTTTGCTATGGCCAGAGTCAACAGGCACTGAAGCCACAATAATCACATTTCCCTGGTTGATTGTCTCACCTTCCACATGTCCAATATCTGATGTCTGACTGGAATGAGTATACGTAGGCCTACTGGCTGTGTCTGATGGAATTACAGGGGATAGCTGTATGTCAAACTTCAGTGTCAGATTCAACCTCTGCACCCCTCAACTGTGCCTCTGTTTGGCCACCATCATTAAAGAACAATTAATACCTCCACTACTATACTCCAATAAATGCTAATAGACAGTACAGCAATACAGACTACAGTCCTGACATCAACATTACACAGTAATATATTACTTTGAATTGCTCATCAGTACTGACATAAAAATGTTTGGCTTATCATGTGCAGGTGATGATATTCTCCCTATTCCAGAGGGTCCTGGAAGAAGTTAAGCAAAAAGTAAGAACAACCTCATCACAATTAACAGCAACACAGGGTGTAATTCTTTTCCCCCTTTATATGTCCATTAACTATACTTTTAACAAGAACTTGGATGACAAATCCAAAAACGTCTTGTGAAATAGAACTAAAGATTGATGTAAATTGCTGTAATATACAACACTATTTAAAAATGGAGATACAAAAGCCTATCTGGAAGCTTCTACTGGGACATGCTTGCTGTCCCTGAAATACTAACACCAATGTCAAGGGCATGCTAATATGCACTTTCATGGAAGCTGTCTGTAATCCTGACAATGGACAAGAACTCTTCATTTGGTGTTAGTGGTGGCTCTCTAGCAGGCCCCCTGGTACCCATCCAATCATGGGCCACTGCAGCTGCTCTCCTCCATGCAGATGAGATAATGTCTGTGGCCCTATGGCACACCTGATCATATGTCCTGTTGTGGCCACCAGCTGCGTTGACTTTGTCAACAATTTGCTAACAAATTTGCCTTCTGCTTGCCATATCTCCACCTCCCCTGTCAAGTAGGAAGGCACTATGTTGACTAAAAGCATCAACAATTATTCCTAGGTGACCTTAAAGAAAACAAAGGTAATACACATAACTATAATGTAACTGTTCTCAGATAAAAATGAAAAGTTAAAATTTCAGTATTACTCACTGGAGAAATATAAAACAGGCTAGAGATCTGAAATTTGAACAACAAACTGGATGCAAAAAAGGAGGGCAGCAGTAGCAACATATCCTTGTTTGTGCCATAACAGAAACACTGCTTTGCTCCCTGACCTCAGAAGAACAGGCAAATGATACATTTTGCTAACAAATCATTTTTGAAAAGCTAAAACAGGCAAATGATACATTTTGCTAACAAACCATTTTTGAAACGTTAAAAGAGCTATCAAATGAACTGTCCCTGAAACATGTCTAAAGTAACACAGAACATTCCATGTTACTGTATTGCCAGTTATTTATACCTGTGAAATGCCCTGGCAAACATGACCATGCCATCAGTACACTTCTAAGTAATACATATAGATAAAAGTGTAGTAATCTTAAAACTATTAAACATATTTTTCTTGATTACATTTCAGGATATAGTATATAGCTGACAAAATGCAAGTATACCCCAAAGTAAAAGTCTGTTGTCTGTGTTCCCCATATTAACAAGTCTCCTCACCTTCAGTTTCCCTAGCTACACAGTTGCCTTTTTATGGTATAGATTCAGGGCTATTATATAGCATGGTGAAGATGTAAATGAGATGTGAACTAATTAGAATTGCTGAATCCCCAAAATCTGGCTCCATATATCACATGTAAACATAGTGCAGGCACTTCCTCAGCTTTTGTTTTTAATGGATTTCACCTGTGAATGCTTATTGGTAGGGAGAAGGAAAACACAAGAGCAATACAGACTGGCCTACATCCAGTGGGTGCGTCAGGTTACACTAAGTGTTAGATGTAATTCTGCCAAGGTTGTAAATATAAGTACCAAACACACAATTCACAAGTTCTGTTCATTGCCATCTAACCTCTCCTTCATTTTTTGGCAACTGCATAATATATTATTGCCATTTAATATCGTCACACACGTTGAAGGACAATGATACAGAAGGGCTTACAGACTGCATGTCTCAGATTAATTGTCAGATAAAAGAAGAAGAATGGGCAACAAACATGCAGAGTACAATAGAGCTACATATTTACAAGCAATACTCAGAAATGGTTGTGCAATCACTCAGTGCACTACATGCAAAATTAATAAATGTACAAATAACTTATAGTGTCATATTACTGTAGATGATGTTGCATTTGGTTGTATGTAGAATTACTTCAGTTCCTTGCTGCAAAGGTGTTTGTGTGGTACAAAGGGATAAGGTACATTTTCTATGTTCTGAAGGCTCATTGGAGTGAGAATTCAAATCTAGACCTATGTAGAAATATGTCATGTACTAGGATTTTGTAGTGTTTATGTAATAGATTGCTTTTCCTCATTTCAACTATTTTTTTTGGTGGGGGGGCTAGTGTTTGCACTATGCACGGCTTTGTGCAAATAAGGGAAATGGAGGGAATGAATGTCAGGTTTGCCTGTGCTTATCCCATTTGCAGAAAGCAGCAGTGCACAAACCGAAGTAGTGGACCACCCAGGAAGCAGCTAGGACCCAGACAGCCAATAACTGAAACTAGATACATTCCATTAGTTCTGTTGGGCACTGCATAAACACAGTAAGAGGCACTGCATCGCGGTTAACCCATAGACCTGAAGAATAATTATAATTTCAAGAAATGTCATTTAGCTAGTCCTGTGGAAACAGGTGTAAGTGTAGGACTGAAGTACAAATGGTCCTAAGTTATAGTGCAGGGTGTGCAACCTATTTTTACTATTGTGACAGTGTGGTTTGTAGTAATGAACTGAAAAATAGACAACTGCGATTTCAACATTCTTGTGGCAGCAAGTGTAAGTGTAAGACTGACATATACATGGCCCTGGGTTCTAATACAGGATATTCCATGCCCTTTTACTGTTGTTCCATTTCTCATTATATTCACTGTCACTTAAAACACTTTAGATAGCTGAGCTGATATGAATTATATGTATGAGTGCCACACCATTATTGTGTTTTCAGATGTATGACTGATGTTATACTGTCTACTATGTTTCTGTAAGTATAATTCTGCTATCTGGACTCTCATGACCTTCACAATTACATAAAGCACATACACAACTTGGTCTATATCCAATAACCTTGTCAGGTCTTACAAATTCATATGTAACAGCTCAAACTGTCAACTGTATTAATGTATAATTCCTGACTATCTGTGAGCAGCACTTCTTCTGTGGCAGAAATGGAAAATCAATGCAATGAAAGAAAATGTTTTGTCCCTTGTACCTAGGTTTGAATCCCATAGTGTAAAAGTCAATTTTCGTCAGTGTATAAAGGCAAAACAAATGTGTGAGGTCATTACATTTATGCCCACAGTGTCTGTCTGCAAACGTAACTCACCAAATAGTTACTTTCCAGTTTCCAATATATATTTCCTGGCTACATCAGTAGACACACCCTCAAACTAAGGCCAAGAGTCAGATTAACCTTCCAATCTCAATTATTTAATTCCCCCTGCTTGTCACTGCTGCACCCCGTTTAACATCGCACAAATGTGGTTCTGGAACTTGTGGTAATTCATCAGTTTCCATTGCTCTCGTTCATCTTGTAGACATGGCTGGTGTTAGAGGGGAAGGTACCCAGTTTAAAGCAGAGAGGTGGGGTTATAAGGGCTACTCTGAAATGTTGGTTACAGGAGTTTGAAACTTCATACATCCCACAGCTGTCTAAGTATATCAGTAACAGAGTACAGGTAAGACTTAGAAAGCTAAATATAGGAAAGATTGGTATGCATAATGCTCTTCTGTTCTTTTCTGTTTTTTCATTAAAGAACAATTAATACCTCCACTACTATACTCAAATAAATGCTAATAGACAGTACAGCAATACACACTACAGTCCTGACATCAACATTACACAGTAATATATTACTTTGAATTGCTCATCAGTACTGACATAAAAATGTTTGGCTTATCATGTGCAGGTGATGATATTCTCCCTATTCCAGAGGGTCCTGGAAGAATTTAAGCAAAAGGTAAGAACAACCTCATCACAATTAACAGCAACACAGGGTGTAATTCTTTCCCCCCTTCATATGTCCATTAACTATACTTTTAACAAGAACTTGGATGACAAATCCAAAAACGTCTTGTGAAATAGAACTAAAGATTGATGTAAATTGCTGTAATATACAACACTATTTAAAAATGGAGATACAAAAGCCTATCATAAGCTTCTACTGGGACATGCTTGCTGTCCCTGAAATACTAACACCAATGTCAAGGGCATGCTAATATGCACTTTCATGGAAGCTGTCTGTAATCCTGACAATGGACAAGAACTCTTCATTTGGTGTTAGTGGTGGCTCTCTAGCAGGCCCCCTGGTACCCATCCAATCATGGGCCACTGCAGCTGCTCTCCTCCATGCAGATGAGATAATGTCTGTGGCCCTATGGCACACCTGATCATATGTCCTGTTGTGGCCACCAGCTGCGTTGACTTTGTCAACAATTTGCTGCCAAATTTGCCTTCTGCTTGCCATATCTCCACCTCCCCTGTCAAGTAGGAAGGCACTATGTTGCCTAAAAGCATCAACAATTATTGATTTTTTCCTAGGTGACCTTAAAGAAAACAAAGGTAATACACATAACTATAATGTAACTGTTCTCAGATAAAACTGAAAAGTTAAAATTTCAGTATTACTCACTGGAGAAATATAAAACAGGCTAGAGATCTGAAATTTGAACAACAAACTGGATGCAAAAAAGGAGGGCAGCAGTAGCAACATATCCTTGTTTGTGCCATAACAGAAACATTGCTTTGCTCCCTGACCTCAGAAGAACAGGCAAATGATACATTTTGCTAACAAATCATTTTTGAAAAGCTAAAACAGGCAAATGATACATTTTGCTAACAAACCATTTTTGAAACGTTAAAAGAGCTATCAAATGAACTGTCCCTGAAACATGTCTAAAGTATCACAGAACATTCCATGTTACTGTATTGCCAGTTATTTATACCTGTGAAATGCCCTGGCAAACATGACCATGCCATCAGTACACTTCTAAGTAATACATATAGATAAAAGCGTAGTAATCTTAAAACTAATAAACATATTTTTCTTGATTACATTTCAGGATATAGTATATAGCTGACAAAATGCAAATATACCCCAAAGTAAAAGTCTGTTGTCTGTGTTCCCCATATTAACAAGTCTCCTCACCTTCAGTTTCCCTAGCTACACAGTTGCCTTTTTATGGTATAGATTCAGGGCTATTATATAGCATGGTGAAGATGTAAATGAGGTGTGAACTAATTAGAATTGCTGAATCCCCAAAATCTGGCTCCATATATCACATGTAAACATAGTGCAGGCACTTCCTTAGCTTTTGTTTTTAATGGATTTCACCTGTGAATGCTTATTGGTAGGGAGAAGGAAAACACAAGAGCAATACAGACTGGCCTACATCCAGTGGGTGCGTCAGGTTACACTAAGTGTTAGATGTAATTCTGCCAAGGTTGTAAATATAAGTACCAAACACACAATTCACAAGTTCTGTTCATTGCCATCTAACCTCTCCTTCATTTTTTGGCAACTGCATAATATATTATTGCCATTTAATATCGTCACACATGTTGAAGGACAATGATACAGAAGGGCTTACAGACTGCATGTCTCAGATTAATTGTCAGATAAAAGAAGAAGAATGGGCAACAAACATGCAGAGTACAATAGAGCTACATATTTGCAAGCAATACTCAGAAATGGTTGTGCAATCACTCAGTGCACTACATGCAAAATTAATAAATTTACAAATAACTTATAGTGTCATATTACTGAAGATGATGTTGCATTTGGTTGTATGTAGAATGACTTCAGTTCCTTGCTGCAAAGGTGTTTGTGTGGTACAAAGGGATAAGGTACATTTTCTATGTTCTGAAGGCTCATTGGAGTGAGAATTCAAATCTAGACCTATGTAGAAATATGTCATGTACTAGGATTTTGTAGTGTTTATGTAATAGATTGCTTTTCCTCATTTCAGCTATTTTTTTTGGTGGGGGGGGGCTAGTGTTTGCACGATGCACGGCTTTGTGCAAATAAGGGAAATGGAGGAAATGAATGTCAGGTTTGCCTGTGCTTATCCCATTTGCAGAAAGCAGCAGTGCACAAACTGAAGTAGTGGACCACCCAGGAAACAGCTAGGACCCAGACAGCCAATAATTGAAACTAGATACATTCCATTAGTTCTGCTGGGCACTGCATAAACACAGTAAGAGGCATTGCATGGCGGTTAACCCAGAGACCTGAAGAATAATTATAATTTCAAGAAATATCATTTAACTAGTCCTGTGGAAACAGGTGTAAGTGTAGGACTGAAGTACAAATGGTCCTAAGTTCTAGTGCAGGGTGTGCAACCTATTTTTACTATTGTGACAGTGTGGTTTGTAGTAATGAACTGAAAAATAGACAACTGCAATTTCAACATTCTTGTGGCAGCAAGTGTAAGTGTAAGACTGACATATACATGGCCCTGGGTTCTAATACAGGATATTCCATGCCCTTTTACTGTTGTTCCATTTCTCATTATATTCACTGTCACTTAAAACACTTTAGATAGCTGAGCTGATATGAATTATATGTATGAGGCGTGCCACACCATTATTGTGTTTTCAGATGTATGACTGATGGTATACTGTCTACTATGTTTCTGTAAGTATAATTCTGCTATCTGGACTCTCATGACCTTCACAATTACATAAAGCACATACACAACTTGGTCTATATCCAATAACCTTGTCAGGTCTTACAAATTCATATGTAACAGCTCAAACTGTCAACTGTATTAATGTATAATTCCTGACTATCTGTGAGCAACACTTCTTCTGTGGCAGAAATGGAAAATCAATGCAATGAAAGAAAATGTTTTGTCCCTTGTACCTAGGTTTGAATCCCATAGTGTAAAAGTCAATTTTCGTCAGTGTATAAAGGCAAAAACAAATGTGTGAGGTCATTACATTTATGCCCACAGTGTCTGTCTGCAAACGTAACTCACCAAATAGTTACTTTCCAGTTTCCAATATATATTTCCTGGCTACATCAGTAGACACACCCTCAAACTAAGGCCAAGAGTCAGATTAACCTTCCAATCTCAATTATTTAATTCCCCCTGCTTGTCACTGCTGCACCCCGTTTAACATCGCACAAATGTGGTTCTGGAACTTGTGGTAATTCATCAGTTTCCATTGCTCTCGTTCATCTTGTAGACATGGCTGGTGTTAGAGGGGAAGGTACCCAGTTTAGGGCAGAGAATTGGGGTTATAAGGGCTACTCTGAAATGTTGGTTACAGGAGTTTGAAACTTCATACATCCCACAGCTGTCTAAGTATATCAGTAACAGAGTACAGGTAAGACTTAGAAAGCTAAATATAGGAAAGATTGGTATGCATAATGCTCTTCTGTTCTTTTCTGTTTTTTCTCCAGCTACCAATGAGCATGAGTTCAATAGGCTGGCTCATGCTGCTCAACTGTTGAGGCTGAGGGAAGCAAGGGGTATGTATGCAACAGAAGAGAAGTGTAATTGTAGGTTAAATATTAAAGATAGGGGGTATTTTATACAGATGTATCGAATTGAGCATGCATATCCCAATTGTAAAAGCAAGTATGTGTGTATTAGTCTGTAGCACAAACCAATTTTAAGAGTCAAGGATTAGGCTGTAGTCAGAGGCTGTGAGTTCAAGTACCATGATTCACAACTGTACCATACTATTTGTTTCTTTAATAATATTTATGTTACATTAAAAACTTTATACAAGTGGTACAAATGCCCTACAGTAAACTGTAATATGTATACTTGGAACAATATATGCACATTTCAAGGATTACTTTCAGCAATCTGTAGCATACTGTATATCTGTTAGGACATATACTTAAGTGTAATATATCAGATAGAAGAGTTGTAGCACTGTGTTAATGCATTGCATGTGATATATGATAGTACTAATTTTATCTCTCTTTTTCTCTCTCCTCAACCCTTATCTATCCTTTTCATTTTATGCTATGTGTCATCAAACTGTCTCCATGTCCTCCATGTGTACCACATCACTAAATGCTACACAGCACAGCGAGGTAGGCCAGCCCCATTGGTTTAGCCTGACCCTGCTCCACAGGCTCCAGCACTGATGCCTAGCACATCTGGTAGCCAACCTGGCAGCAATGATGCTGCTGCCCCTGCACTACCTGCACCTTCAGGTAGTACTAGCCAAGAGGCTGGTACAATGGTACCCACTGGAAGCAGTGACAGAGGTGGCAATTTCATCACCTGGCGTGAGTTGCCAGGGTTAGTGCATAGGGTCATGCACTGCACCATTAGTGTTCGCCTATGCCAGATGAAGAGGCTGCTCTCTCTCATTGTCTGAAGGAGGAGAAGAAGTCAAGCATGCTACCCACCAGCAGCAGAGTAAAGGGGACAGTGATGACAGTCCAGTGGGTGAGGACTTGATTCTCACTGTCTCCAAGCTTGATGGGCATTAACCTGTATTGTCCCCTTCTTCACTCCATTCATGGTGTCCCCAACCTTTTAAGTCACTCACCATCCCTGTCTCTTGTCTTGTCTTCTTTGTTTGCATTTTCTGCCTCACCTACCCAACCTACCTGCCCAGTCATATCTACATCCATTACCCAACAGTCCTACCTTACCGAATTAAAAAAAAAAAATGTCCTATACATTGCTCTCCATTTTGCACACATGACTACATTACACACTTGATTTGATCCAATTGACTATATAAAATGATTGCATTGTTGTCATCCCTCTCTCTGGAGGTGACAGTCCAAATAAAGCTAATATTCTTCATATCAGATTTTGCTGTTGAAGAAAAGGATAGCTATGGTTCTTTCCTACATCCCTCCTGCACATTCCTATATTGTTTTCCCTTTGTTCTTCCCCCTGCTTTCTCCCCATTTCACCAATTTCCTAGCTACCTCATTTTCACCACTTTAATTGGGTCAAAAAGTAGAATCATACACAACACATATAAGTAGCAGAAAAAGCAATGGATCCTGTCACTTTTTAGCCTCTCTGTTTGCGTGGAGTTTGGCATCATGCAGCAATGCCAAGCGGTGGTGAGCAGTGGTACAGTATTGTGGTTATCTCTGCTTCAACCCACCATGCTATGCTAATACACAGGAACAGAAGCACTGTGTATAATTAATGCCATTGCATTATACTGTTTGTCAAAAATATTACTTGATGTGGATTTGAACCCAGTATCGTCTGAGCTCAAAAAAATGTCAGTGCATTTACACCTGCTGTCACAGAGTCAGTTAAGCAGCAGGTGTGTTTCATAGACTCATTACTAACTCTCAGAGTTTAGCAATTTGGTTCATGTTTGCACACTGCTTAACAACTGGCAAAGAAAAATGAATGGAAATGTGTATGTCACATGTGCAAACACTTTGCTAACTGGCGAGCAAACCTGCTGCTCGCCGGGCTATGGAAAACTACATATTACTGTGTATTAGTGCTGTTTACTGCCCATTTTTCATGTTTATGACATGAAATTACATGTGGAAACATAACAAACTGAAGGCCCTACCTAACAATATGTCAAATTTTACAACACAGGCACATGTTGCCTTCCCCCAAGCACTGCAACCCTGGTGTCTCAGTACTTTTTCCACACATATATCAACTGCACTACATAAATTAATATGTGTGTGATATTCAATACACATTAATCTAGTTACATGCAGAACTAGAACTATTTACCCATCAGCCTAAACAGCCTTATCTGCATGACTATGGAAGGAATCATCATGGACCTTATCCTCAGGGGCATAGGTGACTTTCCACACACGTGACTCAACCCATTTTGATTCTGTCAAGGGTAGATCTTACTTAGTAAACCTAGTGGATTATTTGATAATGACCCCAAACACCTGGGTGAGGAATAACAGGACATACCGCCTATGTGGATTTATCCAAGCCCTTTGACACTATCCCCCATTCAGGTATCATAGAGAAACTCCCATTGGGGGATTAACACATATATTACTAGATGGATAGCTAACTGGCTCACCAACAGAATGCACACTGTCAACGTTGGGTAGTGCACCTCCACCACTAGACCACTTACCAGTGGAATACCACAAGGATCTGTGTTGGGTCTTCAACTGTTTAGAAACTATTTCTGTGAAGTCCAGGCAAAGATAGATGGGCTGTGACTTACCATGTTTGCAGATGATTGTCAACTGGGCACACTCATATCGAGTCCCCCAACAATATTAACATATTACAGAAAGGGCTGACACAGGCAAATGATTGATGCCAAACTCATGAACTGAACCTTAAAAGTAAAAAATGCCTTATTGTCCCCCTTGGCAATGAAGTACCCCTGCTAATTATGATAAACATATCACCCCTCTAAGCTCAATTACTGTGTTGCGAGACTTGGGAACACACATTGCTAGTGATCTACACTTCACTCAGTATGTGTCCATAGTAGTGAGGCACACATTCTTCACTGCACACCTCATAACTAAGGGCCTCACATCCAAGACCAGGGAGGTCTTAGCTCCATTGTACTGATCCTTATCAGACCACTAATTGAGTACAATGCTCCCTTCTTCTGCATCTCACCAGACACCTGCAGCAACTGGACAAAACACAGACATTTGTGACTGGGAGAATCCAAGGCCTCCAAAGCATGACATATATTGAAAGACTAAAAGACTTGTCACTGTACGTAGTATCATGCAGGTTGCTGACAGGTGACCTATGCCTAGCCTACCAAGCTGTCTCAGACCCTACCCAACTAGTAATGCTGGACATCTGCAAATCAAATTGGACAAGAATAACTTGCTCCAGGGATCTTGACCTAGACTGTGACATAAACTGAATATGATGAGGAGACAGATATCTCTCCCAGTGATTGCCATTCCTCTGTAATAGGTTTGTACTACATGTGAAGCAGTGCTCCTCAATGACCCTATTTAAGTGCAACCTTCACAACTGGATGGGTGATTGTACATCCACTCCTGAGGTGGCACCTCTGTCCCTCATGGACAGGGACAGTCAATGCTGATCACAACATTGGTCTGCTAACAATGACCATCTAACTATGCTCAATAAGAGTACTTGTGTTTTTACATGGATAGTTTTATAAATACCCTAGGGCCATTAGCATAATAACATCCTATGAACCCATGCAGGCCTCACAACATCTTCTCTTTAACATGTCCTGTTGATGTTATACATTATAAGCTGGCCTGCAGCTTTGTAAAAGTCAGACTTGTGCCATGGTACTTGCATAAAGTACTGTTTTGTAGTCTGTGCACTTAGGTAGGGGTTCTGTTTACACCGTGGGTAACTGTGTGTGTGTGTGTGTGTGTGTGTGTGTGTGTGTGTGTGTGTGTGTGTGTGTGTGTGTGTGTAGGTGTGTGTGTAGGTGTAAGTGTATGCGTGTCTAGCCAGAACAGCAGAAGTGTGTATCCCACACTTACCACTCCAATCCCATGGATTGCCAGTCTTTTGATACTTGCACATGCCTACACATCCATTTCATGTAGGCCTATCAACCTCTTCTCTCTAACATGTCCTTTTGATGTCATCCACTATATGCTGGCCTGCAACCTTGTAAAAATCAGACTTGTGCCATGGTGCTTGTGTAAGCTACTGTGTTGTGTCATCTGTGTCCTTAAGTAGGGGTTCTGTTCTCACTGCAGTCAACTGGGTATGTATGTGTTTCTACACATGCTTGCAGAGAAAGCATTTTACAACAGCATGTGGAATTGTGCTCTTACCATTTTTCCTCCCCAGGCACTGCTGATGATTTGAGCCATGTGCTTGCCTTAAATACAGAGTTCTGTTGTCTGTGTGCTTAGATATGAAGGGGTTTTACTCTCATTGCAGTCAACTGTGTGTTTGTGCACTTGCTTGACATTGGGGAGAACATTTTACAACAGCATGTGGGATATTGCTTTTACCATCTTCCTCTCACCAGACTGCTGATTTGCGAATGTGCAGTATGCACATCAGGGTAGGGTCAGAGATGGCCTGTAGTCCAGGCCCAAGTCACCTCATCCTTTCCAATACGGATTTCAGGAACAGGACTTTCAGTCAATTATTGTGCATCATGGCATGGTTTGTAGGACCTGTATTTTCTTGTTGTGAAATGCCTGTGGTCTGTCCAGCTGCTGCAGGTATTTGGTAAGGTACATGCAAAAGGAAGCATTATACTCTATTAGTGTTCTGATGAGGTTTGGGTACAGTGCTGTTATATCATCCTCAGATCTGGATACAATGGCCTGACTTCTGAGATGCACAAAGTAACCTTTTTATACAACAGTGGACACTTTGTCAAAGTTCAGATTGCTATCTACATGTGTTCATAGATCTTGCACCACTATTTTCAGCACAGGGGGAGTGTTGTCAATGGACCACTTACCAAGAAATTCCACTTTGCATGAGGCCCAAATCCTGATACATTCTATATTTATTAGTAGACTATGTGGCTTTGATTATTTGTGTGTGTTAGCCCCTCTTATAATATGTTAACATCATTGATGGACATAACGAAAGCCACATGTCATATTCTGTAGCCTGGACTGTCATTAAATAGATTACAAACAGTATATGGCCCTGCACAGATCCTTGGGATACACCAGTGGTGACAGCTCTAATGGCAGAGGTTGATTCACCAACTTTCACAGTATGTGGTCTGTCATTGAGGACATTGGTTAACCATCTAGTGACATAAGTGTTAATCCCCAGCTAGTAGAGTTTTTCAATGATACCTGATTGGAGGATTGTGTCCAAACTCTAGGACAGATCAAGACAGGTAGTATGCACTTACCTTCATTCAGGCCTATCACAAAAATCAATGGACTGTGACAATGTCACATATCACCTGCAGTGTGACTCAGAACATATGCCTGCCTGACATGGTTTGATACACACTTCAACATACCCTCCAGATGGACTATGTTCCCATAGTAGGGTGCACATCAACATGAATCCATCTGAGTGAGGTGGGGACTGCACCTCATGTGTGCATGTATAGACACAGTCTGACTCTCCTGATCTGTGAGGTAGGCCAACATGTCATCATGGACCTTCTCTGCATGGACACTAGTAATATCCCAGCTGTGTGCAACAGACATGTGTGAGTAGTTGATGCTACATCTGTCTGTTACATCTATCATATGTCCTCAAAGATTTCATGTATGGCATGTAGAATGACAACACTATCATCCTGTGGAACTTGAAAAGGCCAAGATAGTTGACACGAGTCCACATTGACATATTTACTCCACACTGACAGATGTGGCCATCAACATCTATATCACCAATTGGGTAGAAAAGTGGATCACATACATGGCATCTAAATATGTAGAAATGTATGAAGTGACCTATATCTCATGTCCAGTGATCAAGTCTGTACATCAGGGCTGTTTGCCAGGGCCTTTCCTGTCCATGATTTAAATGACAGATGTCAAGAATGACATACAAATCATGTGTCCCAAAAGCTGGTTGAAGAACTACAAATTGTGGACAATCATTGACCCCAACTGTGATATTGGTATAATACAGACAGTATCAACACGCACCAAAGATTGCTGCCACAGCAATGACAACACATGAGATGAAAAAAAAACAAATGCACAAGCCAAGGATCATGTAGAAGTCACACCCTATCAGCAAACTAGTTGTTATGTGGCCTGTGTCCTGGAATATATGATATGTGGAATGCCCACAAGCATGTGTCCACGGTGGTGCATGCTCCCTTGTATGTAACACAACTACTGAGTATATGCAGGACATCCACATGCAAGGCCATAATACCTTCAAAGTTCACAGCCTTCACCACATCAATACCTGAATACAGTGTACCCTTCCTCATGTCCTCCCTACACATCTTCCAATGATGTGTAACTGAAGTGTATCACCTTTGCCACTGGGAGAGGTCACATATCTATTTGTACACACCTAGGAGTTAGTTTTGTTGCACAAACATTACTGTATGATGACACAAAACCCCCATTAAGGTATAATACCATATATACATGTGTTATCTGTTTTGGTGATGCAATCAGTACATACATAGTTGTTTAACGACATTGATGGCATGATTTACATTCATGACAGTACAGATTGTGCCATATATATATCTGCCATGCACAGCAATCAACTAGCCTGTAGTTATCATGTCAAGTATGTCTCCTCACACCTCCAGCATATGTTAGTGTCAAAACAGTGTGCTTAATTACACTCATAGATGGCTGACATGTCATACTAGCTGTACAAGTGTGTTGATACAGAACTATCTATGCTCACTCAGAATCACATATGTTGTGTCAGACACATGGGTATTACTGGTAGTATTATTCTGATAATGTCCATAATTGTGCATGCTGTTTTTAGTGTTGGCCAGGAACCTGTAACTGTGTCCCACTTGTTGGAAGCCTCTGCTGGACAATGCAGGCATATTCGTGCAAATCAGTTTGCACATCTTCACAATATGCACCCAACCACAGTTATATAGAACATATCTGATAGAGGTCCTCTCCATTTTTCATGTCTGGATGCTTCTATCACACAGACATCTTCTTCACTAATGTACATTTGTCACTGTGCAGTCCATACTGTGCCATGTGGAGATATGATTAGTGTTCCTGCTGCAACTGCATAACCTATCTATATTCTAGGTTTGTTCCTACTTAAATTTACATCCTTACCCCTGCAAACTTTCTTTTTCTCTAGTCAATCTGTTTCCTCTATCCACCCTCACCCTTTCATCTATCCACATCTTTCTCTCCATTCTGTTTCCTATAAAACCCAAACACCTTCAGTATACTGGCAAGATATCTTTTCTTCAGTATACTACCCTTAGAGTACAATAATTTAATCACTTTACTAGTTTGTGACTCTTGACCACTAAAAATCTACGCATATCATGCATTTGCACACTTTCAACTTTTGTATATTACTGTCTGTTTTGTAATATTGCTTGTATATCCAATTGTTTTATTTTACATTTTATGTATTGTTATATTGTGGAGTTTTTCTCCCTGGGCCTCCACTGAAAACAGGTTCTTTTGGCCCAGTGGACTTTCCCTGCAAACAAATGCCAATAAATAAATAAATAAATAACTGTCTTCCTTTTACATGCCCTCATGTGCGGTACATCACAGTGTTTCACCTGCCCTCCTTCCCAGTGTTCATCCCTAAACTTCATCTGTGTGTCCCTATTCAGTAAACACACTTCCCATGATTGTTTATTATAAATTACAGTCCATGTACCTTTACAGAGCATTCACACAACTTGTACAGATTGCCTGATATGGGATTCCACAATACTCTGCACTGTATACACTGTCCTGTACTGTGCTTGGAACATATACATTAATATATGTTAAACCCTGGTGATCATTGTGGCATTCCACGCAATCCCACTAACCCAATTTGCTCTGATGTAAATAAGTTCACAATCTGTGTTGCTTTACACAGTTTTCTGACTGCCAACACTGTTGCCAGCCATGAAACCCTGCTTGTTTACATCTGAATGTGGTGCACAGCATAAATATGCATTAAGTGCTGCTGCTCAACGTGCAAACACGTAAACTCTGTGTAGGCCTTACACAAAGTCTCCCCAGAGTTTACTGAATCCAAGATGTAGAGTTAGTTAAACATTGAAAAACTCTTATTTTTTTCAACAGGGCTGTTCTATAAAATAAATATATTGTCTAAAAACGTGACATATAATTTGCAGTATTTAAATAGTTTGGTATTGACGATACAGTGGGATTTTTACACTTTTAGCATTAAATTTGCTTAAGTGGGGCACACGCTGCACCCATCACTACTCCTTTTATTTGCCTGTAAAGCTCCCCTTAAAGAAAATAAAGTTATCAAGTACCAATTTCATGAGGTCGGTAATCAAACTGACTTCAGCATGGGGAAGGAAGTAACACTCCACTAAACTTTCATGAAAGAGTTCAAGTCCTTCCACTGATGGGATGCAACTGAAAAGATCTATCACATCAGTTGTGAAGAAAATCAATTCTCAGTCCTTAAGTCCTGATTTAAACGACTTGCAAAATCCCAGGAATCCTTTAAAATTTGGAAGTGTGTAGATAAAATAGGTTTTAACCATCTGTCAATAAAAGTGGCAGTGGGGTAGGTTTCAGAACCCTGGGATGCTACAATAGCCCTAAAAGGCGGATCTATAATGTTCTTGTAAACTTTCATTTTACCAGAAATTCTAGGAATTCTAGGTGAAATTTTCATTTGGAATTCATGTATGTCTTTGATTAGAATACCTTGTAGAAGTAAATCATCCAAGAATAAATCAATTCCTGCATGTCCAGCATTTTATTTTAGAAAGACAACAAAATAATTTATGAACACAAATATATTACATGTCACAACACTAACTATGCTTTATACATACATTCTATCAACTGTTAAAACTTTGAGGGGGTTAGATTTGTTATACTGGACAGTATCACACATGATATTAGGGGCAGAAACTGAAAAACTAGACAAGTGCAAAAAAATATATTGGCAGGTGAAATTAAACACCACTAGTACTACAGGAATTAATGAAAATGTTTCCATCACCCCATTGTTAAAATCAAGGGCTACAAAACTATGAAAATACTACAATAAAGCACTAGTATACACTCATACTACTTCGCAATGTGTTCGTTCCAGTGCCTACACCTTCTAGATGTCACCAAAGTCAACAACCTAGCTGGAAATTCTCTATTTTCTAACTACATTCCTAAAATATGGAATAAGCTGCCAACCCAAATAATATCTAACAGCTCTATTGTACAATTTAAAAAGCTCCTTAAGTCGCACTTAGACATCTGACTATGTTTCAGCAACTCTCCAGGATAGACCTTCCTTAGTCTCCTTCCAAACTATTGTACTTTAAAGTAAAAAAAAATCTCACAGCTAGTATTAATAACATCTGTAGGAAAATAATTTTCTGTATCATTTAAATTGTATTTTATGCATGATGATGTATAGTGTGAATGCTTCTAGCAAAAGTATTGTATTCATTATGTATCTCTTACTTGCTGTCAATGCAGTAATTCCTAAATGTTTGCTAACTTATGTTTTGTCTATAATTACTACTTCTGTATCCTTTTTGTATGTTTGTTAAACTCCCAGTTTTTCTGTGCTACAGCTTTTCTCCCCGAGCCTCCACTGAAAATGGACCTGTGTCTAGTCAGACTTTCCAGGTAAACAAATGTAAAATAAAATACATACATAAAATAAAATAAAATAAATAAATAAATAATAAAGGGGTGGTTAAACATTCCAGACTTTCAATAGGTGGTAATAGATTTTTACTGTGATTTACGAATACCTTTGCAATATTTTATCACTTTATGAACTCCTGCATTTTCTTTGATTAACTTACATATTTTACAGAGGAACAAAGACCATTTTGGTTAATTTAATATTCCATTCTTAACAGTGGTATAGGATTTAAATAATGTTTAATATGTTTTTATAAACTGTTTAATCCATGGATTTACTAATATACAGTACATATGCACTGTCAAACTCATAATTTTAACAATTTGGACTGTTCCAGCATTTTAAATGCTAAAGTAACACATAATGTGGTGGCTTTAAATGTACAATTACTTGTGGTTATTAATTATACCTAATTAAGTAGGGTGTTTACATAAACCACAAACCCCTGTTGTTGAGTTATTCATGCTGATTAAGTCTTGCTTGTGACACAAAATGCTATGTTTTATGTGTAGCATTCAATCCATTTTGTCATGTTTGTGGCATATTAAAGTTTCTCAAGTGGAGCAAAGCTGAGTTGTGTGGTCCTTTTTATCCATTCCAGTGCACTGGGTTTTCTTGTTTTTGGTGTGGCAATGTGCACAGCAATTTTCTTTTTATAACTAATTAAGTGACTAAACTGACAAATGAACAAATAAATTATTAATACATAATGGAAAAACGTGCAAGGTGCGACAAAAAATTACTAGAAACAAAAAACACTGCCCTGGTCAGAGACCACCAAGTACAATTTAGCATAAACCTTAAATCAATGTTTTCGTCAACAAGACTTCATCAGAAATGTATAAAACTTACACATAACTCACTATAAGTACTCTAATCATAATGGAAACACAATTAAAATCATTCAATTAACTAATTAAATAGTATGCAATTAAGAACAACATTCATTAAAGTTTGCAACAACCAATAAAAAATAATGTCAAAATGTGCAATCACTTTTTAACATATACCCTGCAATTTTTTTAAAGAAACATTTGATATTAGAAAGAACTTATTGTAATAAAAAAGATAGATCTTGAATGGAACACACCCCAAAAGAATGGTCCAAACAACAAACAAAAGTCCAATCCACTTGTTCAGTTGAAAGCACTTTATTAAAGTAAAAACAGTACAGTTTGTTTGGACCATTCTTTGTGGTGGCGAGTGTTCCATTTTTGTTATCTGCTTGGCGTTTTGAGTTTACAAACATTTGATATTAATAATATCTTTCAAACCTGGTGTTTTGTCTGCCCTTAAATTAATTTGCCATTTGGTCTCCCTTTGTTCTAAATAGTTCTTAAAGTCGTCCCCTCTTAAACTCAATCTACCTTGTTCTAAAACAGAAAATAGGAACTTATTGAAACCGATGCATTCCATGCTATGTCTGTAAAGAACATTCTTGGTGTCCCTCCTTTTCATACTGTTTATATGTTCTCTTATCCTAATATTTAAACATCTGGTCATCATTCCTACATAAAATTTTAAACATGTGGCACAAACGGCTATGTAAACCACTCTATAACTTTTACAAGAAAAACTCCTTTAACTGGAATAGTATATGAAATATGGGGCAGTTCCACATGTGGTCCCTCTAAAATATACCTGCACATTGTGCACCCCTAACATTTGTACATGCCATGTGGCTTATTTGTAAAATGTATTTCACAAGTCACAGAGTCCCTACCCTTCTCTAACACAGTTTTTAAGTTATAATCATTTCTATACACAAATCTAGGTCTCGACCCCACTGCTTTGAACAGCTCATGATTTCCCTCAATAATTTTCCAATCTTCTTCAATAACATTACGAATGATGCCTCCGTCTATAGTCATAGACATATCAAAACACAAATGCCTCTGCTCTGACTCTGCTCTATCATATTCCTTAAGAATGGCTATAGGTGCTTTTTTCAAAATAGGTGGATACCAGGTTTCTCTCCTATCTCATACATACTTGGCCTGTTCTTCCAACAAGCTTTCCTCATACCCCCTGTCTGTAAACAGTTTTGTAATATATTTAAACTCTTCAGCCAACAAATGATCCTCACTGGTCATTCGGCTGGCTCAGATAAATTGCCCCTTGGGGATGTTGTTTTTCATAAATCTAGGATGCTGACTGGAATACTATAAGTAGCTGTTCATAAATGTTCTCTTTCTATGGATTTTACTTACAAACATTCTATTAATGTCATCCCATTTTAAATTTACATCCAAATAATTTATACAAGTACCAACATCCCCAACTACAAATTTAAAAAAAACAGAAGCTGTATTCAACTGGCTGACTAAAGATGCCACTGTGTCAGCGCCACCAGCTATGATAAAGACCAGGTCATCAATGAACCTCTTGTAATACAAAACATAAAAAGCATCCTTAAAAGTCTCTAAAATATGATGTTCCCACCATCCCATGACAATGTTAGCAAAAGAGAGGGCTACCAGATACCACATGGCTATACCTTTGACATGTTTATAGTATTGATTGTTGAATAAAAAATAATGATTACCCAAAATAATTTCTAATAAACTGCAATATAAATTAATATTAGTACTAGACATTTTTGTATATTGACTTAAATAAGCTCTGACATATTTGATGCCTGAATTATGTGGTATGCAAGTGTATAAAGAGATGACATCTAGAGTAAACAATGTGCTTCTTTGAGTCAAACACAACAGTATTGCTAAACTCCCTAATGCTTTCTAAGAAATTCCATTAATCCTTAAGAAAGGACCCCAAATTCTGCCCTAATGGATTCAAAAGGGCATCCACCATCAAAGGCATACCTGCGGTAATATAAAGGGGAGCCGAAATTATAGGCCTAAAAGAAGGATCAGATAAACTCTTATGAGTTTTCGGAATACCAAACAAGATGCCAATTTTTGGGTTCTCAATATTACAAAAATTATATGTCACCTGGTTCAAATCTCCACTCATCAAACTGTCATATAAAAAAATTGAAATGTATTTGTAACATTTATGAATGTCATTAACACCCACTCTCTTGTATTCATATTCATTGGATAACATATTCTCCATTTTGTTAGCATAAAGACACTGGTCCATGACTACTAACATACCCCCCCCCCGTCACTTTTCATAACTCAAATGTCTTTGTTGTCAGCCAACACTTTCATAGCTGACCTCAATTCTACACTCAAATTATCATAATATCTCACATATCTGTTAGTGTTTTTTGCCAACAATTCTCTCAATTCATTTTCACATGATGTTTCAAACACTTTTAAAGTATGATTTAACAGTCGATTATAACTGGATGGTTTAACAAACAAAGGTTCAAAACTTCTGACATCTTTTAAAATATATTTCAAATTTAATTTTCTAAGGTATTTTTTTAAATCTAATACAGTATTAGTAATATTCGCCCTCTTGGAAGGCACAAAGTTCACACCAAGTCTTAAAAAGCTTCAACTGGCATTCACTTAATTCAAAATTGGACAAGTTCAAAATGTCTGTCTCAGATTCATTATACCTTGCTCGTTGTCTGTCGATGAGTCGGAAATCAGTCATCCTTTCTTCTTGGTGACCATAGATTTTATTTTCAAAGTTCTCTGCTCTTTCTCATAAGTTAAAAAAGCCTTTGGTTTGACGCCAAGCTCTTTTTCAATCTCCTTTCCATTAGACGCATGTGAAATGTCATGGATTTGTTGAACTGCCATCTCTGATATCATATCTGTGTTAGAAACACTGCCAGGTCCCACCTCATTACCTTTCGACAAACACTTTCTCTCACACTGAATTACTTCTGCTGATGTGTTGGAACCCTTCCACCCCACTCTTTAAGGTGGACTGACCCAGAAAACTGTTGTTTCTTACCAAAAAATGAAAGATTCTTATTTTTATTAGTTGAAAAAACAGTATACGCTGTATCCATTTCATATGCGGCTAAATCACGGTCTAATTTATTATTGTTTCTTTGAATCAAGCCTTTCTCATGTTGCTCAATGTCTTCAAGCAACAAAGTATGTTCAGTTCTTTCACTATACACAAACTGAAATCTAGTCTCTATAGCATGTTCCACTTTAACAAATTCTTTCTTTAGCTCCTTAAGGGTTTCATGATTATGTTCAATGAGTAAACCCAAGAAAACTGATACCCGCTGAGCTGAAAAACTCTTTTAGCTTAATGAAAAAATAATCTTTCTCGGTAAAACCATTAGGACATTTAAAAAAACCTTAAGCCCTTCTTTACAATACCAGGTTCAATACACTTGTGGAAATACTTGTTTTCAGTGTCCACACTCTTGTATTTCTTAAGTAATTTGTTTAAGCAATCACATTGTTCTCTATATAGAGTCAATTTACCTGAGTCCACTAACCTTTTGGTGTTTGTGAAAGGGTTTATATTAAATCACAGAATGCTTAACAAAGTGAACAGTGATTGATCGACCCTATGTAAGCGAAAGCTTACAATGTCGAAGTGTCAGAACAGCGATTTTTTTTCCAAGGGAAAAAAAATCACTGTTCCAACAAAAAAATAAATAAATAAAAATCAATTTCAAACCCCCCACACCCCCTACTTAAGTATACCAACTCCGAGACCACACCACAGTGCCAAAAATGGCAAAGTACCGAAGCAGCCAAGCGAATTCCTTCCCAGGGAAAGAATTCGCTTAACATCCGCTTCGATATTTTGCGTTTTCAGCCTTTTAAGTTTGACCAAGACGCATTCGAAAGAATGTGTCTTTGGTCTTCTAATATAGACCCTTTGTGAAAGGATTAACACCATTATTTAAAACCACTGCAATATTGGCATAAGTGTTGCATGGCTTTGCAGCCCTTTCCTCCAGCATATCATTCTTTTTCGAAATCATGGTACTCTGCTCCTTGGTATTCACCTCAATGACAGTCTCCGTCTCGTCCTTGGACCCAAAACATGCTGATTCCACTTGGGAATGCTCCCTCACCAATAATTGCAGGGATTTTTGTATGTCTTCCATGGTCTTAAGTAAGGCATGTGTTAAACTCTGCTCCAGAGTCCCTTGGATGGTATAGATGCTCACATCCATTAACGGATCTCCCTGTGTCTTGAACATGGCTGCACGGTATTACAACAATTAACGGAAGAACATGCAAGGTGCAACAAAAAGCTACTAGAAACAAAAAACACTGCCACAGTCAGAGACTGCCAAGTACAATTTAGTGTAAACCTTCTTTAATCAACACTTTCATCAACAAAAAGAAATATAATAATCCACCGGGTAAATGCTCCATTGCTGTCAAAAAGAATAAAATGTAGAAAGTGTAAAAGCAACAAAAGAGCGACCAAGGCAAAAACAGTCACTGAGATAAACAAAGTCAGTGAATCCTTTACCATAAAATGATTTATTGAAGCAGAATGAACCATAAAAAGTGGTAAGCGCTTTCGCATAGAGCTTCCTCAGACCAACAATAAACACAAGAGTAAAACCATCTTATATAAAAGAATTTGAACATCAGGTCCTCCAATCATGGAAGAGTACCAATTAGTCACCAATCAGCCCTTAAAAACATTAACAAACACACAATACAAGGCAGTATGAACAGAGACCATAGTTCTTAAAGTCGCCCCCTCTTAAACTCAATCTACCTTGTTCTAAAACAGAAAATAGGAACTTATTGAAACCAATGCATTCCATGCTATCTCTGTAAAGAGCATTCCTGGTGTCCCTCCTTTTCATACTATTTATATGTTCTCTTATCCTAATATTTAAACATCTGGTAGCCATTCATACATACAATTTTAAGCATGTGGCACAAACAGCTATGTAAACCACTCCATAACTTTTACAAGAAAAAAACACCTTTAACTAGAATGATATATGAAATATGGGGCAGTTCCACATATGGTCCCTCTAAAATATGCCTGCACATTGTGCACCCATAACATTTGTACATGCCATGTGGCTTATTTGTAAAATGTATTAATATAATTCACTACACTGCAGTAAAGACATATATAAATAATAAATACTCAAGCAACAAAAAAACAGAAGCTATTATACCATCACAGTTATATTAACTAATGTTTCTGTATGCCATATATAAATAAAAACAAACATATTGATACAGAGATGGGCTGCATGTATATACAGACCACTAATCCTTTGCAATGCAGCTGCTGATTTAACCACTATTCAAACAGGCTCCTGAGAGACAAGTGTTACAACTTTCTTCTGTTTACTGTCACAACAGCTATTTCACACTTTCACAGCTGCAGCACTTTGTTTTGCTTTCTCTGTTATTGACATGCAGAGGCTCTGAAAAAGTTGGTTAACAATGGTGATTGATGAAGTGTAGGTGAAGAACCATGTTTCAATACTTCATTACAAAGCTGGAAATTATAACATCATTAAGCTAATAAGACTTTAGTAGAGATGTTAAGGGTCCCTGCATGCTGTCAGTAAATGGAAGATTGTTGAGGGGAACCAAGGTACGCTGATCAGAGCATGGCTTGAATTTGCTTAAAAGGGTCAAGAAAATGGATGTAATAAATATTTTTTGCTGAAAATGATAGTTATAATTCTAATATCGAATAGTCAAATGCAGTTTAACAAGTGGACAGTAATACAGTTCTGTTAATAGACAGTTGGGGGATTCAATGCACCCACTACGGTCATTTTCCACCATGTGTGCATCGTGGCGCAATGCACACAGGGGCATGAAAACTTTTGGATTCAGTAAGTGCTGTGTAGTGGTGCGCACCCATGCACAAACAAGGTAAACACCACACCATGCTAATTAGCTGAAACATGGTGAAGCTATTCCACAAGCTATAAAGCAAATGTGTAGAGTCTGAGTTGGTGTTTCTCATGAATTCAATTTTTTTTTTGGAATACAGCCATGGAAAGGAGTCTACATGGACAGAATAAAAACTAAAAGTTGTGAGATTTGTACAGAACTGACCTTAAGATGTGACAGCATTAGATGCAGGCTGGATGCAACCAAAGGAGAGTAACAGTAGAATAGCAACATAAATCCTTTTTTGTGCCATGACTGAAATGCAGCTTTGCCCCCCCCCAAATAAACAGTACACTTGTAAGTAATGCAGACAGATAAAAGTGTAAAAGTGTGTGCTAATCAAAATAAATATAAAAACCCTTAAACAGACTATTCATAGTTACATGTTGGCATATGCAATATGTACCTGATGAAATGCAGGCATATCATGTAAAAATCAGTACCACTCTGTGCAGATATAACCCAAAGTGATATCCTCTCTTCTGTGTTCAACATATAAACAAATTTGTTCCCCTTCAGTTTTTCTAGCTACATGGTTGCCTTTTGATGTAACTTCAGGGCTGTCAGCATGGTGAAGATGCAAATGAGGTCGGAACTCATTAGAATTGCTGAATCCCAAAAAATTGGATCCGTGTAGGGATGTAAACATTGTGTAGGCACTTCCTCAGTGTTTATGTTTAATGGATGGCAACTGTGAATGCTTACATCAGTAGGGTGTATCAGGTTATACTTACAAAGTGTTACATGTACATCTGGCAAGGTTGGAAATGCAAGTAAGTAGCATACAATTCACAGGCTCTGTTTCATTAACATCCAGCCTCCTCTTCATTTGTTGGCAAATTATGTTTTCTCTGTCAGTTTTTAATTTTTTAATTTTTTTTCTTTATTTGCCAGTGTTTGTGTAATGCAGCATTCAGCACAATCACAGTCAACAGAAAAATGAATGGCAGTTTTGCTACACTAATCTCATTTGCATGGCATTGCATGACTGGCAAAAGGGATAACTTAAAAATCACTAGTAAATAAGGGGGCCTCATGTAACCATTCTAGTGTCAGCATTGCTAAAGTCTGACAGTTAGTATTGAGTCTATAAAATACACCTGCTACTTAACTGACTCTGTGGCAGCAGGTGTTAATGCACTTAAATCAGTTATATGTTCCTTTTTGGGGCCAGATGGTACTGGGTTCAAATAAAGCTGTATCTAACACTTTTAAATACTTTCATATTACTGTTGGTGCACCTTGGTGCACGATGCACACCATTGCACAATTGTGCATTAAAGAAAATAAATGGGGGAGACAGAACAGTAGTGAAATGGGGCGCAAGAAGAGGGAAGAACAGATGGAAAGCAATATATGAATGTGCAGAGGGAGGTAGGAAAGAACCATAGATATCCATTTCTTCAACAGTAAAAAAAATGATAATATATGCAGAATATTAGCTGAATTTGGATTGTCACCTTCAGAGAGAGGGGTGAACACAACACAATTATCTTGTATAGCCAAATGGACCGAATGAAGTGTGTCAAGAAGGCACTTGTGTGAAATGAAGAGCTATGTATGGGACAATTTTTTTGTAAGACAGATGCCCATTTTATAGGAGAGAGAGAGAGAGGCATGATGGGGAAGGGATGTAGGCAAGTCTCGGTCTGGTATGTTGGATAGATGAGGAAGCAATTGCAGACAAGACAAACAAGACAAGAGGCAGGGACAGTGATGGATACAAGAGGTCAGTGGACACCATGGATAGGGTGAGGGTGGTGACACCCAGGACCAACGGTTATCAAGCTGGGTGACAGTGAGAATAGAGTCATCACCCATTGGACTGTCATCACTGTCATCTCACTCCACCACTGGCTGGAGTGTTCAATGTCTGCTTCTCCTCCTCCTCATCCTACAGAAAATGAGGAAGAGAAGCACCTCCATCTGGTGTAGGCATGCACCAACAGTATGGTGCACAATCCTAAGCACCAGCCCTGGCAGCTCAGCACTGGTGATAAACTCAACACCTCTGACACTACTCCTAGAGGGAACCACTGGACTATCTTATGAGGCAGAACTACCTGAGGGGCAGGTACTACAGGGGTAGCAGATGTTGTGCTGCCAGGTTGGCTCCCAGACATGATGGGCAACAATGCCATGGCCAGTGGAATGGGGGCAGGTGTATCCTATGGGACAGGCCTTCCCCACTGTGCTGTGGAACATTTTATGATATGGTACACATGGATGACATGGACACATTTTGATGACACATAATATAAAAAAAATAAAAAAATGAGAGAGATAAGTGTTTGGGTGAGAGAAAAAAAAAAGATAAGATAACTACCTGCATATGTAACATGCAATACATTAATACAATTATTTGACTGTCTTATCTTAACCTGTACTCTTAAGACTACCACCCCCAACAGGTAACTATTACTTTTAAGACTACTAGATCCTACCAGATGCACACTGTACTACAGATTGCAGCAAGTACTCCTTTACATGTGCATATATTGCACAAATGTGTGTTCCAGTTATACAGATTACAGTTTTCAGCAAGGCATGTGTGCCACTGGTAGAGACCTTTTACTTTAAGCCTTTAAGTTACACATACATTTAAGAATTAACAGTAATGTATAGTTGGAAAGCATGGTATTTGAACCCACCACCTCTGACTAAAGTCTAAAATTGTACTCTTGGTTTTGCTATAGACTAACGCATGCATACCTACTGTTACAGTTGAGATATGCATGCTCAATTTGGTACAATTCTATAAAATACCAAACAAGCTATCTTTAACTTTTAATGCTACAATAACAGTACTCTTCTGCTGCATACACACAACATGCATACCTCATCCTCACTAAAATAGCTCCATGAGTCCTGATATTGCACTCCCTTTCTGTGGCAGCTGTGGAAAAAACAGAACAGAATACCATTATGAATACCAGTCTTGCTTATATTTTAGCTTTTAAGCCTTACAAGTACGATCTGCAGTTGACACTTATGTGGGATGTTCTGTGTTCTCTATTCTTTGATCCAAGCATTGAGGGTACCCTCCTTCCTCCTCTGGAGGTCACTGTAGTGATGTCTACACTATTCACCAGTGCAGGAAATACCAGTGGCACTGGTTACAGCCTGGGCCATACTATCCCAACCCTCTGTCTTAAACTGGGTCCCAGAATAGTCCCCTGCAGCAGGCTAGCACTGCAGTGTTTCATTAGGACTCCAACAAAAATATTGGACTCCTGGGCATCCCTTCTCAGAGCCCTAAATGTCACACCCTTTCCATGAACACCTGCCACGTCTTCCATGGATCAAGAGCAATGGAGACTGATGGTTTCCCACCAATTTCCAGTTATCTCATTTACTGGGAGTGTGCACACTGTTTGAAAATGTTGCACATCACGTACCATCATGCAAACACTGTGCCTGGGGATGCACACTGCTGGACATTGTGTTTGTGCAATAGTAAGCGGGATAAAACAGTGGCAAGTAATGCAATTTTAGGGTTACTTGATGTACAGGCAGTTGTGTAAGTGTGCAAGTCAAATGCAAAGGCCATGCCAGTCCAGATAGCTGAAATATACTTACAGAAACATTGTATACAGTATACCCACAGTCATACATTTGATAATAAATGGGCAATATATAGATAAATACATAAGTAAATAACTGACACAATATTAGTGTCTCAGCCCTCAAACATCTAGAAATGAATATCAGTTACAGTATATCAAGTGTTATAATTGAGAGTAACTATAACGAGAAGTGGAACAACACTAAGAGTTTATGGAAGGTGTTGTATTTGAACCCAGAGCCTCCTGTGTGATAGTCCTACACTTACACCTGTTGCCATAACAAGGTTGAGAAAGCATTTGTCTATGTTGCAGTTTATTGTTATAAACTGAAATGTCCCAACAGTAAAGTAAACTTTGCACACCCTGTGCTAGAACCCAAAACCATCTGGACACCAGCCTTACACTTAACACCTGCTGCCACAGGATTAGTGAGATGACACTCTCTATCTTAGTATGCACTAAGTCTTCACTGTTAACCACAGCAGAACATCACTTACTGGGTTTGCGCAATGACCAATAGAATTAATTGAATGCATCTGGTCTTATGTGTGGCTGTCTGGGTCCTGTCTTTTATCTGGGTGGTTCAGTCATACAGTTTGTGCACTGCTGCATTTCACACAAATGAGATAAGTACAGAGAAAGCTGTTTGTGCTAAGCGGTGCACCCTCCAAACAATGGCAAAAAAAAAATAAATAAAAAATCTGTGGCATGCACAGTAGAAAATGTTAGTACACATGAGATATCTCTACATAGGTCTAGATTTCCACTCTTACTCCAATGCAATTTCAGAAAACAGGATGGGTGCCTTATCCCACTTTGCCACACAGACAGCTTCACACAGCCACCTGTGACAGGATATACACTGATATCAAAGCATAAACTTTTATTTGTACACTTATTATATTTAGACATGGTGCACTTAGTGATCACACAACCTGTTATGATTATTGCTTGCAAATATACATGTCTGTCTTAGCTTTCTATGTTTCTTGGTCATTCAACACTTATCTGACCAGTACTCTGAGACTCGCAGTGTATAAGTCATTTTATAGCATTGCCCTTAAAATGTGTGATGATTGTAACTGGGAATAATATGATATGCAGTTGCCAACAACTGAAGGGCAGATTGAATGGCACAGACAAGAATAGACTGCTCTTTTGTGGGGGGCATAGGTGAGTTACTGTTATGGCACATACAGGCGTACACTGTTCTTTCAGGGGAAGAGAAAGCTGAGTTACTGTTATGGCAAAAACAAGTATATACTGTTCTTTTGGGGAGAGCAAAGGTGTGTTACTGTTATAGCACAAGCAAGAATGGACTGTTCCCTTGAGGGAGGCAAAGATGAGTTACTGCTATGGCACAAACAAGGATATGTTGCTCTTGTTACTCCCCTTGATTTGCATCCTGCTTATTTGATCTTTGATTATTGTGAGGCCGGCTGATAAGGGAGGACTAATAGTTGTGATGAATAGCATACATTACACTGAAGCCATGGTGGAGATGTTAAGTGATGGTAGTTATTATAGTAGAATCACTACAGAGGATGTTTGCAAAATCATTGCAAATATTCAGAATTCGATCATGGATATGTTTTCGGGGAGATTAATTTCTGATGATACCTTTCATTTTCTGAGCATCTCTGATCCATTATTACCCATAATACAAGGGCTTCCTAAGGTCCATAAACACTTGTTTAACCCACCCATGAGACCTATTGTGTCAGGTGCTGGGTGGTTTACGGAACCATTATCAATATATGTGGAGAAATATCTTAGACCAATTATCAATATGAGCAAGGTCATACTCAGAGACTCTAAACAGTTTCTTTTGGACCTTTATGGGTGTATACAAGGTGTACCTGATGTTGATGATTTAGTGTTTGTCACCATAGACATTCAGTCCCTTTTTACAATAATTCCAAATGAGTTGGGCTTGAGGTATGTGCACGAATATCTCAGGGCCAACAGTGAATATCAGGACAAGCAGATTGATCTTATTTGTTACTTTTTAGAAATAATACTAGAGAATAACATTTTTACTTTTCTTGGAGACATTTATATTCAGAAACATGGCGTAGCTATGGGCACTTCTTGTGCCAATAGCTACGCCAGTATGTTTCTAGCACAATGGGAGAATGTTGTGTTGTTTCCATCTGAAGAATTTAAAGCAAAGCTAATGTAGTTTTTTATCGATGGTTTGTCGATGATTTGTTCTTTCTTTGGGGAGGATCTATAGCTGCCTTGTATGATTTTTCCACCTTTATGAATGGCCTATGTGAATGTTTAAACTTCACTATGAAGTTCTCCAAGACACGCATTGAATTCCTTGAATTATTTATTGAAAAGTTACAAGGGTCCATTATCAATACTGGTGTTTTCCATAAATCCTGTTTTAGGAACACTTTACTCAGTAGGACCAGTAAGCACCCCAATTACATTTTCCATAACTTGATACGCAGGCAGGGTATTAGTGCATCCCGTTTGAACCCCAAACTTGAGGGTTTTCAGACTGAAATTAGTTCTTTGGAACAAAGACTTATGTCAAGAGGTTATAGGAAGGAAGAGATTGCTAATAGTTGGTCTGATCTAGGATCACTAAGGGAAGGTGCAGCAGCACCTTATTATGGTCCTGTTGTTGAGATATGATTGTGTGCCCATGAACAGTCCACAGTTGAGAGGGGCTTTGTGAAGATACCTCTATTTTATACACAAGATAATAGAGCACTCACTGAGCTCTTCAGGCAGCATTAGTCTATTTTGCAAGTGGATTCCATGGTTGGTGGTATAGTTGGTGACAAGCCTTTGTTTTTATACAGGAATAGGAAGAATTTGAAGAGGTTGTTATGCCAAGGTAGGGATTTGGGTACCAATGCCATGAGGACAGGAGTGACCCGCCCCTGTGGCACTTGTAATTTCTGTGGTCTGATTAATACTTCTGAGACCTTTAACCATCCTGATTTAAATACAGCATTTACTTTTCATGTAGATGCCAATTGTAGAACCACAAACATGGTTTATTTAGTTGAGTGCATCCACTGTAAGTCCTTTTACGTAGGGAAGACCAACAGGTCCTCACGTGAGAGGATGAGGGAACATATGTACAGTATTCGGGTACATTCTGATCATAATGCTCTATCAAAACATGTTGCAGAGTGTGGTGAGACACACAGCTTCATGTTTAGGGTCATTGACATCATAACACCCACTATCAGAGCAGGAGATATTCGCAATCATATGGAGTATAAGGAGACCAATTGGATGATTATTTTGAGAGCCGATAGGGGCAGTGGCCTGAATGAATGGGCTTCTTTGAAGCTGTTGTTAAAAAAGCGTAGGGTCAGGAAATAGTATTTGATTTTATTGCGTATATATTGTTTTGTTAGATTTTAAATGTTTATTCCTTTATATTTATGTATAGATGTTTATATGTTCCCTATGGTCTCTGTTCATACTGCCTTGTATTGTGTGTTTGTTAATGTTTTTAAGGGCTGATTGGTGACTAATTGGTACTCTTCCATGATTGGAGGACCAGATGTTCAAATTCTTTTATATAAGATGTTTTTACTCTTGTGTTTATTGTTGGTCTGAGGAAGCTCTATGCAAAAGCGCTTACCACTTTTTATGGTTCATTCTGCTTCAATAAATCATTTTATGGTAAAGGATTCAGTGACTTTGTTTATCTCAGTGACTGTTTTTGCCTTGGTCGCTCCTTTGTTGCTTTTACACTTTCCACATTTCACTTTCATCAAAAAGACTTCATCAGAAATGTATAAAATGTACACACAACTCACTATAAGTACTCTAATCATAACGGAAACACAATCAAAATCATTCAATTAACTAATTAAATATTATGCAATTAAGAACAACATTCATTAAAATTTGCAACAACCAATAAGAAATAATGTCAAAATGTGCAATCACTTTTTAACATATAACCTGCAATTTAAAAAAAAAAAAACATTGGATATTAATAACATCGTTCAAACCTGGTGTTTTGTCTGCCCTTAAATTAATTTGCCATTTGGTCTCCCTTTCTTCTAAATAGTTCTTAAAGTCGCCCCCCTCTTAAACTCAATCTACCTTGTTCTAAAACAGAAAATAGGAACTTATTGAAACCAATGCATTCCATGCTATCTCTGTAAAGAGCATTCTTGGTGTCCCTCCTTTTCATACTATTTATATGTTCTCTTATCCTAATATTTAAACATCTGGTAGCCATTCCTACATACAATTTTAAGCATGTGGCACAAACAGCTATGTAAACCACTCCATAACTTTTACAAGAAAAAAAAACACCTTTAACTAGAATGATATATGAAATATGGGGCAGTTCCACATATGGTCCCTCTAAAATATACCTGCACATTGTGCACCCATAACATTTGTACATGCCATGTGGCTTATTTGTAAAATGTATTAATATAATTCACTACTCTGCAGTAAATACATATATAAATAATAAATACTCAAGCAACAAAAAAACAGAAGCTATTATACCATCACAGTTATATTAACTAATGTTTCTGTATGCCATATATAAATAAAAACAAACATATTGATACAGAGATGGGCTGCATGTATATACAGACCACTAATCCTTTGCAATGCAGCTGCTGATTTAACCACTACTCCAACAGGCTCCTGAGAGACAAGTGTTACAACTTTCTTCTGTTTACTGTCACAACAGCTATTTCACACTTTCACAGCTGCAGCACTTTGTTTTGCTTTCTCTGTTCTTGACATGCAGAGGCTCTGAAAAAGTTGGTTAACAATGGTGATTGATGAAGTGTAGGTGAAGAACCATGTTTCAATACTTCATTACAAAGCTGGAAATTATAACATCATTAAGCTAATAAGACTTTAGTAGAGATTTTAAGGGTCCCTGCATGCTGTCAGTAAATGGAAGATTGTTGAGGGGAACCAAGGTACGCTGATCAGAGCATGGCTTGAATTTGCTTAAAAGGGTCAAGAAAATGGATGTAATGAATAATTTTTGCTGAAAATGATAGTTATAATTCTAATATCGAATAGTCAAATGCAGTTTAACAGGTGGACAGTAATACAGTTCTGTTAATAGACAGTTGGGGGATTCAATACACCCACTACGGTCATTTTCCACCATGTGTGCATCGTGGTGCAATGCACACAGGGGCATGAAAACTTTTAGATTCAGTAAGTGCTGTGTAGTGGTGCGCACCCATGCACAAACAAGGTAAACACCACACCATGCTAATTAGCTGAAACATGGTGAAGCTATTCCACAAGCTATAAAGCAAATGTGTAGACTCTGAGCTGGTGTTTCTCATGAATTCAAATTTTTTTTTGGAATACAGCCATGGAAAGGAGTCTACATGGACAGAATAAAAACTAAAAGTTGTGAGATTTGTACAGAACTGACCTTAAGATGTGACAGCATTAGATGCAGGCTGGATGCAACCAAAGGAGAGTAACAGTAGAATAGCAACATAAATCCTTTTTTGTGCCATGAATGAAATGCAGCTTTGCTCCCCCCCAAAATAAACAGTACACTTGTAAGTAATGCAGACAGATAAAAGTGTAAAAGTGTGTGCTAATCAAAATAAATATAAAACCCTTAAACAGACTATTCATAGTTACATGTTGGCATATGCAATATGTACCTGATGAAATGCAGGCATATCATGTAAAAATCAGTACCACTCTGTGCAGATATAACCCAAAGTGATATCCTCTCTTCTGTGTTCAACATATAAACAAATTCGTTCCCCTTCAGTTTTTCTAGCTACATGGTTGCCTTTTGATGTAACTTCAGGGTTGTCAGCATGGTGAAGATGCAAATGAGGTTTGAACTCATTAGAATTGCTCAATCCCAAAAAATTGGATCCGTGTAGGGATGTAAATATTGTGTAGGCACTTCCTCAGTGTTTATGTTTAATGGATGGCAACTGTGAATGCTTACATCAGTAGGGTGTATCAGGTTATACTTACAAAGTATTACATGTACATCTGGCAAGGTTGGAAATGCAAGTAAGTAGCATACAATTCACAGCCTCTGTTTCATTAACATCCAGCCTCCTCTTCATTTGTTGGCAAATTATGTTTTCTCTGTCAGTTTTTAATTTTTTATTTTTTTTTCTTTATTTGCCAGTGTTTGTGTGATGCAGCATTCAGCACAATCACGGTCAACAGAGAAATGAATGGCAGTTTTGCTACACTAATCTCATTTGCATGGCATTGCATGACTGGCAAAAGGGATAACTTAAAAATCACTAGTAAATAAGGGGGCCTCATGTAACCATTCTAGTGTCAGCATTGCTAAAGTCTGACAGTTAGTATTGAGTCTATAAAATACACCTGCTACTTAACTGACTCTGTGGCAGCAGGTGTTAATGCACTTAAATCAGTTATATGTTCCTTTTTGGGGCCAGATGGTACTGGGTTCAAATAAATCTGTATCTAACACTTTTAAATACTTTCATATTACTGTTGGTGCACCTTGGTGCACGATGCACACCATTGCACAATTGTGCATTAAAGAAAATAAATGGGGGAGACAGAACAGTAGTGAAATGGAGCACAAGAAGAGGGAAGAACAGATGGAAAGCAATATATGAATGTGCAGAGGGAGGTAGGAAAGAACCATAGCTATCCATTTCTTCAACAGTAAAAAAAATGATAATATATGCAGAATATTAGCTGAATTTGGATTGTCACCTTCAGAGAGAGGGGTGAACACAACGCAATTATCTTGTATAGCCAAATGGACTGAATGAAGTGTGTCAAGAAGGCACTTGTGCGAAATGAAGAGCTATGTATGGGACAATTTTTTTGTAAGACAGATGCCCATTTTATAGGAGAGAGAGAGAGAGAGAGGCATGTTGGGGAAGGGATGTAGGCAAGTCTCGGTCTGGTATGTTGGATAGATGAGGAAGCAATTGCAGACAAGACAAACAAGACAAGAGGCAGGGACAGTGATGGATACAAGAGGTCAGTGGACACCATGGATGGGGTGAGGGTGGTGACACCCAGGACCAATGGTTATCAAGCTGGGTGACAGTGAGAATAGAGTCCTCACCCATTGGACTGTCATCACTGTCATCTCACTCCACCACTGGCTGGAGTGTTCAATGTCTGCTTCTCCTCCTCCTCCTCATCCTACAGAAAATGAGGAAGAGCAGCACCTCCATCTGGTGTAGGCATGCACCAACAGTATGGTGCACAATCCTAAGCACCAGCCCTGGCAGCTCAGCACTGGTGATAAACTCAACACCTCTGACACTACTCCTAGAGGGAACCACTGGACTATCTTATGGGGCAGAACTACCTGAGGGGCAGGTACTACAGGGGTAGCAGATGTGGTGCTGCCAGGTTGGCTCCCAGACATGATGGGCAACAATGCCATGGCCAGTGGAGTGGGGGCAGGTGTATCCTATGGGGCAGGCCTTCCCCACTGTGCTGTGGAACATTTTATGATATGGTACACATGGATGACATGGACACATTTTGATGACACATAATATAAAAAAATTTAAAAAATGAGAGAGTTAAGTGTTTGGGTGAGAGAAAAAAAATATAAGATAACTACCTGCATATGTAACATGCAGTACATTAATACAATTATTTGACTGTCTTATCTTAACCTGTACTCTTAAGACTACCACCCCCAACAGGTAACTATTACTTTTAAGACTACTAGATCCTACCAGGTGCACACTGTACTACATATTGCAACAAGTACTCCTTTACATGTGCATATATTGCAAATATGTGTGTTCCAGTTATACAGATTACAGTTTTCAGCAGGACATGTGTGCCACTGGTAGAGACCTTTTACTTTAAGCCTTTAAGTTACTCATACATTTAAGAATTAACAGTAATGTATAGTTGGAAAGCATGGTATTTGAACCCACCACCTCTGACTAAAGTCTAAAATTGTACTCTTGGTTTGTGCTATAGACTAACGCATGCATACTTACTGTTACAGTTGAGATATGCATGCTCAATTTGGTACAATTCTATAAAATACCAAACAAGCTATCTTTAACTTTTAATGCTACAATAACAGTACTCTTCTGCTGCATACACACAACATGCATATCTCATCCTCACTAAAATAGCTCCATGAGTCCTGATATTGCACTCCCTTTCTGTGGCAGCTGTGAAAAAAACAGAACAGAATACCATTATGAATACCAGTCTTGCTTATATTTTAGCTTTTAAGCCTTACAAGTACGATCTGCAGTTGACACTTATGTGGGATGTTCTGTGTTCTCTATTCTTTGATCCAAGCATTGAGGGTACCCTCCTTCTTCCTCTGGAGGTCACTGTAGTGAGGTCTACATTATTCACCAGTGCAGGAAATACCAGTGGCACTGGTTACAGCCTGGGCCATACTATCCCAACCCTCTGTCTTAAACTGGGTCCCAGAATAGTCCCCTGCAGCAGGCTAGCACTGCAGTGTTTCATTAGGACTCCAACAAAAATATTGGACTCCTGGGCATCCCTTCTCTGAGCCCTAAATGTCACACCCTTTCCATGAACACCTGCCATGTCTTCCATGGATCAAGAGCAATGGAGACTGATGGTTTCCCACCAATTTCCAGTTATCTCATTTACTGGGAGTGTGCACACTGTTTGAAAATGTTGCACATCACTTACCATCATGCAAACACTGTGCCTGGGGATGCACACTGCTGGGCATTGTGTTTGCGCAATAGTAAGCGGGGCACAACAGTGGCAAGTAATGCAATTTTAGGGTTACTTGATGTACAGGCAGTTGTGTAAGTGTGCAAGTCAAATGCAAAGGCCATGCCAGTCCAGATAGCTGAAATATACTTACAGAAACATAGTATACAGTATACCCACAGTCATACATTTGATAATAAATGGGCAATATATAGATAAATACATAAGTAAATAACTGACACAATATTAGTATCTCAGCCCTCAAAACATCTAAAAATCAATATCAGTTACAGTATATCAAGTGTTATAATTGAGAGTAACTATAACGAGAAGTGGAACAACACTAAGAGTTTATGGAAGGTGCTGTATTTGAACCCAGAGCCTCCTGTGTGATAGTCCTACACTTACACCTGTTGCCATAACAAGGTTGAGAAAGCATTTGTCTATGTTGCAGTTCATTGTTATAAACTGAAATGTCCCAACAGTAAAGCAAAGTTTGCACACCCTGTGCTAGAACCCAAGACCATCTGGACACCAGCCTTACACTTAACACCTGCTGCCACAGGATTAGTGAGATGACACTCTCTATCTTAGTATGCACTAAGTCTTCACTGTTAACCACAGCAGAACATCACTTACTGGGTTTGCACAATGACCAATAGAATTAATTGAATGCATCTGGTCTTATGTGTGGCTGTCTGGGTCATGTCTTTTATCTGGGTGGTCCAGTCATACAGTTTGTGCACTGCTGCATTTCACACAAATGAGATAAGTACAGAGAAACCTGTTTGTGCTAAGCGGTGCACCCTCCAAACAATGGCAAAAAAATAAAATAAAAAATCTATGACATGCACAGTAGAAAATGTTAGTACACATGAGATATCTCTACATAGGTCTAGATTTCCACTCTTACTCCAATGCAATTTCAGAAAACAGGATGGGTGCCTTATCCCACTTTGCCACACAGACAGCTTCACACAGCCACCTGTGACAGAATATACACTGATATCAAAGCATAAACTTTTATTTGTACACTTATTATATTTAGACATGGTGCACTTAGTGATCACACAACCTGTTATGATTATTGCTTGCAAATATACATGTCTGTCTTAGCTTTCTATGTTTCTTGGTCATTCAACACTTATCTGACCAGTACTCTGAGACTCGCAGTGTATAAGTCATTTTATATCATTGCCCTTAAAATGTGTGATGATTGTAACTGGGAATAATATGATATGCAGTTGCCAACAACTGAAGGGCAGATTGAATGGCACAGACAAGAATAGACTGCTCTTTTGTGGGGGGCATAGGTGAGTTACTGTTATGGCACATACAGGCGTACACTGTTCTTTCAGGGGAAGAGAAAGCTGAGTTACTGTTATGGCAAAAACAAGTATATACTGTTCTTTTGGGGAGAGCAAAGGTGTGTTACTGTTATAGCACAAGCAAGAATGGACTGTTCCCTTGAGGGAGGCAAAGAAGAGTTACTGCTATGGCACAAACAAGGATATGTTGCTCTTGTTACTCCCCTTGATTTGCATCCTGCTTATTTGATCTTGTGAGGGTTGAAAAGTCAAAAGCTACAATGTGTATCATTACTTTCTAACTTCTCTTTGTAATTATTTTCCATACAAACATATGGTACTAAACCTATGGCGTGCAGTGATCATCAGTATTTTTGTTCATAGGTTCATAGGTTGGTACTAGGCTATCTGGCCTAGGGCCTATACAAGCCTAGCCATAACAATTCCATGGCTATTTCTTCCCACAGTATTTACTTCCCTGGACCCCTGTCTAGCAGGGCAACTGATTTGATCCTGGGATGAATTTCCTATCTCCCATCCAATCATCAAGGTTCCTTTTGAACAGGGCCAAAGAGGTGCTCTGCTTGACATGTATGGGCAGTCTATTCCAGAGTTTGGGGAGTCTCTGGGTCAGGAACCTATCCCTCCAGCATGTTTTGTCCATTGTGTTGACAAGGTTTAGATCCCTGGAGTGTTTGTCTCTGAGGGATTGGGATTTCTTTAAGTGTAGCATGTCCAACAGCTCTTGGTTTGACATGGCCTTGTATGTTAAGCCAAGATCGCCTCTGAGTAGACGATATGCGACAGCGTATAGGTGGGGTTTTTTTAGGCAGTCAGCATAGGGCATCTGCTTTACACCTGTGATTCTTTTAGTGAGGTATTTCTGCGGCCTTTCCAGTTATTGCAGATGTCTTGAGAGGTATATACCAAATGGGGCATTGTATTCTATGATGGGTCTAATGAGGGATGAGTACAGTGGGACTATGACCTCTTATTTTCTGGATGAAAATCTCTTAGTGATGAGGTATGCCACATAGAAGGATTTCCTGACTGTTGTGATGATGTGGTTATCGAAGGTGAAACCACTGTCCACCTGTGTCCCCAAGTCTCTTATGACACTTTCTGTGTTTAGTGTACTGCCACTTATGTGGTAATTCATGGGTGCGTGTTTTTTTCTCAAAGGGGATAACTATACATTTCTTAGCATTGAGCTTGAGCCTATGGCTCTGACAAAAAAGCATCTGTTTCTATAACGCCCTTTTGTAGAATATCCACATAATTTGAGGATTCAATAATGGCTCCCAGTTCGCAGTCATCTGCGAACTTTGTTAGCCAGAGTCCCTTAGTGTTGGCCTGTACTTCAGAGAAGTAGATGCCAAACAAGAACGGTCCCTGGACTGAACCCTGAGGTACTCCACTTGTCACTTCTCTGGAGCTGGATTGGGAGTCGGCTATTTTTACAGTGTGGGTTCTGTCAGTAAGCCAGCTGGCAACCCATTGAGTGACATAGGGATTAATGCCCAGCTTAGTATGTTTATCTATGATTCCAGAGTGGAGGGTGGTGTCGAAAGCCTTGGTGAGGTCCAGATAGGCTGTGTGGACCAACTTACACTTGTCCATGGCTCTGGAGACTGATTCAAAGAAGTCAATCAAGTTCAGGAGACAAGATCGGCCCTTCATGAACCCAAACTGTGTGAGGTCCAGTGTTAGAAGGTTGCCAATGTCTTTGTTTATAAGTTCCATGATAATACGTTCCATAGCCTTGCAGATCAGGCTCATCAGAATGATGGGGCAGTAGTTCCCAGGATCCAAGGTGGATCCCCCCTTGTGGAGTGGATTAACTATAGCTGGGCGCCACTCAATGGGCATGAAGCCTGAGGTGAGGCTATAATTAAACATGACACTTAGGTGAGGTGCCAGTTCATTTTGTAGTTCATGTAGTACACAGCCTGGGATGTCATCTGGTCCCATGGATGCTGTATTCTTAGCTTTGGAGAGTGAATTTTTTACCTGTGTGGCCATTATTACCAGAATTTGGCAATCTTTTGGTATTGAGATGGGCCTTTTAGGGGGTGACAGGTGGTGAAGTTTGCATAAATCTATCTGCCAGGATATTGGCAATATCCTTGGGATCAGTATATTTAATGCCATTTTGTTGTAACTCCAAGCAGATCTGAGCATTGCCATTTAGATTCTTGACATAGCTATAGAATGCCTTGTGGTTGTCTTTGGAATCTTTGGCAATTTTATTTTTGTGACTAGCTTTGCAGGATTTTATGAGGGATCTCAGCTTCTTACTGAGGCTGGTAAGGGAGTTTTTTGCATCCTGGGAATTTCTGCAACAGTTTCTTCCTTTTGTTGCAAAGTTTGTTTATGGCAAGGGACCACCAGATTGGCTTCCTTTTTTTGGAGGAGAGCATCTTGGTTCTATTGGGGATGGTAAGATTCATGCACGAGTGGATGTGCTCATACAGTGCCTTAGTGTAGGATTTAGCAGTCGAACTTTCAGTTCAATGGGTGTCATGAAGTTTATCACTTCTGACTAGAGTAGCATGAAGTTGGCTTTGGAAGTTTTTTTACGGAGGTTTCCTTACTGGGGGTGTGGTTGGGATGTGGATGTCAAGGGTTATTAGCTTATGGTCAGACCTGACCAACGAGGGGGTGACCATAAGTGTGGAGCATCAATTTCCCATGTTGGTAATGACCAGGTCTAGGATATTAGAGCCCCTGGTGGGACTAAGGATTAGTTGATCCAGGGCATTGGAATTTATGAATTCCAAGAACCATTGGGCAAAGATGTTGGTACATGAGTAGTTTTCCCAGTTAATGGCAGGTTAGTTGAAATCACCCAGTATTAGGGTGTTTAGTTGTATCTTAATATTTTCCAGTATGTTTAGAAAGGTGTAGTGAGAATCTTGGGGCATGGTGGGGGATCTGTAACAAGCTACAATTTTGATTACAGTCTTACCTAGTGTTAGTTGCAACTGGAGAATTTCAGACACATTGTGTTGGGCAACTAGCCTGGTGTTGTGAATATCCTTGGTGAATATGGACACTCCTCCACCTTTAGTGTTTCGGTCCTGGTTTGGTGGCCAAAAGGTGTGGTAAGAGTTGTGGTCTAGTATTACAGGGGTGCTCTTTGAAGGCTTGAACCATATCTCAGTTACTGCACAAATATCGATGTTCTCCATTTTTAGGAGTGCCTCAAGAGTTTGCATTTTGAGGTTTAGACTTCTAGCATTGAGTAGATTCATATTTTGCATGCTTGTAGCTGTTATAGTGGTAGTTTTGTCCTTTGAACTTTGCCTAAAAAAGGCACTATGGGGTGGCAAGAACCTTAGCCAGTAACCTGAATCCCAGGGGCAACAGGTGAAGACCATCTCTGGCAAAGCATCGTTGGTCTGTCAGTCATGTTGTCCCAGGCAGACAGATACTGGATCCCCTTTGAATGACACCAGAAGCTTAGCCAATTGTTGAAGTCAATCATTTTGTCCTTATACTGTGGTATCATTCTGGGCGAAGACAGGATGCTACTCAGGGCTAGGGTCATACCTGCCTGGGTCACATGATCCGAGAGCTCTTCCATGTCTCTTTTCATGTAGTCCAGGGAGGTACATCTCAAGTCATTCACTCCAACATGGACAATGATAGAGTCATATTTGTTCTTGTGGAGTGACTTGAGTGCATGCGTTATGTGGCAGATCCTGGCACCCGACAGGCAGCTGACTGTAATTTTCTCCTTGTTCAGCCTGGTGAGTGGGACATCAGTGTGCCTGACTATAGAGTCACCTATGACTAAAGTGTTGGGTGCATTGTCTTGCCTTAGGGGCTGTTGCTGGGTGGCACACTGGTGTTGTGAGCTATGTGACACTTTGGTTGTGATTGATGTTTGCATTTTAGCTTCGGAGGTCCTTGTTGCTTGGGCAGGTTACTGTAAAGGGCCTCCACATATGTGGGTTTAGTGTTGCTATGTGTGGGTGTTGGTGCTGTGGGTTTAAATGGGCTATGTGTTGCTTGAGGTGTAGTGCAGGTGTTAACCTTCTCCTCTTGACTGTCTTGCACAATCTTGGGTGGAGAGACCTTTGCTTCCAGTTTGGCCATGTAAGTACATCTCTCGCAGGTTGTAGTGTTGGGTGGTAGGAGAAGAGGGTTGTCTGTGTACATGAGGCAATTGCTACATTGCCGCAGTATGTCCAGATTCACCAGGTAGACATTAGAAATCACCAGAAGCTGACCCTTGGACATGCCTGGTTTGTGGCTTCTTTTTTGTAAAGTACAAGAGCTGTTTTCTCTTACCTTAGCAAGATACTTTGCAATTATAGGCTGTTTAGTGCCTACGATTAATTTCTTCCTATTAACAAGGAGAGTTGAGTGCTTGTATCAGTTTAAGACTTCCTAGTGCTTTCCAACAGGTTTTTTTTTTCAATAATAAGTCTTTATTCTTTTCCAAATGTTAATACAATACCACAACATATGTACATTATATACATGAATGCTTCCAACAGTTACATAAAATCATTATACATTAATATAAACTTCTAGATGGGTATTAAAGGAAGAGAAAATAAAAATCTAGTATCAATATGAGGCTTATCTATACTAAGCTTCATATTTAGTATGTACTTCCCGGGGAAAAGTGGATTGGAACCTTAAGCTAACACAATGTTAAAGATTTGCTCCCATATTTTTGTGTTATTTATACTTTTCCTATGATCTTTAATTAGTAATTTATGTGCTAAGATATGTTTTATCGCTACACTCTTAAAGTTTTCCCATGAAGTCTGGAATGGATTCAGCCAATTTGTAGCTATATACAGCTTCATTAACAGGAAAATATTTATGAGTATGATCCTTTGGGATCTATCCAAATTATTCGGAGGAATATGAAGAATCATAAACTCCCAAGAAAGTGTAGACTGTTGATAACCCATTTTTTGTAATTGAATTTTTAAAGAATTCCAAAGTTTGAAAATACATTTACAACTCCAGAACATGTGTAAAAGGTCAGCCATTTGATCTATACAATATGGGCATTTAGGTGAGTTTTTAGAGTTGAATTTATATAGAGTGAGACGAGTGTAATATGCATTATTAAATATCATCAACTGAGTAAATAATAACTTTTGAAGAGATACTGATTTTAGGGTTAAATTAATTGCTTTCAATATTTTACTATCTTCAATCGTTAACAATTTCTCCTTCCAGTATTTGGATAAAAGTATTTGGTTATTATATTTCACGTCTTTTATCAAATTATATGAAGCCGTTATATATTTACAGTCCTGCATAAGAGTTTGCTATAAGTTTTGGCAAATGGTTAAATCTTCTTCTTTAATTTTAAAATTACTAAAATAACTTATTGACAGATCCTTTAACTGTCTCATTATAATTAAATACGAGTTAGGGAGATTCATCTCTCTTAACATGTCGTGTATTGAGATACCGAGGAAGGGATATAAATCAAGTATGGTTAAATCACTTATAAGTGGGAATTTTTTAAGATCTATCAGTTGATTACCAATTTTCAAATTCGGGTTCTTATGAAATGGTTGGAAAGTCTCCAACAGGTTTTAAAGTAAGTGCTAGTCACAGGGATGCTTAAAGGTAAGACGAAAAAAAAATGGTTTATCCTAAACACTGCAGTGTGCACTAGAGGAGTTAGATGTGAAAGTAGGTAACGTACGTTTTACTTGTCTAAGTTTTAGTGGAGAGTTACTATTTTTAAAACAGCAAGATAGATTGAAATGGGGTAGTCACTTTTATATGCTGGCACTATGGAATACAGTATGATGGCTAATAAATGTAAATAGTTGAATGGGGAGTGATTTCACAAAATGATAATTTTGTGCTTACTCACACAAGCCAGTAAAAAAAGAGAGGAAATGAGATATATGGTCAAATTAACATAGGGGGAAGACAACTAGAAAGACAGTGGTGTTTAAGAACACTACAGTAACCAGTTGGGAGGGTGGGGAAAATATTTCTGCCTGACTCACAAGAGACAGAGCTGTGGTCTCTTCAAATTTTAATATGCAGTTAAAAGCAGAATACAAGTAAAACACAAGATAAATAAAACAAATCACAGTATTCAAAATAGAAAAAAGGCAATAAAGTAATACAACAAATAAAAAGCAAACTAACCTTTTACTCACAGCAAAGTGTAGCAGAGTCTGGGTGAGCCTTTCCAGTAAAGCTCTGAAATGTTTTATTTTAACCCTTAAATAGAATATTTAGTTCCTAGCTCCACCCACTCAGTTCACAGATGATTAACATTAACTGACCTATTCTATTGACCTGTACTAATTTCTGCCTGGTTCACAAGAGACAGAGCTGTGGTATAGACCAAAAAACTTGGTTCATTTGGAAAAAGCAGTAACTGAAGAAGCACAAAAATATAAAGCACAAAATCTAGACACTTTTGACAGATATAAAAAAAGAAATATGACATGAGAAAAAGAGAGATCTGATATGGTGCAATATTTATGCAAAGGAGAAAGCCAAATTAATCAACACAAAAAAGGCAGCCCCAAAGATATAAAAAAAGCAATACAAGCAAAGGCATCCAGATATGGAAGATTTCACAATAAAAAAATAAGATGACAAAGAGGGAATGTAGAACAGAAGATTAGTAAACTAGAAGTTAAAAATATAGAACTTAAAGTTATAGAATACTTGCGAAGTGAAGGATTTAGTGTATAAAGTCTAACACAGTTTACAGTAAGTACTTCACAAAGAGGATCCTAGGCCTTAAACACGTGTCCTATATGGACAGACTCAAAAAACTCCAGCTATTCTCTGTCTCATATCACCTGCTTAGAGGCGATCTCTGTTTGACATACAAAGCCATGTCTGATCCAGCTCTGTTAGAAATGCTACATCTAAAGAAATCCCAATCCCTCCACACCACACACTCCAGTGACCTCAACCTCATTACCACAATCAACAGAATGTGCTGGAGGGACAGGTTCATAACCCAGAGACTGCCCTTGCTATGGAATAGACTTCCCATACATGTCAAACAGAACACCTCACTGGTCCTCTTCAAGAAAAACCTTGATAAGTGGATGGGAAATAGAAAATTCACCCCAGGGATCACTCCAGTGGCTCTACTCGATAGAGGCACTGGGAACTAAGGTCGGGTGGCATGATGTCAGGGTGATCCTATGGGCTAGGTTTGTAAAGGCTCCAGGGCCATTAGCCTAGTACACACCTATGAACCTATAACCTATGAACATCACAGCATGATGAAACAACAAGTCCCCAGTGTAAGGAGAAACAGGGGGATCAGGAGACATCTGAACATGAAATATGGACAGGGGAAAAAAAGAGATGTAATATGATGTAATATTTATGTAAAGGAGAAAGCAAAACTAATCAATACAAAAAGGGCAGCACCAAAGATATTTGAAAAGGAATATAGGCAAAGGCATCCAGATATGGAAAATTTTACAATACAAAAAATAAGAAAACAAAGAGGAAAAGTAGAAAAGAGGATTAGTAATGGAGAAGTTAAAGAAATAGAAACTGAGGTTATGGACTACCTGCGAAGTGAAGGATTCAGTGTAGAAAATCTAACTCAGAAAACATCACATCAGGATAGAGTAATGGATCCCCAAATTAAGGTGAAACCGGTGGAGTGGGAAATATCTGATCTGTTGCCAGCTGAAAATACTTTGGAGCCTTCTATAGGAAACCATTACAAACATTCAAATGGAGTTGCACAACAAGGGGAGGAACAGGAAACTGTGGCAACTCTGACACACCAATGTTGTGGGGTGATACAGTGAGTTCCCATATGAAAGAACAATGGATGATACAGGATGAAACCAAAGAGAATGTGACCCAGGAACATGCTGTGGAACTATTTATAGGATGCTCACAGGAAATGGAGAACAAAGAATATGACCTCAGTTTAGAAGAAAATGATCTAAGAGAAGAGTTTCTTGATTTAATAGAAATGGGCGGACATATTAAGATCAATGAAAGAAATAGACTATAGAAAGTCAGTAAAATGCAAAAAGTTAGAAGTTTAATAAAACAAATGAAAACAGTAATTAGGAATGTCCCTAGAGATTCATGTGATATAATAGAAGTAAATAGGATATATTACTGCACAGCTAAATTATTAACAGATAAACTCTTACTACAAAAACACAGGGTAGAAAGGGAAAGGAAGGGAAGAAATCAAATGCCATCATGGAAGTATTGATTAGAGAAAACTATTTATTCATTTATTTATTTATTTTACATTTGTTTAACAGGAAAGTCCGACTGGAACAAGGTCCATTTACAGTGGAGGCCCGGGGAGAAAAGCTCCATAACATAACAGTACAGATACAATAAATGACAAAAAAATTTATGTACAGAGGCATATATACAATCAGAGCTCTGTGTCTTTATATGACAACACATAATCCACGAATGACAGAAAATTTCTATACAGTGGCATATATACAATCAAGGAGATTTTTCGTACCTTAGTTTGATTTGAGCAAGCTTGGTATATAGATAGCAAAACTTTGAATTCTGTATTGGTAGTACTAAGCATAAAAATTATGACAAGAAGTGTCACTGTTAGAAGAGTATAGAAGAGAAACAAATCAACAAAAATACTGAGAAAGAAAGATGAGATAAAAGCAATGTACAGTATCAGAACAGATCATGATCTATCGTGCACTATCCAAATAATAAACTAAAATATCAGTACAGACAGAAAAACTTAGAAGATATGCAGATAAATATAACAGAAAAGTACAAAATAAGCAATGTATTGATGGCCCAAAAAAGGTTTATAGAGAACTGGGAAACAAGTCAAAAGGAATTAAAACACCACCAAAAAAGAAGAAATAGATACATTTTGGAGAAATATCTAAAAACCCTGTGGAACATAACAAAGATGCTAAATGGATAGAAAAAGTAAAAGAAAGAATAAGAAGTTCAAATGTACAGGATATCAATGGGATAAAGTAACGGCCAGAGAGATTGAAACAAAGTTAAGAAAAACTCCTAATAGGAAAACCCCAGGCTCAGATGCAGTACCTAATTTCTGGTTTAAAGTATTAATATCTTTACATAAAGATTTAGCCATGAGTAAGAACTATTTACATGCACACCCCAAGCAGACACCAGCCTGGCTAACAATAGGAAAAAAAAATAATCCTACTTAAGAATGAATCTGTAAGCTATTCTAAAAACTATAGACCAATAACTTGCCTTCCGATGACATATTACATAATGCTGGATTGTCATTTTTACCTAATAAAGGTTTACAGGTGCTAACATGCTGATCATACCATGTATTTAAATAATACTACACATTTATATATGGTTTAGACACATCAAAAGTAAAAGACTGAGGGCACTTCTTGGCATTTTCATGAACTGCATTCACTGTTAAAGGAAAAACAGAAGAAAATATTTACGACAAATGTTCAGGACAAGGTGGCCAGTCTTGACATGAAGACCAGTTGTGGGAAAATATTCTGCTGTCTTTCACTAGATGCTGGTGAGATGAAAATTTTGGCAGCATAATTTTCATACCTCGTAGGTCACCAACTGTCTGAATAAAAATTACCATACTGCCCTGTAGTGTTTGTCCTACAGTCAATGGACAAAGTTTAGGAAGAGAAGAATCAATTCTAAGAAGGTCTGCGCTGGAATGTCACACTGTGAGAGGCACCTCTTCAAGTCACCCCCCCTCGGTTGTTTGGACTGGACTGGTCTTGCCACTGTTAAAGTTGTTTGTCTTTTTGGCTTTTCCTGGTTAGGGGTCGCCACAGCAGAACTCCGGTCCGCTAATGATTGGCAGTCAATTTTTATGGTGCCGAGTTGCCAGCCCAATGCCCAACCTTCAGTGAAGGCACACCCATTCACACATATCTTTCGGAGGCCACTTGACCATGGGGAGGACATACAGACTCCACACAGAAGGCACTCCAGCCGAGAATCGAACAGGTGAACCTCTTGCTGTGAGGCAACAATGCTACCGCTGTAGCACTGCGGCTTTATATATGGTTTAGACACATCAAAAGTAAAAGACTAAGTGCACTTCTTGGCATTTTCATGAATTGCATTCATTGTTAAAGAAAAAACAGAAGAAAATATTTACAACAAATGTTCAGGACAAGGTGGCCAGTCTTAACACGAAGATCAGTTGTGGGAACATTTTCTGCTGTCTTTCACTAGATGTTGGTGAGTTGAAAATTTTGGCAGTATAATTTTCATACCTCATGGGTCACCAGCTGTCTGAAGAAAAATTACCATACTGCCCTGTACTGCGCTGCAGTGTTTGTCCTACAGGCAATGGACAAAGTTTAGGAGGAGAAGAATCGATTCTAAGAAGGTCTGTGCTGGAATGTCACACTGTGAGAGGCACCTCTTCAGGTCACCCCCCCCCCGGTTGTTTGGACTGGACTGGTGTCACCACTGTTAAAGTTATACTACACTTTTCACGGTAGTCTGTACCTTTACTCAATGAAAACACTGAGACAGTTCTGCTGTTATGACATTCATTTACTGTACACAAGGTTTACATCTAGCTTAACAATGAACGTTCTATACATCAAAAACGTAATTCAGCTAACAGCATCAGGTCTGCAAAAATAGAATAATCAAAGTCTCTGATGCAAAAGAAAAAGTCCCAATCTTTATAGTGTCTTTTCTGCCTGCATCAGCAGTTTAGAGAATTTGCCAGAATAATAAGTATTTTCTTTGAAGCTGGTCTGCTGACAGTTTGTTTTCCATATTTTAAACATTCTGTTCCTGAAGAATAAGTCTTTTCATCCTTGACCTATCGTGCATATCATGTTGACAAGACACAGCTGCATACAAGAGTTCATCTTGACCTGCTTGCAGATAACAATTTTACACAAAGCTGCATAGTTTATAAGAGATAAAATATTTTACTTCCGATTCTTATTAACAATGAAAGCCAAGCTATATAGTTTTGCCAAATTAGGTAACTGAGTTCAAGCTGAGTGCACTCTACACACTGAAATGCAGAAAATTTATTTCACATTTTCAGAAAAATCCACAGAAATCCATTTTAACCTGTTCTTTAGTCTCACAAATTATACACCGTAATTGATGTTGACAGAGTTTATAGTCATTTAAAAGAAAACTAAATCATGGCAATAGAACAAAAGGGTAATGAAAGAAAATCATATGGGACAAAGGATCATATGATGTTAAATAAAGTTATAATGGAGAACTGTAAAAAGGGGAAGAATCTTAGTATAGCATGGATAGACTACAAAAAAGTATTTGACAGTATCCCACATTCATGGAAAAAAATCGAAGTTTTGAAACTTCGAACACTGTGACTTGAGATCACCATACAGTGTGGAATGGGATATTTACTGTTTTCCTCACTGTAGTGCAATCTCGGAGTTGGTATATTTAAGTAGCAGGAGGTGTGAGGCCCCCCTGCAAAAATGTAAAGGTAAAGTTTTTTTTTTTGTTGTTGGGTGGTTTTGTTGTTTTTTCAAAGTTTCAAAACTTCGATCATATGATCTCAGCCGTATGGGTTTCAAAGTTTTGAAACTTCGATAAAACAACATAGCCTACACACACACACACACACACACACACACACACACACACACACACACACACACACACACACACACTTAACTGTGGTGAGACTAGAACCCCTATCTAAGTATACAGACTACAGAACACACTATGTAATGCAAGCACCATGGCACAAGTCTGACTTTTGCAAGACCGCAGCTGAACGTATAGTACATGACATCAGCAGGCCATGTATGAGACAACATGTTGGCAGCCCTGCATACGCTCATATTTCATAGATTCATAAGAGGCTACTTGTAGAGTAGCCCCCTAGGTTCATAGGAGGTTACTAGGCTAATGGATCTAGGGCCTTTTCAAGTCTAGTCAAGTTGTACCAGTGTTCCTTTACAGACGAAGATATGTAGCCAATATTTGTGAATCCATAATCAGAATTGGTTGTCCCTGTCTAAGAGTGACATAGGTGAAACTCCCAGAGTAAATTTACAATTTCCCATCCAAATGTCCAAATTAAGCTTAAATAGGGTAATTGAGGAGCTCAGTTTCATGTAAACTAGGAGTTTGCTTCACGGGATGGCAATTTCTGGGAGACATATCTCTCTCTCTCTCTCCAGCATATCCTGTTGATGTTTCAGGCTAGGTTAAGGTCCCTACAGTGAGTGAGTCTTGTTCCATTTGATTTACAGAGGTCAGAAGCAGCCTTAGGTCAACTGGTGCACTAGGTAAAAGGGCTCCATGGCTCACCCTCCTACTTCACCCAGTGTCCCCATCCTGGTCTACTTACACCAAATAAATACTGGAAAAGCACCCCTGCTACACTGGCGCCCTAGGCAGCTGCCTAGTTGGCCTATGCCTAAGGCCAGCTATGACAGAGGTGCAGTAGTTCCATTAAGGCAAGCTTTGAGAGCGCTCTGTAGGCCAGGAACAAAGTTGTCTCTCAGCAGTCTATACAATACAGAGTGCAGTGGCAGTGCTTTCAGTCTGCCTATGTAGGTCATGTGTTGAATTCCCTCGACTTTCTTGGTCAAAAATCTCTTAGGTCTCTCCAGTTGTTTCAGGTGTCTGGTGAGGTACATGCAAAAGGGAGCACTGTACTCTGTTATTGGTCTGATGTGAGATGAGTGTAGTAGATTGATAACATCCTTAGTCTCATATGCTATACCCTTACTTATGAGATGTGCAACGTAAAAGGCCTACCATATTGCTGTGGTGACATGATGATCAAAGCTGAGGTCACTATTAACTTGCATTCCCTAATCTCTCACCATTGGTTTGGAAATTAGCGGGGGTATTATTAATACTGTAATTTGCATGGACTACGTCTTTACTGAATGGGATAATAGTGCATTTTTTGGGGGATAACTTTAAGTGCGTGGCTTATTCTACAATCATTTATGTATGTCACTCCATTTTGTAGTATCAAGAAAAAATACACCCAAAGCCTAAAGTTAGCCGGAATAGAGACAACTAGTCCACGTATGTGTAAAAATCCAATATGCGCTTTCGCAATGATCAACATTGCTTCATCAGACAACTTAAAATCAATCAACCACCATTTAAATAGGCATGACAGAGTTTAAAACAACCAATCAGATAAGAAACAAATCTTCATTAACTTTCCTAGATTCACATTTAAATTCATCCCTACCTACACATTTATATGCATATAAATGCATTACTACAAAAACTCATATAGCATATAAGCTATGCTGTATGGATTTTTGTGGTCATGTATATATATATATATATATATATATATATATATATATATATATATATATGCATATAAATGTGTAGGTAGGGATGACTTTAAATGTGAAGCTAGGAAGGTTAATGAAAACTTGTTTCTTATCTGATTGGTTATTTTAAATTCTGTCATGCCTATTTAAATGGTGGTTGATTGATTTTAAGTTGTCTGATGAAGCAATGTTGATCATTGAGAAAGCGCTCACCTAACTGTATTAAAATATTGGATTTTTACATGTACGTGGACTAGTTGTCTCTATTCCAGCTATCTTCAGCTTTGGATGTATTTTTTTCTTGAATTTGTGCCTACCTTGCTTTTGGGTTTGTTTGGGAAGCAATCTCGACAATTTTGTAGTATGTTGATATAATTTGGGGATTCAATGATTGCACACAGTTTGCAGTCATCAGTGAACTTGGTGAGCCGCAGGCCATCTGTTATTACTTACATTTCTGATAAATACATTCCAAACAGTAGGAGGCCCAGCACACACACTTGTGGAACACCACTGGTAATAGGTCTGCTGGTAGAGGTGGAATCCACAACTATGACTGTATGAGTTCTATTGACGAGACCATTGCCTACTCATCTAAGGATGTATGGGTTAATCCCCAGCTGGGGAATTTTCTTAATGATGCCTGAGTGGGGGGTTTTGTGAAAGCCCTTAGCCAAGTTGATATAGGCAGTATGTACTGATTTGTCTTCATCCAGGGCTTTGGTGACACTCTTGAAAAATTCCATTAGGTTTAACAGGCATGATCTGCCCTTAACAAAGACATACTGAGTCAGCTCCAAAGTTTGAAGGTCACCAATGTCCTTGTTGAGAAGGTTCAAGATGAGTCTCTCCATGGCCTTACAGACAAGGCTGGTCAGGCTTATGTGTCTTTAGTTTCTTGGATCGGTTAAGGGAATCCCTGTGTGCAAGAGGATTAAAGTTGCTGTTTTCCACTCTGCTGGGACAAAGCCACTACTTAGACTGTGGTTGATGAGAGTACCCAGTGATTCCACTAACTCTTTCTTTATACCATTTAGTAAGCAGCCTGATATGTTATCTGGTCCCATAGATGCTGTGTTGTTGGCCTTGGTCGGTGTGGATATGACCTGTTCTTTGGAGACAATAGGTAGAGAACTGGTGACAGGTACAGTTTGGAGTATAATTGGTGGAGACAGTGGAGTGAAATTTTTGGCAAATCTGTGTGCCAACAGGTTGGTGATGTCTTCAGGTTCAGTATGAGTGGTAACATCCACTATGAATTCAGTACAAAGCTGGGCCTTCCCTTTTACATTACAGACATAGCTAAAGAATGTCTTGTGATTATCTTTAGCTATGGATGCTAATTTAGTTTTGTAATTAGCTTTAGAAGACTTTACAAGATATCTAATTTGCTTGTTCAAGCAATGGAGGGTGTTCTTCTGCTGAGACTGTTCCCTCTAATTCCTGGATATCAGTTTCTTTCTTTTGTTGTATAATCTATTTATGCTAGATGTCTACCAGTGCAGCTTGTTTTTTCATGAGCATGTTTTGATCTGTTCTGGTATGGCTAAGTCTATACAGTTGTAAAGGTGTTTATACAGGGTGTTTATGTAAACCTCCATATAGCTGTCTTTACTGTAAGTGATGGCAGGAGTTTTGAAACTATTTATTCCTTTGCTTAGGAGGCTATAGTTTTCTTTAGAGAAACATTTCAACCTTTTAGATCCTGAGGCAGAGTCAGCCATGATTGTTACATTGAACATGACTGATTTATGGTCAGAACTTACCAGGGCGGGTCTCACACATGTGCGGTGCAGCGATTTCCCATGTTGGTGAGTACAAGGTCAAGGACATTAAAGTCTCTTGTGGGGGTGTGGACTAACTGTTCCACAGCATTTGTGTTTACAAAGTGCAGGAACCTTAGGGTGAGCGTGTTTGAGGTCATATACAGTATGTATCCCAATTGATAGAAGGATAGTTAAAGCCATCCATGTCTAGGATGATTGGTTGTATTATGAGTGAGTCAAGTAGGTCCAGAAATCCACTGTGTGGTCTTCATAGTTCATGTAGGTGGACGTGTACCTAACAGTGATGTGTTGGTGGGTCTTTCCTACAGTTAGCTGTACTTAGAGTAACCTTAGGGAGTAGTACTGCTTAAGCATTCTTGAGGTGTATTAGTCTTTTATGAAGATGGATACACCTCCTCCTTTGGTACTTTCATGTTCATTTTGCAGCCTGAATGTGTGGAAGGCATTATAGCCTTTCATGGCTGGAGTACTCTGTACAACTATAAACTATGTTTCTGTGACTGCACAAACATTGACATGTTCTCAAGCAAGTAGTGCCTCCGTTGACTGTAGTTTCTTATTTAGATTCCTAGCATTTAGAAGCATAACACTGAGTTTGTCTTTTGAGGATATGTATACATCAGGAATTTTGTTCTTATGGCATTGGCTAAAGAAAGTCACTATGGGGAAGTCAAGTACCTTTGGCAGTAATCGAAAGGCAAGAGGTGGCATATGAAGACCATCCCTGGCAAAGCAGCATGGTCTTTCGACCGTATCATCCCAGGATGACAAATACTGAATCCCACTGGACTAACACCAGTAGCAAAGCCAATTGTTGAAGTCCATAATTTTTTTTGTTTGCATTGAGCCATCATCCTGGGTGAAGGAAAAATGCTGCTTAGGGCTATAGGCATACCTGACTGGAAAACATAATCTGAGAGATCAGTCATATCTCTCTTCATATAGTCCATTCAGGTATGTCTGGAGTCATTTACTCCAGCATGGAGTATGACAGCGGTGTAACTGTGCTCTGTTGAGAGACGTGAGATCGTGCGTGACTTTGCAAATGCTGGCATCTGACAGGCAGCTGACCATGACTTTCTCCTTGTACAATCTGGTGAGGGGGACATCTGTGTGTCTCACTATCAATTCATCTATGACCAAGGCATTAGTTTTTAGGTGTTTTGCCTTAAGAACTTAATGGGTGACCCACTGATATGTTTGTTTTTATGTGTAGTGAGTTCTGTTGGTACTATAATGTTTGCAGAAAGCTTGCATTTGTGACACTCTGCTCTTTTGGTAAGCTTCTAATGACAACCTCTGTATATGTAGGGTTATGTGTTGTGCACTTGGTTTGTTGAGGAGGTGAAGTGTGTGTGCTGACAACCTGTTTGATATCTAGTTTGTTGTTACCGGAAAGAGAGCATGTATTCCTGATTCATTGTATAGTTGCATTTCTTACATATTGGATTTGTAAGTTTTAAGAGTACATGGTTGCCAGTATACATGAGGCAATCGAACCTAGGTGTGTAAAAACACAAGTACCCTTATTAAGCATATTTAGATGGTCATTGTCAGCAGACCATGAGCAGCAACAACTGGGCATGTCTATGAGGGCATAGGTGCCACCCCAGTAGTGACTTTACAATCACTGAACCAGTAGTGAAGGTTGCGCTTAAACAGGGTCTTTGAGGAGCACCACTTCCTATGCAGTTGGAGCCTATTACAGAGGAGTGTGAATTGTTGTGGGATATATCTGTCTCCCTAGCATGCTCTGTTTATATTACATGTTATGCTGAGAACTCTGGAGCAAAGTATATGTATCCCATTTGAATTGCAGATGTTCATTATTTCCAGAAGGGCAGGGTCTGAGACTGCTCTGCAGGGCAGACATTGGTCACCTCTCAGCAGTCTGCACGACACCGATTACAGTGACTGGTATGTCAGTCTTTCCATGTATGTCATGTTTGTAGACCTTGGAGTCTCCCAGCTACAACCCTGTGTTATCTCAAATTGTTGCAGATGTATAGTCAGCTACAGAGAGATGTGAGTATTGTACTCCATTATTGGTGTGACAAAGGTAGAGTACAACAAAAGTATGACTACACTGGTCTTGGATGTGATGTCCATATGTATGATGTGCATAATGCAGAATGTGTGTCTCAACACTATGGACACATAGTGATGAAAGTGTAGATTGCTATGAATATGTGTTCACAAGTCTCACAACACTGTCTTTGAGCCAAGATAGGTGTTATGTATATCATAATTAGTAGGGGTAGTTCACTGCCAAAGGGGGACAATGAGGCATTGTTTGCTGCAAGGTTCAGTCTGTGAGTTTGGCACCAAGCATTTGTCTCTGTCAGCTCCTTCTGTAATATGTTACCATCATTGAGAGAATTTATATGAATGTATCCAATTAACAGTTATCTGTAAACATGGTAAACCACAGGCCACCTACTGTTGCCTGCACTTCAGGGAACTACTTACCACAGAGTTCAGGGCCTAGTACAGATACTTGGGGTCTTCCATTTTTAAGTGGCTATGTGGGGTGCAGTCCCCAACTTTGAGAGTGTGTGTGTTCTCCTGGTAAGTTTTTGGCTATCCAGCTAGTACTTTATGGCTTAATTCCCAGATGGGACATTTTCACTATGAGACATGAATGAGGGATATTGTCAAAGGCCTTGGATAATTGAACATAGGCAGTATGTCATGCTATCTGTCATCCAGGTCTTCAGGGTCAATATCAAAGACATCAGTGAGGTTCAATAGGTAAGATCTATCCTTGATAAACACAACATGGGTCGACTTAAGTGTGTTGAAGGTCACCTATCTCCCTCTGGATAAGGTCCATGCTGATGCCTTCCCTAGCCTTGTAGATAAGGCTTGTTAGGCTTATGGGTCAATAGTTGTAGTTCTGCATGCTAACACTTTGACGTACATTGCATATGACATAACATTTGCTATTACTTTTGTAGTGTAGGTGATATATGTGTGGAAAAAGTACTGAGATGCCAGGGTTGCAGTGCTTGGGTGTGGAGGGGGGGGGGCAACACATGGCTGTATTGTAAATATGTGACAGAGTGTGGGATAGGTTCTTCATTTTTGAATGTTTCCGCATGTACAGTAATGTCTTGTCATACACAAGAAATGGGCAATAAACAGCAGTAATACTTAAAAATATATAGTTTCCCATTCTGCAACAATTAGCAAAGTATATATGCATGTGAGATACACCTGTTTGCGCACTGCTTAGCAGTGTGCAAATGCAAGCCACATTGCTAAAGTCTGACAGTTAGTACTGAGTCTGTGAAATACACCTACTACTTAACTGACTCTGTGTCAGCACATGTTAATGCATTGATACTTCCCTTTTTGGGCCCAGAAGGTATTGGGTTCAAATCCTTTTTTCCTCACTATTTTTTTATGTTTTTTTTTTACTTTCTTTTCCACTTTTACATGCTGCGCCACTCAGCGCAAACACAGAAAATGGAGAAATATTAATGGCAAGTTTAGCTGTACTTATCTCATTTGCATGAAGCCTGACAGTGTACAAACTGGACCACCCAGGAAGTAGACAGGACCCATACAGCCAAAAATAGAAATGGGATCCATTCAATTAATACTATTGGGCATTGCACAAACCCGCTAAGTGATGTTGCACTGCGGTTAATAGTGAGGACCTAACAATAAATACTAAGATAGAAAATGTAATGTAACTAATCCTGTGGTAGCAGCTAAATGTAGGGCTGGAGTCCAGATTGTTATGGGTTCTAGTACAGGGTGTGCAACCTTTCTTTTACTGTTGTGACATTGCAGTGTATACCAATGAACTGTAACATAGATAAACATTTTCTCAATCTTCTTGTGCCAACAGGTATAAGTATAAGACTACCATATACATGGTCTTTGGTTCAAATACAACGTATTCCATGCCCTTTTAATGTTGTTCCACTTCCCATTATAGTCACTCTCACTTATAATGCTTGAAATACTGTAGCTGATATTAAGTTTTATATGTATGAGGGCTGAGACACTAATATTGTGTCAGTTATTTACTAATGTATTTATCTATGTATTGCCCATTTATCAAATGTATGACTGTGGGTATACTGTGTACTATGTTCCTATAAATATATTTCTGCTGTCTGGACTGGCATTGCCTTCACATTTGACTAACACACTTACCCAATTGCCTGTACATCAAATAACCTTGAAATTGCATTGCTTGCCAATGTTGTGCACCACCTGCCATCACGCAAACACATTGCATAGCAGTGCACACCACCAAGCGCTGTGTTTGCATGATGGCAAGCAATGCTCAACATTTTCAAACAGTGTGCACACTCACAGTAAATGGGATAACTGGAACTTGGTGGGAAACCATTGCTCTTAAATCCATGATGGACATGGTAGGCATAAATGGAGAGGATCTGAGATTTAGGGCTCAGAGATGGGGTGTCCAGGAGTCTCCTAGTGAAACACCACAGTGCCAGTCAACTGCATGTGGAATATTCTGGGACCCAGTGGAAGTCAGGGGCTTGAAAAAGACTGGCTCAGGCTGTAACCAGTGCCACTGGTATCCCCCGCACTGGTGACCAGTGTAGGCTTCACTACAGTGACCTCCAGATGAGGAAGATGGATACCTTCAATGCTTGGACAGAGGAATATAGGATGCAGGACATCCCACAAATGTGTAATTATCAACTGCAGATAGTACTTGTAAGCCTTAAAAGCTAAAATATAGACAAGACTGGTATTCATAATAGTATCCTGTTTTGTTCTTTTTTTCCACAGCTGCTACAGAAAGGCAGTGCAATATTAGGACCCATGGAACTAGATTGGCATGGATGAGGGAGGCATGTGATATGTATGCAGCAAAAGAGTTCATTAAAAGTTAAAGATAGCTTGTTTCATATTTTATACAGTTGTATAAAATTGGGCATGCATATCAAAATTTTAAAAGTAAGTATGCATACATTTGTTTGTAGCACAAACCAAGAGTACAATATTAGACTTTAGTCAGAGGTGGTAGGTTCAAATACCACACTTCCCAACTATACAATACTGTTAATTCTTAAATGTATGTGTAACTTAAAGGTTTAAAGTAAAAGCTCTATACCAGTGGCACACATGCCTTACTGTAAACTGCAATCTGTATAATTTGAACACACATATGTGTGATATATGTATATGTAAAGGTGTACTTGTTGCAATCTGTAGTAAAGTGTGCATCTGGTAGGAGCTGATAGTCTTAAAAGTAATAGTTACCCATTGGGGGGTGGTAGTCTTAATAGTACAAGTTAAGACAAGACAGTCAAATAATTGTATTAATGAATTGTATGTTACATATGAAGGTTATCTTATCTCATTTTTCTCTCACCTCAACCCTTATCTCAATCATTTTTTTTATTTTATATTACCATGTGTTGTCAAAATGTGTCCATGTCATCCATATGTACCACATCATGACATGCCCCACAACAGGGTGGGGTAGGCCTGGCCCACAGGATCCACCTTCCCTTCCTCAATCCACCAACCCCAGCACCATTGGCCAGCATGTCTGGGATCCAACACGGCAGCAACACACCTGCTGCCCATACACTACCTGCTTCCTCAGGAAGTTCTGCACTGCAGGATAGTACAGAAGTTCCCTCCGGGAGTAGTGGCAGAGGTGTTGAGTTTATCACCCATACTGATCTGCCAGGGATGGTGCAAAGGATTGTGTGCCACACTGTTGGTGCACACACACCAGATAGAGGGGCTGCTCTCCCTCATTTAACATAGGACTAGGAGGAGGAGAAGCAGACATAGAGTGATCCAGCCAGTGGCAGAGTGAGGTGATATTGATGACAGTCCAGTGGAGGAGGACTTGATTATCACTGTCACCCAGCTTGATGACAATGGGTCCTTGTTGTCTCACCCTTACTCTATCCATGATGTCCATAGACCTCTTGTGTCCATCACTGTCCCTGTCTCTTGTCTTGTTTGTCTTGTCTGTCTGCAAGTGTTTCATCAAATACCCAACTTACCAGACCCACACATACTTATGTCCTTTCCCCAATATTTCTCTCTCTCAAACAAAATGTGCACCTGTCTCATAAAAACAAAACTCATCCCATACATAGCTCTCAATTTTTCACACATGTCATCTTGACACACTTGATTAAGTCCATTTGGATATACAACATGACTGTGTTGTGGTCACCCCTCTCTCTGAAGGTGACAGTCCAAATTCAGATAATATTCTGCACATATTATCATTTTATACTGTTTAAGTAATGGATAGCTATGGTTCTTTCCTACCTCTCTTCTGCACATTCTTATATTGCTTTCCATTTATTCTTCCCCCGCTTGCTTCCCATTTCATCACTGTCCTATCTTTCCCATTTCTTTTCTTTAATGCATAATCATGTGATGGTGCACATCACTCACCAACCTGCACCAACAGTAATGCAAAAGTATTTAAAAATGTTAGATACATCTGTATTCAAACCCAGTACCATCTGGCCACAAAAGAGAATGTATCACTCAATTAAGTACACTAACACCTGTTACCACAGAATTAGTTAAGTAGCAGATGTATTCCAAAGACTCAGTACTAACTGTCAGACGTTAGCAATGTGACTCGCATTTACCCATTGCTTAGCTATGCACAAATATGTGATCACACATGCATGTGCACTTTGCTATCCATCACGCAAACCTGCTGCTCACCACACTATGGAAATGCATATATTATGCTGTATTTCTGCTGTTTACTGTCCATTTCCTTTGTATGACATGAAATTACATGTAGAAACATTGCAAACTGAGGGCACTATCTAATTGTATGTCATATATTTAGAATACATGCATGTGTTGGCACCCCACGAAGCACTACAGCCCTGGGGTCTCAGTACTTTTTCCACACATATATCAACAACACAACAAAATGTAATATCAAATGTGTGCTATGCAATGCACATCAATCTAGTAACATGCAGAACTACAACTACTGATCCATATGCCTAAAATGTCTTATCTGCAAGGTTACTGCAGGAATCAGCATGGACCATATCCATGGGTACAGAGGAGAACTTCAACACATTTGACCTTACCCATTTTGGTTTTGCCAAGGGTACACATTGGTTACTGACCCTTGTGGACTTCTTGGATACTGATGCTAAAGACCTGGATGAGGTTGGCAAAGGACATACCGCCAGTGTTGAGTTATCCAAGGCCTTTGACATTATCCCCCATTCATGTTTCATAGTGAAGATCTCCCATCTGGGAATTAGGGCATACAGTACTAGATGGATGGCCAACTGGCTCAATGACAGAACACACACTCTCAGAGTTGTGGACTGAATCTCCACCACTAGCACACTCACCAGTGGAATACCAAAAGGATCTGTGCTGGGCCCTCAATTGTTTGGGAAATACTTCCCTGATGTACAGGCAACAGTAGATGGCATGTAGTTTACCAAGTTTGCAGATGACTGCTAACTGGATGCACTCATATAGAGTCCCTCAGTGATGGACACATATTACAGTAGGGGCTGACACAGGCTAATGATTGGTGACAAACTCATGGACTGAACTTTAAGCATAAAATGACTCTATGTCACCTTTGTCAGTGAAGTACCCCCGGTAATTATGATATACATAGCACCTCTCTTAGCTCAAACACAGTGTTCTGGGACTTGGGAACACATGTTGATAGTAATCTACACTTTCATCACTATGTGGCCATAGTGGTGACACATACAATCTACATTGCACATGTCATACATTTGAACATCACATCCAAGACCAAGATAATCATACCTCTACTGTACCCTACCCTTATCACATCAATAATGGAATACAATGCTCACATCTCTCTGTAGCTCACTACATACCTGCAGCACTTGGAGAGACCACAGGATTGTGGCTGGGAGACTCCCAGGCCTCCAAACATGACATACATGAAAAGACTGACATACCTCTCACTGTACTTGGTATCCTGCAGGCTGCTGACAAATGATCTATGGCTGTCCTGCAGATCAGTCTTAGACTCTGCCCTTCTTGAAATGATGGACTTCTGCAATTTAAATGAGCCAAGTATAATTTGCCCCTGGGATCCAACCTAGTTTGTCACATAAACACAACAGGCTGGGGAAACAGATATATCTCACAACGATTTACACTCACCTGTAATAGGCTCCCGCTGCATGTGAAGCAGTGGTCCTCAATGACCCTGTTCAAGTGCAAACTTGACAACTAGTTGGGTGATTGTAAAGTCACCTGTTGCCTGGGACCTATGACCCTTATGGACAGGGACAGTTGGTGCTTCTTACAAATATGCTCTGCTAAAAACAACCATCCAACTATGTTCAGTAAGGGTACTTGTGTTTTTACACAGCTAAACTTCTAAACACCCTAGTGTCATTAGGCTAGTAGCCTTATATGAACCTATGAAGCTATGTGCCTATGCAGGCCTCACAACTTGTGGTACCCCACATGGCCTGCTGATGTCATCTACTATAAGTTCACCTGGACTCTTGTATAAATCCAACTTGTGCCATGGCACTTGTGTAACATACTGTGTTCTGTAATCTGTGTAGTTACATAGGCAGGGGTTTTGTTCTCACTCCAGCTGACTCTGTGTGTGTGTGTGTGTGTGTGTGTGTGTGTGTGTGTGTGTGTGTGTGTGTGTGTGTGTGTGTGTGTGTGGGTGTGTGTGTGTGTGTGTGTGTGTGTGTGTGTGTGTGTGTGTGTGTGTGTGTGTGTGTGTGTGTGTCTGTGTCTAGACAGCAGAATAGATGTGTGTATCCTATAGTTAGTTATCCAATTATATGGGATTGCCAGTATTTTAATACCTGCTCATGCCTATACTTCCATTCCATACAGGCCTCCCAACCTCTTGTCTCCCACATGGCCTGCTGATGTCATCTGCTATAAATTCACCTGCACTCCTGTATAAATCAGACTTGAGCTGTGACACTTGCATTAACTATTGTGTTCTGTAGTCTGTGTGTGTGTGTGTGTGTGTGTGTCTAGACAGCAGAGCAGCCATGTGTATCCTATAATTACTTTTTCAGTTACATAGATTGCCAGCATTATGATACTTGTTCATGCCTACACATCCATTTCATAAAGTCCTCCCAACCTCTTGTCTCCCACATGGCCTGTTGATGTGATCTACTATAAGTTCAGCTGCACTCCTGTATAAGTCAGACTTAAGCCATGGCAATTGCATTAACTACTATGCTCGGTAGTCCATGTACTTAGATAAGTAGAGGTTCTAGTCTCACTGCAGTCGCATGTGTGTGTGTGTGTGTGTGTGTGTGTGTGTGTGTGTGTGTGTGTGTGTGTGTGTGTGTGTGTGTGTGTGTCTGAGCTGTATAGAGCATTTTCCACCAGCAGATGGGACACTGTTATCCTCTTCTCAACAGGCACTGATGATGTCATCAGCTGTAAAGTGTTGTGTGACACACTGCAAGTCAGATGTGAGCTGTGATGCTTGCATAATGTACTATTCTGTATTCTGTGTTCTTAGATAAATAGGGGTTCTGATCTCACGCCAGTTAAATGGGGATGGGTGTGTGTGAGATCTGTTGCTTGACATTACAGAGAGCATTTTACACCAGCATGTGGTGTAAACAGCTGATGATATCATCAGCTATAAAGTTCAGACACACTCCAAGTAGGACTTGAGCTGCAGCACTTGCGTAAAGTACTATGTTCTGTGTACTTAGGTAATAGTTCTGTTTTCACACCAGGCAACTGAGGGTGGTTGTATTTGTGTATATCAGCTATTGCTTGACATTACAGAAAGCATTTTACACCAGCATGTGGGATACTGTCATTTTCCCCTCAAAAGACACTGATGATGTCATCAGCTATATCACATTTTTGGATATGCAGTACTCCCAGCAGGACAGGGTCAGAGACTGTCCTGGGGGCCATGAAAAAGTCACCTCATCCTATACAATAAAGTTTACTGCGGCATGGATGTTTATCCATGCCAATACATCATGGCATGGTGTGTAGGCCCTGTGTTACTTTGCTCAGAAAGTCTTGTGATCTCTCCAGCTGCTACATGTGTCTGGTGAGTTACATGTAAAAATGTACATTATACTGTATTAGTGCTGAAATGTGGCTTGACTGCATTGTTGTCATACAATCCTAAGATCTCAATATGATGGTATGACTTATGATGTGCACAACATAGCCTTTAAATAAAAGTGTGGACAGTTGGTGGTCAAACTTCAGATTTGCTAGTTAAATGTGCTTGCATCACCGGGTTTCTGCATAGCAGGACTGTTGTCAATGTTATGATTAACATGGAACTCCACTTCTCAGACAGACAAAATTACAAATACACATTTCTGCATTTATTTGTACATCATGTGCCTTTGTAACCATCCAGTTGTGTGTGTTAGCTCCTCCTGAACTATGTTATTACTATTGGTGGACTCAATGATTGCACACAATATGCAAGAATCAGCAAACTTGGTAAGCCAAAAGCCATATACTTTATCTTGAAATGTTGAGAAATACAATTCAAACAGTGAAGGACCAATAACTGATCCTTGGTGTTTGCCAATGGTGACAGATCTACTGGTACAGGTTGATTCACCAACTTTCTCATGATGTGTTCTGTTAGTGATCCAATTGTTTACCCATCAACTGATGGTTTCCTCAATGGTAACTGTATGTGTGATTGTATCAAAACTCTAGGCCAGATCACAGTAGGCAGTCTGGACCATCTTACCTACATCCAGGCATATCACACAGAATCCATTTCCTGTAACAACACCACCGATTACCTGTTGTGTGACCCAGCGCATACACCTTCCTGATAGGATTGAATACACAGTTGAACACACCCTCCACATGGCCTATGTTTCCATACAAGTGTGTTTATCCCCCATGCATCCACCTGAGTTGGGGGGAAAGCATTGGGACATCCTGACTCTCATTGACTGTGAGGTAGACCAATATGTCATCATGGACCTCTTCTACATGTACATTAGTAATATTCCAGGTTTGTGCAACAGACCTACATAAGTTGTTACTGCTAAATCAGGTCCATTGCATCTGATATATGTCTTCAATGAGGTCATTGAGGGCATGCATGATGACAACAGTGTCGTTTTGTGGAACTTGAACAGGTCAAAACATGTGACAAAAATCCACATTGAGGTATTCAATCAACACTGTCATATGTGGCCATGAACAGCTATATCACCAAATGGATAGACCAGTGTATGACATACATGGCATTGCACTATGTTGAAATGTACAATGTCACATATATCTCATGATCAGTGGTGCATCAGGGGTGTCTGCTAGGCCCTTTCCTGTCCATTAGTTAAGTGCTGAACATTACAAATGGCATAGAGATGCTATGCCCAAGCAGCTGCCTGAAGGACTACAGCTTGTGGGTAATCATTGACTCCAAGTGTGATATTAGTATAATACAGACAGTATCGACACATACCAGAGACTGCTGCCATAGCCATGAGAACACCTGCTTGACAAGGCACATGAAGGGATTTGTTGAATCAGGAAACAGACACACCACCCAAGTATAATGTGGACAGCACACACTATAATCAGATGAATAGGCATGTGAATGTGACCTGTGTCCTGGGGTAGAGGTAAGTGGTACATCCATCAGCATGTGGTCACAGTGCTGACCCTTCCCTTGAATTTAACAGAACTACTGGGTATGTGAAGGACATGCACATCAGAGGCCATAATAACTTCATGGTTCCCAGCCTTCATCACACTGATAACTGTGTACAATGCACCCTTATTCATGTACCACCCTACATATCTTCCAGTGATATGTAACTGACATGTGCCACCTTTGTCACAATAAGCTATCACACAGCTTATTGGCCATACCTAGGTATTCTTTCTTGGGAATATACACGACTGTCTGATGTTGTGGAATGCCAATAGGTTTATAAGTGTTTACTGGGCTAACAACCACAAGGGTTTTTGTAAGCCTAGCCATACGTCCTAAATCTCTGACAAGTTCTGATAGCCTTGATAAGCATACCTCTCACCCTCTTAGAGCAAGTAGGTCAAAGGACCAAAAATAGAGACCATTTTTAAATACCGCTGTTACAAACTTAGAAGGCTGATAGAATGATAGGTTTTCAACTGGCATGCATTTTATGAAGAATATGAAGTCTGAAACTCAAATGTGTCATTTTCTAACTTCACTCATTAATGATTTATCACTACTTGGCCAGAAAAACACATTTTTATGAAAAATTAACCAAAATATGATGCCAAAATCTGGACATTCTGTGGAAATCTGTACAGTTGAGAGGTATGATTGATAAGTGTAAGAAGGGGCTTGTAAGAGGAAACATTTACAAGCAGGGGCCTGGGAGATGAGCCATTTACAGATTTCCTGTGTCCATTAGAGACATACGTGCCAAACAAGGGATGAATTTCCTGTTCCCCATCCAATTGTCCAAGCTGCACTTGAATTGGGTTAGGAAAGAACTCTGCTTTACATGGATGGGGAGCCTGTTCCAGAGATGGGGAAGTCTCTGGGATACGTACCTGTCTCTCCAGCAGTCACTATTTATATTACAAGCATGGTTTAAGTGTTTAGAATGGGTAATTCTGGTGCTGTTTGTTTCATGGATATGAAGGACAATGTCCTGTATGTCAGGCATAGATGCCCCCTCAAAAGCTTGTGGAAGACAAAAAAGAGGGATAGAGCATTGAGGCAGTCTGCATAGGACCTTTTACATACACTCTGTATTCTTTTAGTGAGGAACCACTGTAGAAGTTCCAGTTGTTGGATATCACTGATTAGGTACATACTAATGGGGGAAATTGTACTTGATAGGTCTGATGAATGCAAAATATAGTAGAACAATGACTTCTTTGGTTTTAGATGCCATACCTTTGTTTATAAGTTGCACAACATAGAACAATTTTCTCAGTACTATAGACATGTGATGGTCAAAGGCTAGATTACTGTCTATATGTGTTCTTAAGTGCCTGACTACTGGGTCAACTCTAAAGGATGTTTTGTAAATATAATAGTTAACAGGGGTGGATGACGTCTTGAAAGATACTATTATACATTTTTTGGCATTTAGTTTTAATCCATGACACTGACATCAGTTGCTTGTCTGTATCAGCCCTTCCTGGAGAACATTTGTGTCACTGGATGATTCAATGACAGTTACTACTTTGCAGTCATATGCAGATTTAGTCAGCTGGAGACCAATAACATTGGTCTTGACTTCAGAGAAGTAAATGCCAAAAAGGAGCAGTCCTAGGACCAGTCCCTGAGGGACTCTACTTGTGACTGGCCTCTTTGAGGAGGTGGACTCCCCAGTTCTAACTTTCTGGGTCCTGTCTGTGAGTCAGTTAGCTATTCACCTGGTGACATATGGGTTTGTACCTAACCTCATGAGTTTGTCAACAATGCCCAAGTGGGGTATTGTGTGAAATGCCTTTGCCATGTCAACGTAGGCAGTGTGAACCATTTTGCCCTCATCCATTGCTTTGGTGACCTTCTCAAAGAAGTCCACCAGGTTGAGTAGGCATGACCTGCCCTTAACGAAACCTAACTGGGTTGGGTCCAGTGTATGGAGGTTTACGATATCACTATTGATCATTCCCATAATAATTCTTTCCATGGTTTTACATATAAGACTAGTGAGACTTATGGCTCTGTAGTTTCCAGGGTCTGTAGATGGCCCACCTTTTTATGATGGGATGACTGTTGCTGTTCTCCATTCATGAGGCATAAAGCATGTTTGGAGGATACAGTTAAATAGCAATTCCACAGGGCCTGATCAGTCATGTTTCATGTTATTTAGAAAGCCTCTTAGGATATTGTCTGGGCCCATTGATGCAATGTTCTTGGACTTAGAGAGTTGCTACACCAGATGCATGTGTGCTACCTGTTCAGCTTATGCACACACTGCATACATAGTTGTTTAACAACACTAATGGCATTTCATTCATCAAAGTGTGGATTGTGCCATAGATATATGCTATGCACACAAGGCAACTAGCCTGTACTCCCCATACTGTCACATACAGGTATAGCAGTGTCCTTCCTAACACCTTCTGTAGGTATTACAGTACCAGGACAGTGTGCGTGGTTATCCTCATAGATTGTGGATGTATCATAATAGTTTTTAAGTGTGTGTGTGTGCAGACTCATGTGTTATCACTTCACATCATATATGTCATGTCACATGCATGGGATTAGTGGTGGCTTTATTAGGATATTGTCTATGATTGTGGTTGGTTCTTGCAATGTTTGCCATAATCCTTTACTTGTGACCACCTTGCTGGAGATCTTTGTTAGCAGTGCACTCATATTCAAGTTTAACAGTTTTAGCAGCTACCCAATATGCACCCACCCCAATTGTATGTCAGATGCCTGACAGATGTCCTCTGCATTATTCATGTAAGGATGCATATCTCACACACACACATATCCTCTCTATTGTTATGTTACCTTGTGTGACAGTCACGGATCACACATTTTCACTGTACAGTCCATACTGTACCATATAGATATGTGCTTGGTGTTGCTGCTACATCATCTTCCACTGACATGCCCTTCTCTGCTGTGCATGTGGGAGTTTCACCTGCACTTTTGCCTGTGTTCATTCCTACAATTCAGCAGTGTGTTCTTATTCAATACACACTTCCCCTGAGTGATCATTATATATGGCAGTCCCATGTCCTGTTATAGATCATTAACACAGCTTCAGTACTGTATGCCAGGAATGGGATATCATAATATTCTTCACTGTAAGTACACCATCCTGTACTGTGTTTGGATGATATACCTCACATTCATACCACTCAACTGTTCAGATATTCCAAGGATGTGCAGATGTTTTCCTTATCAAATATGTGGCTTTCTGCCATACCACTGGGATGATCTCTGGACTGATGTGACTTAATAATACATACATTTGACTGCATACCTCTCAGCCATCCTGATCTGTGCAGAATGTGGAGCTGTTGTGTCATATTTGAGATCATTTCCTCATAAAATTTTTTCTTCTGACAAATCATTGACATGTCATTGTAGAGTGCAGTCAGAAACCCGATGACTGACATTTGAGTTTCAAACTTCATGCTCTTCAGAAAGTCCATGCTAATGTATAACTTATATATTCTATCCACTTCCTTAGTTTGGAAGTGCAATATTATACATCTGTCCATATTTCTGGTCCTTTGTCCCCCCATTTTCATAACTTTGCCCATACTTCTTGATCTAAGAGGTTGATGTTGTTACATTCTAAAACATTCCTATGCGACATTATGCAAATGTGTCCCTATTACTGGTTATTTGCCCTCTCATTAAGTTGGGCCTCTGTGCAGATGTGTTCCATTAATAAAATGAGAGCTATTTATAAAGCTTTGGTGCTCACTGTGGCATTTTGTGCAAATCTGCACTCTTTAGATGCTCTCCTTCACACGGAATTGTTATCTGCATTTGCTTACACAGTGTTTTGGAGCCATCAACAGTGTTGCGAGCCATGAAACCTAGTTGAGGCATGCCATACCTCATTAATATGCATTGAGTGATGACGCGCACTGAGCTCCATCATGCTAACATGTAAACAATGTGTAGATTCTGTGCGAAGCCTATGTGGAATTTATTGAATCCTGGGGAGTAGCTTGCTAAATTATGATTAACCACTCCCTGCTTATAACCACAAAATAGCATTTACTGAATGCTGTTTTAACAACATTTTTACTGTGAAAGTCACCAAGTAGACAAGGAAAGTCAATATTTCCATTTTAGGGGATATATCAGTAACATTTACTGTACGGGGACATTTTCTTTGATGTAAACTGACAATTACTCATTGTGCAAAAACACTGGCTACACAATCTGCAATCAAAAGAACTGTCCTCGCTGCTGTCTAACTTACTCTGTTTTACAATCTGTTTCTGTCTGACAGATCCAGACTATTTCAGCATACCCTTTATGGTAACAACTTCAGAACCTCAGTGGCTGATGGTTAAAGGCTGTGTAAGACTTGATGCTATGAGTGCTGAAAATTAAACTGTAATTCCAACAAAGAAACATAAGTACATATATAAATGCATGCACACATACATACATATACAAGCAAATAGATAAATAATTCTAAAAATCACTCTTACAGCTTTATTTCATTTATTTATTTATTTATTTATTTACTTATGTTTGCAAGAAAGATTTGTCCCCTTTGCACCCCTGGCATAGATGTTGTTCACCTCTACTTCCATGCTACTATCTACTTACTCCTAAAACGTTGCATCTCAAAAGAGTAAAATACTCTAAGAGACTCCAGTCACAAAATTATTATACCTTCCTTCTAACTGCACTTGAAGTGTCAATGTTGCAATAATTGGAATTACTATCCTTCAACTTTTATCACCACATTCAATATCCAGGGTATTTTATCATTTCATGCAGAACTAGTTAAGAATTTTGCTTATTATCATCAAAATGACTTCAATTTAAAATATGATGGTTCCATAACATAGACTGTCTGTTTTCTTGGTACACAACATTAATAGGTTCATAGGTAGGTACTAGGCTATCTGCCTGAAGGCATTTATAAGCCTAGCCAGAATGTGTTGGCTTTCGCCGCCCTCTTAGATTAGTTCCCTGTTTCTCTGTCCAGCAGAGCCACTGAAGTGATCCCCGGGGTAAACATTCTGTTTCCCATCCACTCGTCAAGGTTTCATTTGAAGAGTGTTAGTGAGGAGTTCTGCCTAATGTAGATTGGAATCTTGTTCCAAAGCATGGGAAGTCTCTGTGACAGGAATCTATCCCTCCAGCACATCCTATTTATTGTTTTGGTGAGGTTTATATCCCTAGAGCGTGTGGCTTGAGGGGATAAGCTTTTGTTTAGGTGGAGCATGTCCATCAATTCTGGGTTGGACATGGCTTTGTATGTCAGGCAGAGATCACCTCTGAGTAGGCAGTATGTAACCGAGTACAGCTGGAGTTTCTTCAGTCGAGCTGCATAGGGCCTCTGTTTGAGGCCAGTGATCCTCTTGGTGAGGTACTTCTGTGGTCTTTCCAGCTGTTGCAGGTGTCTTGTAAGATACATCCCAAATGGGGTGTTGTACTCTATGATGGGTCTGATGAGTGATGAGTAGAGGGGCACAATGACCTCTTTTGATCTGGATGCGAACCCTTTTGTGATAAGGTGTGCCATGTAGAAGGATTTTCTAACCACTTTGACAATGTGATTATCAAAGGAGAGTTTACTGTCTACTTGGGTCCCCAGATCCCTTATTATGTCTTCCATATTTAGGGGACTACAACCTATGTGGTAGTTTGTGGGTACTTTGTTTTTTCCAAAGGGGATGACTATGCACTTTTTGGCATTTAGCTTGAGGCCATGATTTTGACACAAGGTGTCTGTCTCAGTGAGACCCTTTTGGAGGATGTCTGTGTCAGATGGAGAGTCAATTATACCTCCTAGTTTGCAGTTGTCTGTGAACTTGGTCAGCCATAGTCCTCCTGTACTTGCCTGTACCTCTGAGAAGTATATGCCAAACAGGAGGGGTCCTAGGCCTGAACCCTGGGGAATGCTACTTGTAACCCATTTAGAGTCAGACCTAGCTCCTGCAACTCTTACCATGTGGGTTCTGTCTGTGAGCCAGTTGGCAACCCATCTTGTGACGTAGGGGTTTATGTTCAGGCTGGTGAGCTTGTCTATAATACCAGAATGGGGAATGGTGTCAAAGGCCTTTGCGAGGTCTAGGTAGGCTGCATACCACCTTTCCCTCATCTATAGCCTTGGTAACTATCTCAAAGAAGTCCACTAGGTTTAGGAGGCATGATCTGCCCTTAAAAAAGCTGAACTGGGCAGGGTCCAGTGTTTGGAGGTTCCCAATGTCTCTGTTAATGAGTTCCATGATGATGCACTCCATAGCCTTGCAGACCAAGCTAGTCAGGCTTATAGGGCAATAGTTCCAGGGATCTGTTGTGGCTCCACCTTTGTGGAGTGGAATAACTGTTGCTGTGCGCCACTCTATGGGTACGTAACCTTTGGAGAGGCTGAGTTTGAACAGTGTGTTTAGGTGAGGGGTTAGTTCATCTTTGAGCTCATGTAGGACACAGCCTGGGACACCGTCTGGTCCCATTGATGCTGTGTTTTTGGCTTTGGAGAGGGCTGTTTTAACCTGAGTGTTTGTGATTTCAGGAGCTCTACATTCTTCTGGTATAGTTATAGGCCCTTTTGGGGGTGAGAGGGGGTGAAGTTTGCACTGAACCTGTCTGCCAGGATGTTGGCAATATCAGTCGGTTCAGTGTATTTTGTACCATTCTGCACTAACTCTGAGCAGATCTGAGAATTGCAACTTAGAGTCTTGACATAGCTAAAGAATGCCTTGTGGTTATCTTTGGAGTCCTTGGCAATTTTTCTTTCGAAACTCGCCTTGGATGATTTTATGAGGGATCATAGTTTCTTGCTGATACTGATCAAGGATGTCTTCCCTTCTAGGGATTTTACTCTTTTCTGTATTAGTTTCCTCCTTCTATTGTATAGCTTGTTCATGGCAGGAGTCCACCAGACTGGTTTCCTTTTCTTAGAGGAGTGAGTCTTGGTTTTGCTTGGGATAGCACAATCCATGCATTCTTGTAGGTGCCCATAGAATGCATTAGTAAAGGATTTTGCAGCTTGCACAATGTTATCCTTTAGCATGGGGGCTTTGAAGCTTTCCACCTCGGTCTTAAGTAACGTGAAGTTTGCTTTTGAAAAGTTTTTCATGGTGGTTTCCTTGTCCGGGGGTGGGGGTGGAATGTGGATATCCAAAGTGATTTGTTTTTGGTCAGATCTAACCAGTGAGGGGTTGACCTCCGGTGTGGAGCACCAGTCACCCATGTTGGTGATAACCAGGTCCAATATGTTGCCACCTCTGGTGGGAGTGTTTACCAGTTGATCCTGGGCATTTGAGTTTTATAAATTATAGGAAATGTTGGACAAGGGAGTTAGTACTTGAGCAGTTCTCCCAATTAATGTTTGGGTAATTGAAATCACCCAATATTAGGGTGTTTGGTAGGACCTTTATATTTCCCAGTGTTTCCATAAATGTGGAATGGGGGTTCTGGGACATGGTGGGTGATCTGTAGCAAGCTACAATTTGAATTGCAGTTTTGCCCATTGTTAGTTGCATGTGGATGATCTCTGAAGCATCGTGCTGTGCCACTAACCTGGAGGTGTGGGTATCCTTGATGAACATGGATACGCCCCCGCCTTTTGTATTTCGGTCCGGGTTCTGTGGCTGAAATGTATGGTATGAGTTGTAGCCTGGTAGTGCTGGTGTGCTCTCTAGAGCCTTAAACCAGGTTTCTGTTACTGCACATATATCGATTTTTTCCATACTGAGGAGTGCCTCGAGTGTGTGCATTTTGAGGTTTAGACTTCTGGCATTGAGTAGCATTACCCTCAGTTTTTTGTTACTTGAGCTATTTATGGTGGTGGGTTTGTCTTTTGAGCCTTGCCTAAAAAAGGCACTATGGGGGGTGGCAAGAGCCTTGGCCAGTATTCAAAACCCTAAGGGTGACAGGTGCAAGCCGTCTCTAGCGAAGCAGCGTGGCTTGTCGAGCATGTCATCCCAGGCGGACAGACACTGGATCCCCTATGAATGACACCAGAAACTTAGCCAATTGTTGAAATTGATAATTATTTCTTTATACTGTGGTATCATTCTTGGTGAGGGCAGGATGCTACTCAGGGTCAGGGTCATACCAGCCTGGGCTACAAGATCAGAGAGCTCTTCCATGTTTCTTTTCATGTAGTCCAGGGAGGTATGGCTCAGGTCATTCACACCAACATGGACAATGACAGAGTCATATTTGTACTTGTTCTGGAGTGACCTGAGTGCTTGTGTTATGTGGCGGATCCTGGCATCCGACAGGCAGCTAACAGTAACCTTCTCCTTATTCAGCCTACTGAGTGAGACGTCAGTGTGCCTGACTATAGAGTCACCTATTACTAGTATGGTGGGTATGTTATTTTGCCTTAAGGGCTGTGATTGCATGGCACACTGGTTTTGTGAAGTATGTGCTGGTGCTGGATTAATGGGTCTATGTGAGACTGGTGGTGTGATGCAAGTATTTTCCTTCTCCTCTTGACTGTCTGATCCAGCCTTGGGTTGAGAGAGCTTAGCCTCCAGTTTGTCTGTATAATTGCTATATAATTGCATCTCTTGCATGTATTAGTGTGTGGTGGTTGGAGGAGAGGGTTGTCTGTGTACATGAGGCAGTTGTAACATTGCCTCAAAATGCCCTGATTCACCAGTTTGACTGGAGAGTAAACCTGAAACTGTCCTTTGGACATGCCTGGATAGGTAGAGTGAACTGTTTTACTGAATGGCTGGTAAGGTTGAATAGAGAGCCTTGTCCTTCTGTACAGTATAGGAGGGTCTAGTGATAGGGTTTATAAGTGCTTGCCCTGAGTTTTGAGCAAGTGCTGGGCTGAGAAATGAATGGCTTGACTGCTTAAGTTGAAAGTTTGCCTAGTTCCAAGGGAAAAATTGAAGAGGAGACTTTGTGGAGCCGGAAATAGTTATACCCTAGCTAACCGGCGCTGCCTGGTGTGCAAAACCTGGCAAATGTGGTATTTATAGCAGGGAAATGAAATAGAAATTAGCCCAAAATGGCCAGTAAACTACTAATTTCTGGGCTGAAACCACTCCTCCAGGGACAGATAGGCTGCTCAAAGCTCCCCTCTCTCACAGGTGAACAGAGAAACTTCCTTCTATCCAAGTAAGGTATGGGCAAACACAGAGATTTGTAACACAGCCATGAATTCAGCACCTAACCTGAAAACTGGACTATACTAGCTTAGAAAGGGGGGAAACAAGTATATATTTTTTTCAGAAAATAAAGCAGATACAATCAAAAAAAAACTCTTTAAATGCACAGAAAAGGATACTTATTGTTATATATCTCAGATTAGAGTTGTAGTCAATGCCACTAGAAATAAAGTAGGAAAAACACAAATATAGTAAAAGTAGATGAATAGACTGCGATTATATATATATATATATATATATATATATATATATATATATATATAAAACAATAGAAAACGAACAACTGATTTTAAACAAGTTACCCAATTAACCAGAAAAAAGCTCAAAACTGAGCCCTGCTATAGCAGTCTTCAATCAGACAAGTTCTAACTGCACACTCCTGCTGCTAGGGGGCAAGGGAACCTTCTCCAAAAAAAGATGGCCTGGGTCAGTGCTCATGTTATACAAACAAAGCTAGATTCAGCAGGCCTAAATCTGGTCTATGCTGCAGCAACAAGGCACACCAATTTCAGAAAGAAACAGTTCAAATAAGCAGGCACAATAAGCCTGTGACCAGAAATTCCCAGCTCAGAAGGGCAGAATCCAGCCTCCCACAAGAGTGTAGATCACACCTTCTTAATGTAAAAAAACTGTCCCAAAGCCCAAGTGCTTAAACCAGAACTAATACACTTTAGAACAGACATTATGCCTTCAATCAGCAACTCCCGACTCAGAAGGATGTAAGCTTCCTGTCCTGCCACAACAGTGGAGATCACAAACCTTCCTAATGTGAAACAACTGGTCTAAAGCCCAAGTGCATAATCCAAAGGCTTAGAATAACAGTTACAATTTAATCGGCTACAAACAAGCAGCAACAAATGCAGCAGAATAAATGATATTAAGTACTTTTAAGAACAGGCAGCAAGAGCAAAATAAGTAATAAAGAAGGAAGAAACACAAATATAGTAAGCAGATGAATAAAGTGCAAAAAAAAGTTGTTTTTTCTCTCTGTGTTAGGTAGAATGAACTAAAGACACTAGACTGGGAGGAATGTCACAGATCAAATATTCAGTAGGGGCAGGCAATTGCAAAGCCACCAAGTATAAAAAGAAAAAAGCAATAGGTAGGGCAGGGTGGGGGAAAAATCAACTCAGAAAAATAACACTTTCAACACAGATCAGAAGGCAGCAAACATGATCTAAATAAATCAAGCAAAAGCAATTAGAATACTGTAGAACTTTGGAAAGAAGTGCCAAAAAATATACTTATCAATTTATAGTTTGAGTTGTTTCAGTAGCACTCTCATTCAGAACTCAATTAGATTCAAGCAATGAATGCAGAGGTAACAAACAGGGAATCTTAATTATACTAGCAAGCCTTGAGAAAATCAGATAAAACACACAAGTTGTTTGGCCAGTATTTAACAGAGCAGGATTAAGAGAGGGGGAAAATAGCACTTTCCACTCAGAAAAATAACACTTTCAACACAGATCAGAAGGCAGCAAATATGATCTAAATAAATTAAGCAAAAGCAATTAGAATACTGTAGACCTTTGGAAAGAAGTGCCAAAAATATACTTATCAATTTATAGTTTGAGTTGTTTCAGTAGCACTCTCAGTCAGAAATCAATTAGATTCAAGCAATGAATGCAGAGGTAACAAACGGAATTTTAATTATACTAGCAAGCCTTGAGACAATCAGATAAAACACACAAGTTGTTTGGCCGGTATTTAACAGAGCAGGATTAAGGCTGGGGGAAAATAGCACTTTCCACTCAGAAAAATAACACTTTCAACACAGACCAGAAGCCAGCAAATATGATCTAAATAAATCAAGCAAAAGCAATTAGAATACTGTAGAACGTTGGAAAGAAATGCCAAAAAATATACTTATCAATTTATAGTTTGAATTGTTTCAGTAGCACCTCAGTCAGAACTCAATTAGATTCAAGCAATGAATGCAGAAGTAACAAACAGGGAATCGCAATTATACTAGCAAGCCTTGAGACAATCAGATAAAACACACAAGTTGTTTGGCCAGTGTTTAACAGAGCAGGATTAAGGGAGGAGGAAAAATAGCACTTTCCACTCAGAAAAATAACACTTTCAACACAGATCAGAAGCCAGCAGATATGATCTAAATAAATCAAACAAAAGCAATTAGAATACTGTAGAATGTTGGAAAGAAATGCCAAAAAATATACTTATCAATTTATAGTTTGAGTTGTTTCAGTAGCACCTCAGTCAGAACTCAATTAGATTCAAGCAATGAATGCAGAAGTAACAAACGGAATCTTAATTATACTAGCAAGCCTGGAGACAATTAGATAAAACACACAAGTTGTTTGGCCAGTATTTAACAGAGCAGGATTAAGGGTGGGGGATAAATAGCACTTTCCAGTCAGAAAAATAACACTTTCAACACAGATCAGAAGCCAGCAAACATGATCTAAATAAATCAAGCAAAAGCAATTAGACTACTGTAGAATTTTGGAAAGAAGTACCAAAAAATATACTTATCAATTTATAGTTTGAGTTGTTTCAGTAGCACTCTCAGTCAGACCTCAATTAGATTCAAGCAATGAATGAAGACGTAACAAACAGAATCTTAATTATACTAACAAGTCTGGAGACAATCAGATAAAACACACAAGTTGTTTGGCCAGTATTTAACAGAACAGGATTAAGGGTGGGGGTAAAATAGCACTTTCCACTCAGAAAAATAACACTTTCAACACAGATCAGAAGCCAGCAAATATGATCTAAATAAATCAAGAAAAGCAATTAGAATACTGTAGAACTTTGGAAAGAAGTGCCAAAAAATATACTTATCAATTTATAGTTTGAGTTGTTTCAGTAGCACTCTCCATTAGAACTCAATTAGATTCAAGCAATGGATGCAGAGGTAACAAACAGGGAATCTTAATTATACTAGCAAGTCTTGAGACAATCAGATAAAACACACAAGTTGTTTGGCCAGTATTTAACAGAGCAGGATAGCACTTCACACACAGAAAAATAACTCTTTCAACACAGATCAGAAGCTAGCAAACATGATCTAAATAAATCAAGCAAAAGCAATTAGAATACTGTAGAACTTTGGAAAGAAGTGCCAAAAAATATACTCATCAATTTATAGTTTGAGTTGTTTCAGTAGCACTTTCAGTCAGAACTCAATTAGATTCAAGCAATGAATACAGAGGTAACAAACAGGGAATCTTAATTATACTAACAAGCCTTGAGACAATCAGATAAAACACACAAGTTGTTTGGCCAGTATTTAACAGAGCAGGATTAAGGGAGGGGGAAAATAGCACTTTCCACTCAGAATAATAACACTTTCAACACAGATCAGAAGCCAGCAAACATGATCTAAATAAATCAAGCAAAAGCAATTAGAATACTGTAGAACTTTGGAAAGAAGTGCCAAGAAATATACTTATCAATTTATAGTTTGAGTTGTTTCAGTAGCACTCTCAGTCAGAAATCAATCAGATTCAAGCAATGAATGCAGAGGTAACAAACAGAATCTTAGTTATACTAGCAAGCCTTGAGAAAATCAGATAAAACACACAAGTTGTTTGGCCAGTATTTAACAGAGCAGGATTAAGGGTGGGGGGAAAATAGCACTTTCCACTCAGAAAAATAACACTTTCAACACAGATCAGAAGCCAGCAAATATGATCTAAATAAATCAAGCAAAAGCAATTAGTATACTGTAGAACATTGGAAAGATGTGCCAAAAAGTATACTTATCAATTTCTAGTTTGAGTTGTTTCAGTAGCACTCTCAGTCAGAACTCAATTAGATTCAAGCAATGAATGCAGAGGTAACAAACAGGGAATCTTAATTATACTAGCAAGCCTTGAGACAATCAGATAAAACACACAAGTTGGTTGGCCAGTATTTAACAGAGCAGGATTAAGGGTGGGGGAAAAATAGCACTTTCCACGCAGAAAAATAACACTTTCAACATAGATCAGAAGCCAGCAAATATGATCTAAATAAATCAAGCAAAAGCAATTAGAATACTTTAGAACTTTGGAAAGAAGTGCCAAAAAATATACTTATCAATTTATAGTTTGAGTTGTTTCAGTAGCACTCTCAGAACTCAATTAGATTCAAGCAATGAATGCAGAGGTAACAAACAGGGAATCTTAATTATACTAGCAAGCCTTGAGACAATCAGATAAAGCACACAAGTTGTTTGGCCAGTATTTAACAGAGCAGGATTAAGGGTGGGGGAAAAATAGCACTTTCCACTCAGAAAAATAACACTTTCAACACAGATCAGAAGCCAGCAAATATGATCTAAATAAATCAAGCAAAACCAATTAGAATACTGTAGAATGTTGGAAAGAAATGCCAAAAAATATACTTATCAATTTATAGTTCGAGTTGTTTCAGTAGCAGCTCAGTCAGAACTCAATTAGTTTCAAGCAATGAATGCAGAAGTAACAAACAAGGAATCTTAATTATACTAGCAAGCCTTGAGACAATCAGATAAAACGCACAAGTTGTTTGGCCAGTATTTAACAGAGCAGGATTAAGGGTGGGGGATAAATAGCACTTTCCACTCAGAAAAATAACACTTTCAACACAGATCAGAAGCCAGCAAACATGATCTACATAAATCAAGCAAAAGCAATTAGAATACTGTAGAACTTTGGAAAGAAGTACCAAAAAATATACTTAGTTTGAGTTGTTTCAGTAGCACTCTCAGTCAGAACTCAGTTAGATTCAAGCAATGAATGAAGACGTAACAAATAGAATCTTAATTATACTAACAAGCCTGGAGACAATCAGATGAAACACACAAGTCATTTGGCCAGTATTTAACAGAGCAGGATTAAGGGTGGGGGTAAAATAGCACTTTCCACTCAGAAAAATAACACTTTCAGCACAGATCAGAAGCCAGCAAATATGATCTAAATAAATCAAGAAAAGCAATTAGAATACTGTAGAACTTTGGAAAGAAGTGCCAAAAAATATACTTATCAATTTATAGTTTGAGTTGTTTCAGTAGCACTCTCCATTAGAACTCAATTAGATTCAAGCAATGGATGCAGAGGTAACAAACAGGGAATCTTAATTATACTAGCAAGCCTTGAGACAATCAGATAAAACACACAAGTTGTTTGGCCAGTATTTAACAGAGCAGGATTACGGGTGGGGGAAATAGCACTTTCCACTCAGAAAAATAACACTTTCAACACAGATCAGAAGCTAGCAAACATGATCTAAATAAATCAAGCAAAAGCAATTAGAATACTGTAGAACTTTGGAAAGAAGTGCCAAAAAATATACTTATCAATTTATAGTTTAAGTTGTTTCAGTAGCACTCTCAGTCAGAACTCAATTAGATTCAAGCAATGAATGCAGAGGTAACAAACAGGGAATCTTAGTTATACTAGCAAACCTTGAGACAATCAGATAAAACACACAAGTTGTTTGGCCAGTATTTAACAGAGCAGGATTAAGGGTGGGGGAAAAATAGCACTTTCCACTCAGAAAAATAATACTTTCAACACAGATCAGAAGCCAGCAAATATGATCTAAATAAATCAAGCAAAAGCAATTAGAATACTGTAGAACTTTGGAAAGAAGTGCCAAAAAATATACTTATCAATTTATAGTTTGAGTTGTTTCAGTAGCACTCTCAGTCAGAACGCAAGAATTTTACTATTTAGTATTTGGCTCTTTGGTAGATGCCTGCTTGAAACACTGAAGATCTGTGGTACTTTTACTGCCAACATTACTGCAGTTAATGTAGCCATACTTGCTTCTCTCCAGTCTATTTGCATTTGTAATACACTGACTGTTTTGACATATGCTCCATTTAAGAACTTTATCAGTCAGTGTTTGGGAATGGGGCAAATATCTCTATATAAAGCACTGAATGTCCAAGTGCATGTGGTCTGGAATTTGCATGAGAGCTGACATTTTTGTAGAAAGCAACTCACAAAATATCTCAGGTTACAGTGTAGGATAGTACTTTTTGAATATAGTTTAGGCTAGCAGCAATAGATACCGTGAATACTATTAAATGAAACTGAATGATCAAACTAAACTTATATCCTCTGTGTTTTCTCTGGGGTGTTCCTTGTCTACATGATGACTTTCACAGTAATAATGTTAAAACAGCATTCAGTGAATGCTATTTTGTTGTTCTGAGCAGTGACTGGTCAATCATACTTTAGCAAGCTACAGTCTATTTACAGAACTATTTTATTGTACACACACACACACACACACACACACACACACACACACACACACACACACACACACACACACACACTCTTGAACATGGAAACCTGTCATCAATAAACCTCAAAACAAGTTACAACACTTTTCTTTCATGAGGTAGTCCCACACAAATGGCATTTACTGTACTGGTCATTGATAGAAAGCTAGATACCATGTTTTTTTTAGTTTACATTTTCTTTTATTGTTATCAGTTTATTTTACATTATTAGAAATGTGTAATGAAGTTCTTTCACCTAAGTAGAGAATGTGTATTCCCAAAAATTCTGATCATTTTCAAGAAAGAACACTGAGATAAAAAGATTGTTATTCAGAGATATAGTTGAGGGGACATCTTACATGAGTAATGTATTTAACTGTAGAATACTATAATGTTAGAAAGTATAGGGAATTATGATGGGGTGACTATTTATTAAGGGAAAGGTTTAAGAAGGATGTTTATTGTTACACAACATGATGAAGTACAGCCAAACATGCAAGCAATACCCTTCTGTAAAGAGATTGAGTGAAATGAACCATTTAATATTTAATGCTGCTTACTGATCCACAGGCTAGACTACATGTAGGGAGGAAAAATATGAAATGATGTAAGTATTTACCCCTTCATATTGTGACACACATGCGCACACAGACACATATACGTGAGTGTGCCCACACACGTGCACAAACACACACACACACACACACACACACACACACACACACACACACACACACACACACACACACACCCCTAGCAAGCACTGTTGAGCTAGGTGTTTTGGGCTTCTATTAGTGGCCCATCCTGGACCAGAGCAGTCCCCCACACTAGATATAAATAGAGAGATAGGTAGATAGATAGATAGATAGATAGATAGATAGATAGATAGATAGATAGATAGATAGATAGATAGACAGAGATATAGATATATAAAGAGTGAAAGAGAGAGAGAGAAAGACACAAGATCTTCATCCCTTACATGCATCACAAGCAATGAGCTTATTGCTTCACTTTTTTAATTGAATTATTTGTTTATTTGTAATCTAACAATTCGTATCAACAAAAACATTATTCTAAAACAGCGTAATGCAACACACACATAAAATAACTGTTCATAAACAAATACACTACATATTTGAATAGTATATTCAAGGTTCTGTGTGTCTTTGTCAGGTAGACTTGTGCCTGTTGCACAAACCATTTTCATGGTACATTTTATAATAGTCCCAGTGTTGGTGATATTGAATGAGTTCTCACATATCTAAAAACAACCATTACTTGATATGTAAGGTACATCTCACTGGGTTTTCCATTCTCTCTTACAATTAGAGTTTTGGTGATGCTCACTAGGACCCACCAACAATCCAAGATGTTCCCTTTGCTTTCGTATTTCTACCATTTATCCAAAACCTCCAACACATGGGATGGCAGGTGCCATATCTTTCCTCCATCAAGTCTAACAAATATTCCCAGTATTATTTATTTAACATTTGTTTACCAGAAAGTGCAACTGGGAGTTTACTGGAAAGTCCAGCTGGGACAGAGCCCATTTTCAGCAGAGGCCCAGAGAGAAACACTCCATACACATGTCTTTGGAATAGGGGAAGAAACCCATACAAACACAGGAAGGACATGCAGACTTCATAGAGAAGGCACTCCAGCTGAGAATCAAATCAAAGAACCTCTTTCTGTGAGGTGACAATGTTAACCGCTGTACCACTGTGCCATCCACTTTGGGCTACTTCTCTATGTCATAAAGAGTTGTTCAAGTCCAAGCCAATATCTTTCATTCAAAATTACCTTTTTTTCTGAGCATCTATTCAAATCACCCTATGAGTAGCATTCATTTTTTTCTTCCCCATAGGTCCCTTCATCTTTATATGCTGTACTTTTTGGTGCAAGAAAGTATATATATATATATATATATATATATATATATATATATATATATATATATATATATATATATATATTCTTCTTTGTTGTGCTTCATAAATGTCATGGTATTCCAAGTTCTTCTTGTGCTTCCTTAAAAGTTTTCATCCTGCTCTTTTCATCATTTTTACAGTTGGTCCCAGATTTTCATTCTTTTAATGTTCCAGTCTACTCTAATATCATCTTCTGTCCTTACTATAATTTTTGAATGATGTTATATTATGTTCATGGGACCTGTCTACCATCTATAGTCCCCTAAGCTCATTACTTACCCAATCTGTTTGAAAGTTATTTGATTGTTATCCAGTTTATACCCTGTTACATTGGCTCCCTAATGGTGACACTCAAAATGCTGAGTGCCAAAACCTGAAAAAAGACAGAAAACCCAGAGAAGTGTGAATCTCAAAAATTGTTCTGCCCCTTAAAAATTATTTTTGCATAGGGAAAAGCCCCCCCCCATAGCCCCACACCCCAAATGTATATATACCAACTCAGAGATCACCATACCTCGGAGAAAAGGAATATTCCAAGAAATGCCAGCACGGACTTAGAATAGTAAGTCCAATCTTTCAACCACTCAGTCTGCACTTCAGGACTCACTCTAGTGGGTCCCGACATTCAGTCTCCATGTTTTGGGACTTATTCTAGTGGGTACTGACATTTCATATGGTCCCCATTACATCCATTCCTCCACTTCTTGCTGTTGTTGCATGACCTGGACTTTCTAGCTTAGTGAAAGACAGTGTTATATCTGGATATGTCTAGTATCCCTCATCACCTTCATGCATTGCCACCTGAGCTTTTGTCATGAATCTCCTTCTTTCTTTTCTACATAAGGCACTGTTGTCTGTGCAGACCTGCATTCTCATATAACAATCAGATGATCTGTTTGCTTGTAAGGATTTCTTACAGTATAGAAATATGAGGCATGCTTATGGTGTTTACCACTTTATCCTTCCCGAGATTGAAGTGACTCAACCATACTAAGTAACTTTTCTTTAATATTCTTTTTCGGTACTTATACATTTTTATGCAGGTATCTTCCCATGTTTTATTAACTAATAACCTGTAATATTTGGAAATATCATTTCCCTAATTCATGCCCTGAGCTGATTCCATTTATGCTAACCCAGACATACTATTACTGATTTTTCTTCATTACATTTCAAGCCTGATAATTTTCAGAATTTCCTAAACTTTTTAATAGTCCATCCAATACTAAACCTCTTCACTCACTTAACAGTAAACAATCATCTGAAAACATATAAAAGGCACCTTCAATACCCATATCTCTATAACTGTCTGTAGGTGTATTTTAACTTGGTGGGCCAATTCCTGTATCTAGAGACAACAAGCATCCCAGTCATGTACTCCTTCTTATCTTACCCGCCTCTGACAGACTTCCATAAATGAATACTCTGAAAATGTGGTTCAGATATAAAAGCCTTATTGACTGGACAACCCTCTCTTTGAAACCCCTGCAGCTCTAGGTTCTAAAAAGAATCAGTTATTCTCTCTTGCTTATCTCCTACCCTGTCTCTTCTATGGCTCCAAAATCCTCACTAACCTACAGGCAACACTACTGAATTAGATGGAAAATACATATCACAAAATAACTATATTCGCTGCCAACACACAACCGAAGTTCCATCACTGCCTGGCCTTGAAAACACTGAACTGGCTTGAGTTCCCCAGTCAACTTCTTCTCTCAACTTAATATTATTCACTCCATCCTCTACAAACCCTCCTTCTGCCCTAACATTTCCAACATCTTAAATCACTACCTCTCAACCAGAAAACTTAGAAGCAGCAGCCAAAACTGCCATCCATGGGTAAATCTTAAATATACCACACCAACATTGTCGATTATTGCTTAAATATATATGACAAAGAGTTTGTAGAACCACAAAATCTTTATTACACTCTAGTACCTTGGCTAAGCCTTCAAAGGAGTTATATAACAAACACATAAAAACCACAAGCTTAAATACAGAAAATATTACTCAATCAACTAATTAAAAGTCATTAACAATAAAATAATTAACTAAATTAAATACTTCCGATTACATTCTACATTCAAATAATTAAGTGACAGTGTGCCATACTTTAAAATACATACAGTTTCTTTATTTAACATTTTATCTTAAGTGCATTATTTTCAACAAATCTAACTAACACTTGCTCAAAAATGGTAGATTTTAATAATAAAACATGTTTTGCTGAAACTGTTTAAAATACATAGCTATATGACTCTCATTTCTCTAATATTTTATATCTCTAATAAACTCCTGCAATCTACATTTATATGCTCTCTTACTCTCATAAATATAAAATAAATTACAAGGACACCTGAGGGCATAAATAATGCCCTCGGTCATATATGAACATGTCTCTGTCTGGTTTGCTGCATCTAAAACATTAGTAAGAGGAAATTTAAATACAAAAGATTAAGGCAATGAGATGTTATCCAGTTGCATCCTGTAATCTCAGGTTTAATTCCCTGCCTCTATTTTCAATCATTTGCCACACTTGAAAGTCACTTAAAAAGAAAGAGCTCTGGAGCAAATAGGTTAGACATCTCAACTGTGTCCTGGATTGCATGACCCATAACTGCATGTAACCGTAATGTTCTGGTTACAGGTATCTATGAATTTAATGTATTCAACCTCCCTTTCTTCCATTCTTCTCTTCTACTTGAGAGAAATCCTTCTCCCATTTAGGTTGCAGAAGTGAAGAAACAAAACACCTTTGAATGCCTTTTACTATTTTAGTAAAATTCCAGTGCACTATCCATTGTAGCACACAGCAACTGAAACTCTGTCTTCTCCTGGTCTTACTTCTCTATCTCTCTTTCACTATAGGCATGGTCTACACTCATCACAAAGATGTGTCTTTACACACTTTTAATGAGGTAAGGTATTCCACAAAACTTTCAAAGCCCACTCATACACATCTCATTAAGACTCTCACCAGTCTTGCTACAGCAGAAGTAGCTTGCTTGCTGCTAACACTTAGCCAAGCATGGTCACTCCTTTCCATCACTCTTGGTGGTCCAACACAACCGAAGCATCATTAACACAGTCTGAGCCTTTATTTCACTCTGTCCACCATAACAATTTTTAGAAACTCATGATCTCCATAGCAAGGTAGAAGAAAATCAACTTGCGAACCTCTGAAATATGTCAACATTTTCTCTGCCTTCTAATGTAGAGGACTAAGGCAATGAGGTGTTATCCATCTGCTTCCTGTAATATAAGTTCTGATTCCCTCAGCCTCTATTCCAAGAGTTTGCCACTGAGCAAGTCACTTAAAAAGACAGTGCTTGCGAGCAAATATGCAAGACTTCTCATCTGTGTCCTAAACTGCGTGCCTCATAACTGCACGTAAATTGTACCTGATAGGTAATAGGAAAAAGCTCAATGCAGCATTCATTATGAAACTTGACTATATGTACTGCCCAGCAATCTTTGATCAATTAGACAAGCAGATTCCAGTAAGACCCACTTGGTCTGTAATATACCTTGACTCCGACCTTAAATGGCTGCAGCAATATAAGGTTCCACTTTAGGCTTTTTCAGTGCCCGGATTATTTCCACATCTTAAAATGATGTCCTGGTTACTGGTATCTATGAATTTAATGCATTCAACACCCCTTTCTTTCTTCTCTTCTCTTTCTAAGAAATACCACTCCCATTTAGGGTGCAGAAGTTGTTAAATGACACGGTTGGTTGCTCAGCTTTCCTACTGCAATACATCTTGATAATACATTTCTTGTAAAGGAGGCAGAAATTTCAGTGAATAAACACAAACTGCAAGAAAATGTGGAAGGCAACCAAGAACTTTTAAAGAGTGATGTTAACACAAGAAAACACTACCCCAGATTATTCATTTTCATCTCTTTAAGTTTATAAACTTGCTGACATATAAGTAAACTGGCTGTCCTTCTCTGACCCCTTTAAGCCATGATCCATTCCTCCAAGGCCAGGGAAATTGCAATGTATGCAAACAGTGACATGTATAGATATTCATACATATATGGATGAATCAAAACAGCCAAAGGGGGTGATAAATATGGCAAGTTGGATGCATACAGATTACCTAAATAAAACCCACAAACACAGCCAACCCCAGAGGTCAGACTTGTGGCTTATCTTGAGGTAGAGCTGTGAAGCAGAACCACTGACACTCTGCCAGCTGCTGTCATTTATTGAAAGAAGAGTAGAAAGGTTATTCAGGATTCTAAAAAGCCACCTCTGGTGAGATTCAAACTAACATCCTTCAAATGCTTTTTACTATTTGATAAAAGTCAAATGCATGTTCCATTGCACTATAGAGCCTCCAAAAACCTTTTTTTTGCTCTTGTTTCTCTTCCTCTCTTTCACTATAGGCATGGTCTACACTCATCATAAAGTGTTTTAATGAGGTAAGGTATTCCACAAAGCTTTCAAATTCCCACTCATACACATCCCATTAAGACTCTCACCAGTCTTGCTACAAAAGAAGCACCTTCCTTGCTGCTAACACTAAGCCAAGCACATTTGCTCCTTTCTGTCACTCTTGGTGGCCCAACACAAGTAAAGCATCCTTAACACCAGTCCAAGCCTTTGTTTCACTCTATACACCACAAAATGTTTTAGAAACTCATGTTCTCCACAACAAGGTAGATGCAAATCAACTTTGTTTTAAAGAAGAAAGAAACCTTACCACCTGATATCTATCCTCATCGTCATGTCTACTATGGCTGCATTTCTGAGCCATGGTGCTACTGCAGAAAAGGCAACAATTTTGGGTTGTTCTTCCAAGTAGAAGGCACCATTTCATGCACACACACTTACTCTTGCATGAGAAATTTAAACTCTGCTCATAACCTTGACTTAGTTGATGGAGATGACCTCTGAGGAGGCTGCTAGGGAATTAAAATGTGGTTGGCTGCTTCATCTGTGCCTACTCTTGTGAGCAATTAAGAATACTTAGAGGGACTGCTTTTATTTGGTTTCTGAAGCAAAGTGATTAAAGTGCTGCTTTGTAATCTAAAGGTTCTGAGTTCAAATCTTCTTCTAACAGTACATCCCTACATGATTTGATTTATGTAATATATATAATTCAAAGAATTTTATGTATGAAAATGTCTGCTGTCTAGTGTAGAGGACTAAAACAATGAGGTGTTATGTAGCTACCTGTTGTAATCTACAGTTTGAGTCTCTCCGCCTCTATTTGCCAAGTTTTTGCGCCTCTGAGCAAGTCATTTAAAAAGACAGTGCTGTGGAGCAAATAGGACTGCATGCCTCATAACTGCATGTAAATTGTACCTGATAGGTAATATGAAAAACATTACTGTAGTTTTCATTAAGAAGCTTGACTAAATGTAGTGAGGAGCAATCCTTGCTCAATTAGACAAGTAAATTCCAGTAAATGCCACCTGTTCTATAACACTTCCTGGCTCCAACCTGAAATGGCTGCAACAAGAAAAGGTTCATACTTAAGCTTTATCTCTATGCAGATTATTTCCCACATCTTAGAATGCTGCCCTGGTTACGTGTATCTATAAATTTAGTGTATTTAACTTTCCTTTTTTTCTTCTCTTCCCTTTCCAAGAAAAAACATTCTGAAAAAGTTTGCTAACAGAGCAAACGAAAAGCGCTTTATTCTATTAAATTTTTTGTGTTTTATTGGTGTGCTTTGGTCTTGCTGCTACCCGACTTGTTTACATCAAGGTAGTCAGTCACACAGAGGTCAGGTAGTCAGTCACACAGGGGTCCATTCACACCACTACACACCAAGCTCACAAAGATCTAGTCACCCCACAACACAACCAACCACCAGACATTATCCAGAAAATGGGATGCCAGTAGCCAGTCCCACAGAGGTTCAGTCACACCTCACTAAACCACAGTGGACAGTAATTGCTGCTGGGAGCTGTTAACTGCTCTGGTTTTGATACCTTAAGAAAGCAGAAATCAGTCAGCCCTCTGCACGTACGGCTATTGCACGGCTCAGAAACATCAGAAGACTACAAAAACATGGTAGAGACAGTAAACAGTGGACAGTAATCCGTTTATTGATGGAGGATGGAGAAAAACAAACCGGTTTTGGCCTTTAAGCCTTCCTCAGTGTCTGCATTTATTACAAAATGTCACAACCTTATATATAGCAAGTGGTCTGGTGCCACCCAGAGTCCATGAACAAAATGACATCACATATATTTCACATATATTCATTTAGACCAGGGGAAAAGAGTGCACCCAATTTTATACTCCATTTCTTTTTCATTTTGTTTAATATTCCATGCCAACCTGATTTATTATGTGTATTTCGTTGAATAATATCAATCACAGTAAATCCAAACTTGGCCCGGGCATGTTTTATTGTATGTTTATATAGCGCATTGGTTGGTTTAGCAGTCCTAATGTCGCTAAGGGGTTCTGAAATCCTAAATTTTACACACCGGGAGGTTTGTCCTACATAAAAGGCTGAACAGCTGCATGATGCCAAATAAATCACCCAATCTGATTGACAATTTGCGAAAAATTTAATCGGGAAAACTTCACCAGTATTTCTGCTTGTGAATTCCTTGGTTTTGAACATATTATTAGTGTGTACAATGTCCACATGGGAAGCATCCCACTAGAGGGCCACCTTCTAAGGTTATTTGTTTAGATGAATTCTCATTCCTGTTGATGTGTTTGTAATGATTAAAAAAGGATCCCATGTTCCGACCCCGTCTGTAATAAACGTGACATCTGTCATCCAGTATGGCCCTAAGCTTGTTATCTGCTAACAATATGTTCCAATGTCTCTGTACACAGTTGATGAGAGCATCAGTATTTCTCCCATATGTGGTGACCAATCTAATTTGAGAATTAGATTTCTGTTTGTTCTCCCTATATTGTAGCAGATTCTCCCGATTTGTATTGGTGGCAAATCGTCTACCCTGAGCAATGTCACCTTTTTGGTACCCACGGTTCTGAAACCTTATAGATAAATCTGACTCATAGGTGGAAAATGTCCTTTCCTCTGAGCAAATCCTCCTAAGGTGGAGAAATTGTGACTTTGGAATGTTTCTGCAAATATGAGGTGGATGAAAGCTGGAGGCATGGAGCAAGGAGTTGTATTGTGGGTATTTCCGATAAATTTCTGTTGTTAGTGTATGATCTGCATTCTTTGTGACTAAGACATCCAAAAAGGTAATCTGATTTTTGTCATAATATCGTGAATTCAATACCCCATTTATTTTCATTCAAATAGGTGACAAACTCCTTGAGATAGACAATGTCAGATCTCCATACCATCCAGCAATCATCCAAATAACAAGCTCACAAAGATCTAGTCACCCCACAACACAACCAACCACCAGACATTATCCAGAAAATGGGATGCCAGTAGCCAGTCCCACAGAGGTTCAGTCACACCTCACTAAACCACAGTGGACAGTAATTGCTGCTGGGAGCTGTTAACTGCTCTGGTTTTGATACCTTAAGAAAGCAGCCTAAACCATTTGCAATAAGCAGCCCACAATCCTGTCCAAACAGAAGTCAACTGGGATGGGCTATTGGCTGCTCTGGTTTAAGTGCATTTTATAGCAACCTAAGCCTTTTTCAAGGAAGCAGCCCACGACCCAGTCAATGAGGGGAGACATCCTGATACATTCACTGCAACAAGACACTCTACCACAGCAAGGAAGCCAGTCACACAGAAGTCCATTCAAATATACCACAAACCAAGCCCACAAAGGTCTAGTCACACCAGCACACACTATCCAGAAAATGGGAAGCCAGTAGTCAGTCCCACAGTGGTCCAGTCACACCTCACACAACCACAGTGGACAGTACCTGCTGCTGGGAGCTGATGATTGCTCTGGTTTTGATACAAAAAAGTAGCCTAAGCCATTCACAATAGGCAGCCACAGTCCAGTCCAAATGGAAGCCAGCTGGGCTTGGCTGTTGTCTGGCATGGTTTAAGTGCATTTAATAGCAGCCTAAGCCATTTACAGGAAGCATCCCACAACCAAATCAAAAGGAGAAGATAGTCTGAGACATTCAGTTCAACAAACCCCTCTGCCACAAGATGGCCAGTCCCACAGAGGTCCATACACACCAAATACCACACACCACCACACATCAACCACAAAAAGGAAATCAGTAACCAGTCCCACGGAGGTCCCATCACACCTCACACAACCACAATGGACAGTAACTGTTTCTGGGAGCTGATGACTGCTGTGGTTTTGATACCTTAAAAAAGCAGCCTAAACCATATGCAAGAAGCAGCCCACAACCCAGTCAAAGGATAAGTCACCAAGAGCCATTGACTGCAACAAACCCTTCAACCACAAGATGGCTGGCCCCACAGATGGTCTATTCACACAAAACATTGCACACAGTGGACAGTAAGAACTAACTGGTGCTGGGAGCTGTTGACTGCTCTGGTTTAGGTGCATTTAAAAAGTAGCATAATCCTTTCACAGTAAACAGCTCACAGTCCAGTCTAAAGAGAAGCCACACAAACCAAGGCAGCAGCTGATGGAGCAAAAATTCTGTAAACCAGCACACCAAAGAAACCAGGTAAATTTGCAAAAATGTAGTTTAATAATTCCAAAGTCACTCTGACTTTGTGGATTATTAAACTACATTTTTACAAGTTTACCTGGTTTCTTTGGTGTGCTGGTTTACAGAATTTTTGCTCTATCAGCTACTGCCTTGGTTTGTGTGTTTTTAAACTGTTGGTCTTCAAGTGATTCACTAAAGAGAAGCCAGCTGGGCTGAGTTGTTGGCTGCTCTAGTTTTCATGTCATTTGGCAACTGCAGCCTAAACCATTCACACCATGCAGGCCACAATCCAGTGAAAAGGGGAGGCCACCCATCCACAGCATACTGTCAGCACATGACAATGCACAACCAGCCATGAGTACCCCACTGCCATCATCCTGATGGTCTGCTATATCACCTTGGAAAGATATTAAACTGGTGATCATTACATGGATCAAAGTCTTTCAGCACCTGTGTGGTATTAACAGCAATGTCATCATGTATGTGCATCAAGACCAACCCACTTAAATGTACATCAGACATAGTGTTCCATAGCCAGGTCTTAATGCAGCATAGAGTAATCAATGACCACTCTTTAGAAGACACACTCACTGGCATGCTGACCAGAATTGTTAATGTATTGTTTATATTGGGATAAAATGCTGAGTTCAACTGCTGTAGGGTTGAAATGATGGTGTTTGTCAGCTTGTATCGTGCAACTGCTCTCCACCCCCCCCCCCATTGGTGAAAATCATTTTTGAAACTAGGCAGAATGGATATGTCAGTCTTGTATGCATTGTACAATTCCATCACTTTCTCATCATCTGCCAAACCATGAGCATGTTTGGCACCAGATACTGTGGAATGAAATGTTGGTGGCATTCTATAAGTTGGTCTTTTATTTCGCCTATGACATGATCCAGGAATGGAATGAACATGTTCTATCAATAGTATTCCTTTGTGTCAGCAGCACCAATATTGCTTCTTTGAGTCTGCCTTCTACAGATCCTTGGAACACTTTCTTCTCCAGTGACTCTGGCTGCCAGCTGTTTGACTTCTTCATACAACTCTGAAAAAGAATGAATTGTCAGCATTTGATCTCATTGCTGGAAGAGTGTCATTGACAACCTTTGCTTCTTCACAACTCTGAATCAGGTCAGTCTGTTCCTGCTACAGGTACATATGAAGTGGCTTAATCATATCAAGCACAGACTCCATTGCAACTGGAGCTATAATGAAACTGAAACTTGTAATACAGTATGGATATCTGTTGGTATCTTTGTCATACTCAGCAATACTGTAGATCAATATGCATGTGTATATACCTTTAAGAAGCTATCCAAGGGCTTGCACTAGAGTATGAGTACTGAGCACATGTGAGCCTGACTGCCATTTTGTAGTTAGTTGTTGAAATGTGAACCTGTATGTATGTAGACTCTGTTTGTTAATTAGTTCGCTCATATTTAAAGATGCTACTATCCATCCTGATGTGTTTGTATACATTAAAGCATCTGAATGAAACCCAAAGCCTCATTATTTGTAATAGAGACAAATGAGTGACATGGTGACAGAAGTGGCCTGTCTAAAAGGACATGGTACCAGTAGCAGCATATCTAAAAGGGTCCACAGCAGCGAAAGCCTTTAATCACAAATAAAGCTAAGTGCCAGTTATACCCAGGCTTCTATATAGGGAAGACCATTAAGAGCCTTAGGGAAAGAATCTACCAGCATTTATATAGTATTAAGAAAAAATATGAAAAAAATGCTTTATGGAGACATGTTAGGGAGAATGAATTACACACCTTTAAATTTTGTATTATCGACAAGGTTGATCTAGGGCCCGGGGGGGGGGGGCATCTGACACTTTTCTTGAATTTAAAGAAATGAGGTGGCAACTAAAGTGTCAGGCATCTGTTTTTCCTGGACTCAATGTAATTTCCATCAATAGTGCTTTAAGATTCAAAGCTATGTTTATGCTATAGCCATAGACAGTTATATTTATGTTATAGACTTAGGTAGCTATGTTTGACATATTTATTTGCTGACTATTGTGTTGCAAAAAAGATTAGTATTATATACAACATTTTAGTTAGTGAGGCATAAAAATGTACTGACACGTGGATTTTGTGAATATTCAAAAGTATAGGAATGGAATTGTTTTTATGTATTAAATGATTTGTTTTGGATCTAATATTATGGGCAGGATTCACGAAGGCTTGCACGGAGTGTAAGAGACGTGCAACACTCCATGCAAGCCTCGCGATCCAGGAACAGCCCTAAACTCCGTGTAAGAGACCAGCTAAAACGTCTCTTACACGGACTGGGCGTGGACATGCTAAATACCTCACTTGCATCCAAAAGGTATGCAAATGAGGTATATTAGCGATCCACGAAGCATAAACCAGTCCGTGTAAGAGACGTTTTAGCTTCAGAAATGTACTCAGTTGACAACTGAGTACGTTTCTGCAAATTCCACAACGGAGCCATGTCAGCTCCAAAAAAAGGGTGCATATGACTCAGGCAGCATGCCAATGGCCAAATATGTGGCCATTGGCAATAAAAACCGATGCTAAAATATTAAAAATATATATTTTTTTTTTGGCGATGTTTAAACCCAGCGCAGCCCCGCGCAAACGGGCTGCGCTGTATAAAATCATAAAAGAGAAGGTTATAAACCCACAAATGTGGGTTTCATGCAATACATGGAATGACATTGCAGGGACCAGCAGACCAAAAACAACATGGCCACCGTGTAGTGGTTGCTAAGGGAGGAAGCTGAGTCTAAGACATTTAACTAAGCATTAGTAGGCAATCTCATGTAAATGAGGGTTAGGATACTGAATCTCACAGTCACATAGCAAATGAGCACAGTCTGAGTAGTGTAAGAGATACATAAGGGGAGGAATAGAGTAGGAGATAGGTGACATCACAGGGGGGAATGGTAGAAAGAAATGCAGTTCATTGGAGATCAGTGTAACATGACAGATGACAGACACAGATCATGGAAAGAGGTGTGCCACTAGATAAGTCATGGAAAGTCAAGAAATGGAAGGTGTACACTGTTACTTACACCAAAGTTTCTTGCTGGGCGTGCATGCGCACGTGTGCACGCCATAAAACGTGAGTAGGGCAGTGTGCACGCGTGTAAGGCAGACTGAGCATGTGGGAACATGTTGGGAGATGTTTAACACTGTTTGCGCTGGTGTGCGCGCGTGTAGGGCAGGCTGAATATGTTGGAGGCTGTTGGCATATGTGTAACAGTGTTTGTGCGGGTGTGCGCACGTTTTAACCTGAATAAGTAGATTCTGAACCGTGTAAGCACGTGTGCGCATGTAAGCCACTGTGAGCGTGTTTCTGATGGTATGCACGTTGCTCCCCCCTGAGGAAACAGAAAGGAAAAAGGAAGCAACAGAATTAATAGGAAGCTAGCAGGGATAACTGCTGAAGCTAGCAGGTGAAAACAATTAGAAGCAGGCAATTACACAGGCAGAATAGTAGCCCAGCCCAGCACTTAAAACTCTGCAAACAGTAGTGCAGGATGTTTCTCTTAAGAGACACTGCAAGACAGGAGTAAGCTAATAGAAGTGAAAACTGAAAAAGCTTAACTCAGAGCAGAAATGTTAGGGGCTGCCATAGCTGTCATAATGAGACATAGGCGACTTGCTGAGGGTGGTGACAATGCAGATGGTGCCAGACAACCCACAGTGAGGAGACGGAGAAGAGTGTACAGGCCCAGGGTCACCTACCACGGGTTACATGAGCTGGAGATAGTAGAGCACTACAGAGTGGACAGAGAGCTCCTGCAGCAAATTGTTGAGCTGTGCAGGCCACGCCTCACACACAGAACCAACAGAGGGGAACCCATCCCAGTGGAAACCAAGGTATGTGTTGGCCTAAGAATACTAGCAACAGGTAACTTCCAGAGACCAACTGGCGATATGATGGGGATATCACAGGCATCAGCCTCCAGGGTACTGCACCAGTTCCTGGATGCCATGTCAGCACATGTCGGTGATCATGTATATTTCCCCAATGCCCGTGAGGTATTGGCCAGCAATATGCATCTCTTCAAGCAAATAGCGGAATACCCTGAGGTAGTGGGTGCAATAGACTGCACGCACATACACATCAAAGCACCAGCCGGTGAGTGGGGTAGGGCCTACATTAACCGCAAGGGCTTCCCCTCCATCAACTGCCAGGTTGTGTGTGATGCCCAGGGCATAATAATGAATGTGTGTGCTGGCTGCCCTGGGAGTTACCACGATTCCCACATCTGGCATTTGACGCAGCTGTACCAGACATTTGCCAATGGGGACATCCCACACGGACACCTAGTGGGGGATGCAGGTTATGCACTGGAGCCGTGGCTGATGACACCCATCAGAAACGCACACACACCTGAACAGGAACGCCATAATGAGGCACACGCACAAACACGTAATGTAATAGAGCGTGTGTTTGGGCTGCTCAAGTCACGGTTCTGATGTCTGGACACATCTGGTGGAGCCTTGCAGTACACACCAACTACATGTACCCAAATTGTCATGGTATGTGCTTTGCTACATAATATGATCTTGCGAAAACAGCTGCAGCAGGACCAGCATAGGGCCGGGCCAAACAGCCCCCCACCATTGCCAAGGCCATCACAGTTAGAGCGTGACTCGGAGGAACAACCTGAGCCTGCCCCAGTAGGCAGAAGGAGGCGTGCCCAGTATGCCCTGGCCTTGGCAAAGAGGCAACGCATAGCACATACACTGGCTCAGTAGGAACCCTGGGAATGATACCCCCTCTGACTCACTCAAATAATAACATGGATGCCTAAAATGACATTACCTGCTCACAAACATGTACAGGGAAGTGTAATATGCGCATCTGACAGAGGCAGCCCTGCAGCACCACCTGAGGCATGAACGCCATGTGTTAAGTAATGTAACACCATGTATTATATGCACACATGAGCACCCTAACATCCACCCTCACCAAGCATGAAGCCACAAAATGACGATGGGATGATCAAGTGCAATAACTGGCTGAAGTAATGCAGTTAGTCAAAGGGGAGCCAATGTGTTTCAGGCTGGGAAGACATGCGGAGCATGACATGATGCACCACCTGCTAGGGGTGGCATGCACCTATCATGCCATGCCCCATGGATACAGGTTCTACAAGGGATAGGAACCTAGATGTAATGCTACCCAATGATAGATGTCTAAACAGCAAGATGTGTGCAGTGTAAATGCACACAGTATGGAGAATGTAGATACCAGTCCTGTAATAGAGAACTGGGTCAAGGCTCACATCAGCACCCTAACACTACCAGGTCACACCTCATATGTGCTGTACAGCCGCAAAACATGGAACAAGCTACAAAAGGAGGGTGACTAGCAAGAAATGGCAAGGATAACCACACCCCCATGTTGGTACCACAACAAGAAGCAGCATGGATTAGCCATGGTCAAATACCAATGGCTAAAACTGCCTCCCAGTATATAGCCTGCTGCAGACTACTGTCCTAATACCAGGAACTGCACCTGGCCTATGTCGGAATACATGAATATATCAAGCCCCCCAAACCACATTATATTGCTTGACTAAAAATACCCAGACATACACCGGGAGCATTATACTAGCACCAACACAGTAGGAGAAAATTTCCCAGAATCCATAAACCAAAATGCTCAGGAACAATGTACCACTCCCACAAGAGGGGTAAGCATACTGGATGTGATAATCAGCAACATGTGTACTGGATGGCAAGATGAGAAGTGTACCCCTCACTGGTAAGACCAGACCATAGAGTAATCACAATGGATATACACATCCTAACCCCAGTCCCTGGCCAGAATACCACAGTGAGAAACATGTGTAAAGCATAGGTTGCAGCCCTCAAAACCGATGTTGAATCCACAAAAGGCCCTGTGCAAGTGCAGAATATGGGACACACCACAGAACATGTTATACAGGCATTCCATGAACACAGCCAGGAATGCTTGGAGTATGCAATCACAAATAACAACAACACACAATGCCATACACGCAGACATCTGGCATGCTGGACTCCAGCCATTACCAAACCATGCAAGAGAATGAGGAAGCTACCACATGATAGAGCAAACATGAAAAGGGAAGTAATCACTGACCAGTAGTATGGCAATAACATATGTCCACACATACAATCCACTAAGTCCAGCCACAACAAGTAGAATCTGTGAATCCAGAGGCAATGTGACACCAGTCCCAAGTACACAGACAACCACAACACCCCCCAATAAATACAAATATATGTGGTAGATGCATCCATGTATCCAAACCAGAGGTTGAGCTCCACCAACTCCGTACTGTCAAAACTAGTCAGGAGGAGAAGGTAACCACATACACCACAAACCCAGTCCCACATAGACCTACCACAACTGTAAACCAAACACATAAACACAGACAAATATTCCCAGAGGCCTTAATTACAAACACACCACACCAACAGAAGCCTCCAAAGCAGATGACAAGCAACCACAACCTTCAAACATAGCACATGCAATGAATAGTACGCAAAGCTGGTGTGCCAAACAGTCACAGGCCAGAAGGAGAAACAACATGCCTGATACAGTCGTAATAGGTGTCTGTATAGGCAGACACACTGCTGTCCCACTCACCAGACTGAACAAGGGAAAGGGTAGAGTAAGCTGCCTGTAAGCTGCCACAAAATGCCACATAACACAAGTACGCAGGTCACCCCAAAGCAAGCAGAAATATGATGCACTCAATGTCCATGCTGGTGTGAATTACCTGAGATGTACCTCCCTGGTCAACATGAAAAGAGACATGGATGGTCCCTCTGAGTATGTACCCCAGGCAGGTATGACACTGGCTGTGTGCAACATCCAACCCTCACCAAGAATGATGCCACAGTACAAACACAGAATGCTCATGTTTAACAGCTGACACAGTTACAGCTGTCAGTCCAAGAGGGTCTAATGTCTGTCTGCTTGAGATGTCAAGCATGACAAGCCATGCTGCTGTTCCAGGGATGGCTTGCACCTGTTACCTGTGTGCGTCTGGATACTGGATAAGGCCTTTGCCGCCTCCATAGTGCCCTATGTAGGCAAGGCCAAAAAGACTACCCACCACCCTAGAAAACATAAGTGGTAGGAAACATAAGGGTAATGCTGACCAATGCCAGATGTGTAAACTACAATATGCATGCCCCTGAGGCACTTCCCATTATGGAGAACATTGATGTCTGTGCAGTGACAGAAGCCTGCTGCAAGCCTAGTGATAGCACACCAGCACTACTAGGTTATACCACATATCATGTGTTATGGCCCCAACACCTGCACCAAAACATCAAAGGAGGGGGAGTATCCATATGCAGCACAGACACCCATATGGCCAGGTAACTGACAATGCACAAAGCAGGGGAGACCACCCATGTGCACATAACTGTAGTCAAAACTGCTGTACAGTCTGTAGCATGCGACAGACTACACTCTCACACACAAGAACTCCACCCAGACATCCTGAAGACACTGGACAGTATGAATGTCCCACCAAATACCAGACTAGGTACACACAAATTACCACATAGGTGTCAAACCATTATGTATGCAAGGAGTAATCAGGGACCTAGGGACACAGGTCGACATTAATCTGTCATGTGACACTCACAATGCCAATGTGGCTATGTAGATTGTCGATATTGGACACCGTATCATGAAAGGATTCACATCAACATCAACAGAGGTCACTGTGCCGCTGTACTGTTCCCTTATCAGACCCATAATCTAGTACAATGACTCATATGGGATGTACCGTATGTGACACCTGCAGCGGTTCGGAAGACCTCATAGTTACCCCACCAACAGGATAAAGGGTGTGAAATATATGTCATATGCTGCCTGGCTGTAGACACCCCAGCTGACTGCAGTCACAGACTGCCTACACAGAGGCATTGTATGTCTGTTGTACAAGGCCATGTCCAACACAGGAGTAATGGACATGCTCCACCACAGGAAATCAAAGCCATTGGAGCTGTGAGAGTCACAGATGTCAGCCTCAACACATAATGAAATAAGATGTGCTGGAGGGACAGATACATAACCCAGAGGCTCCCCACACCCAGAAACAGGATCCCAATCCATGGTAGGCAGAGCCCCTCACTGACACCCCTCAACAAGAATATTGCCAAGTGGATGGATGACCGTACATGTATACTGGGGGTCCTCACTGTGTCACGACCAGACAGAGGCACAGTGAAGAACTTCATAAATGGCCATAATAGAACATAGCAAGGGGTGGCGAAAGACACACACACTCTGGCTAGGCTTACTAATGGCCTAGGGTGTATAGTCTAGTATGAACCCATGAACCTATGAAGATACAAAACATACAGGACACTAAGGATAATCACAAGGCTTACCCAACTGATGGTAGGAACCAAGTTGGGCATCCACAGATATGCTCCGAATCACACAGATATTACAAGCAACATACCAAACACACACACATATTGCTAACATACAACCTGTCAGGTGCAGTGCAAACACCCCCCCACCAGAGTGCAAAATACCTATCCCAGCAGACTGATGGTCCCCTGACATTGCAGATGCTGAGGTAACAGCCATCATCTGCAAAGCAGAACACACAGCAGCAAAGGTATGTGATGGTGTCCTGTGCTGAGGCCAACATGGACTCCAAGAATAATGGAATGCCAAATCACACTACTGCCCAATGTCAGCCTTACCACAGGATATGTACCCAAAGAGCAGTGTACAACAACAGTGGTCCATCACAACAAAGGTGTTGCCTGAATGGATACTCCAAACTACCACCCCAGGATCCTGACAAGCTTGTTCTGCACAGCTATGGAAAGGATCAGTATATACCGCAGACAGAAGGCTATTGTGGACCTACTGATACTGGACCCTACACAGTGTGGCTGTCATAACTGCACAACCTGCCCCTAAACATGTCTGACCCATTTGAAGCAGTCATTAAGGTCATTGATGAGGGCAATATGGTCCACACAGTGTAGCTGGACCATGCGCATGCTTCTAGACAATACCGTACGAGTGCAGTATGGATATGTTCACCAGCTTAAATATATACCCCTATGTCAGTAGAGGGGTTGCAAACCAGACCAAGGACAGAACTGACATGGTCAGACATGCCGCATCCATGTCAGACTACAAAGTAGATATGAGTGGCATCCCACAAGGCCTGGTCTTGGCCCCCCCCCCCGTTCTGTATATATGTCCCATAGGTATAGGCCAACATGGAAGGACTGTGACTGAACATGTATGCAGAGGAGTACAAACAGCCCACCATATCCGACCCCCAGCTGACACAAGCAACCCACAAAAGGGCCACCTACAAACAGACAACTGTAGCCATAGCCATGTCAGCAAGCTAATTGCAGAACTGTGTATAGACAACCACCATGGATATACAGTAAGTGCCCACAAATTACCACACAGGTGTTAACCCATGAGGTACCTAACATGTAATGTGAGACCTGGGTACAAAAGGTGATAGATATCCTGCACTGGACAAACATGTGGCTGTAGTGTTCACAGAAACATATACTATATACCCACCCAAACATGAAGGTTGGCAGATGTAGATAAGGGGAACTCACTGTGGTTCTGCAGTCATCCTCCATCAGCGTCACAAGTGACTACAATAGCCCCTGTGGGATATACCGCAGCAGACACCTCCATCAACTGTAAAGTCCACAACAGTACCCCACCAGGAGTAGCAAAGAGCATGAACAGATGTCATGTGTTGCCTGAGTAAACAAACTGCAGCCCCACACACCGCCATACTTCCCAGCTACAGGAAAGCTGCGCCTGATGTATGAAGCCATGTCCAACCTGGAATGAATGAACATGTTGCACCTTGTACAATCTGAATGGCAGTGAGCTATGCACATGATAGACCTGAACCCCAGCACTGACATACATAGGACAAGCTGTACAGAATGATCCATAACACAGAAGGCACCCCCACTCTTCAGTAAACTCCTGGTACAGGTCAGCCAGAGAGTCACATATCGACACCCCTCAAGAGGAATCCTGATGAGTGGATGGGAGATGGTAGGCTAACCCTGGGTATCACTGTTATGTCAGAGGTAGACGGAGGCGCAGTATACTAACCATGACATATGTCATGGCAAACTCCAGTTACAATGTGTGTCCAAGGACAAACACACCCTGTGACTAGCATCAGAAATGGCCTAGGGAACATTGCTAGTGTTTGCCAATGTCCACCCATGTTGTGGAATACACTAGCAATGTTGGACAAGCCTGGTGTAGGTAGTCCATATCTGAACATATTGCAACATGGTCATATGTGCACAACTGGCCCCTACACAGTCTGTTGTGCTCACTATGAAGATGTCAAGCAGTCATAGGACTAAAGCCCAGGATACTGTCCACCACAGTGAAAGTACTGAACCAGTACACTATTCGGTACTACAGTGTTAGGTCATTATGAAAGTATGTTGAGAACTGTCTGCAAAGTATCCCATGCAATCCCTGCAGGCACAGTATAATCCCTGTTGTGGCAGACACGAAGCAGTTGGCCAGTTAGTACACAACATGACACCCAACACACAACCATAAATGTGAGATATTGTTGAAGTTCACACACACCCAAATATGTGGTGGACTTCAGAGTGCAACATATGGAAAGCTCACACTGGGCATGCTCGCACACTTTGATAAATGAGGCATATGTCAGACAACATGCCATGGAAAGGCTGAACTGGGCATGCTCACACACTTAGGCCATATCTCCGTTTAGCAGTTGGCCACACTTATCTGGTATTTGTACGTGTCAGTCCAGGAACCAACCACAACACAGCAATCTGCCCAGTGCACACAGTAAATGACTACAGAGGCATAAGTGATATAGTGGATTGCCGTCATATGCAAACATCTTCCACAGATACACAAGTTGGTCATAGGAACAGGGAATGCTATGGCAATAAAGACCTGCAAACAGTAGAACAGCACAACAAATATTGTGCATCCGACAATTGAACATATGGGTGTAGAGGTCAATACTAGGCTTGTTGCCCTAGGGAATGACAGCTCAGTCAGAGTGTGCTTGGCATCTGCATCCCCAGGACTGTAGGCTACTGTGCCACTGTAAAGTAGGTCACAGAAGGCAACATGTGAGGCTAGTGAGCTGTGCCTCTGTCAAGCAGGGGCACCGTGGAGGTCCCAGGGATTGAATGTGCTAAGCCACAGCCATGTTGTCGGTGTGTGCTGTGAGAGGGTTGCTGAGGATCTCTGACAGTAGTTGTCCATCAATAACAGACTGAGGGGAGCCCTATCTGCATTCTCTGGACGATTCCACTGTCAACACTGTGTTGTAATGAGTATGTGTGAATGAAGTGCCATGCCGGAACTGTTCACAGATGTCCTCCCTCTGTGGGCTACAGCTCTGCAATGTATTATGTCACTCTGTCTGTTGTATGGCACATATATGGCTGGTGTACAGCTGACAGGTGTCTTGTTGTGGAGCAGTCATGGGTATATGTGGGATAGCATGACCAATGCAAACCATTCACATGCTCATAGAATGCAATTGTCAAGGATTATGCTGAGTGGCCAGTATAGTCCCCCAGCATGGGTCCTCTGAAGTCGACCACCCCAGTCTACACAAGTGTAGAGTCTGCTTGTGCTAAATACAGTTTGTGTGCAGTGACAACCTTGCCTGGGGGTGGAGATGGGATATGGATGTCCAGGGAAAGGTGGGTATGGTCAGATATCAACAATGGTGGCCTACCTCTGGTGTGGAACAGTGAGTACTCACGTTGCAGATGGACAGGTGCAATATGTATTCCCCCATTTGGCTTTGGTGTGTGGTTCTGCCATAGCACATGGACCCACAAATTGTAGTGGCTGTAGGGTAAAGTGGTAGAGGCCTGAGTACTTCTCACACACAATATGCCTGTACCTGATGTTAACAACTGGAATGGTGTATGTGAACACCTGCATATCCTGGCACTGTTCCCAGGGAAGCTAAGTGTGTGTCTGGTTGTGGGTGTGGTGTTCTGGACTGGTTGTGTTGTGTGTTACAGGTCCTGTGGTCACAAAGCATGGTATAGAACATAACCTGCCAGTGCGATGTGCATATCTGACCCTGACGTAGGTGGCTGCAAATGCATATATATGCTATCCCCCACCTGACAGGTAGTACTACATGTACATACCTCTGTAGAAATAAAGATGTCAGCACCCTATAAATACTACAGGTGCAGAGCAGATGCCCAGTAATTCGGATAGTGCGCTCTACTAATGCGTCTCTCTCAAGTGTCATAATGTAGTTAGGTTGGGGTTCGAATCCTGAAAATGCTCAGTGTGTGTGTGTGGGTGAGTGGGGTTTGTGTGTGTGAAAGGCTGTGAGAGGAAAATGTCCCTTTTGGCAACTGGGAAAACACACGACAGGATGCACATTCCCCTTTCTAAACACTGATGATGTCAGCACCCTATAAGTACAGCAGGAGAAGGAAAGCCACCCAGTAATGCGAATAGCACCCTGTGCTAATGTGTCCGTCTCGAGTGTCATAACATAGTTAGGTAGTGGTTTGAATCCTGCAAATGGCAAGTGTGTGTGTTTGGATGAGGGGGGTTTGTGTGTGTGCAATTTTGTGTGAGGGAAATGTCCCTTTTGGCAACTGGGAGAACACACTACAGGATGCACATTTCCCTTTCTAAACACTGATGATGTCAGCACCCTATAAGTACAGCAGGAGAAGGGAAACCTCCCAGTAATGCGAATAGCGCGCTCCGCTAATGCGTCCATCTCGAGTGTCATGACATAGTTAGTTAGGGGTTTGAATCCTGTACATGCTCAGTGTGTGTGGAGGGGGTTAGTGTGTGTTCAAGACTGTTTGAAAGAAGTATCCCTTTTGCCAACTAGGAGAATACACTACAGGATGCACATTCCCCTTTCTAAAAACTGATGATGTCAGCACCCTATAAGTACAGCAGGAAAAGGAAAACATCCCAGTAATGCAAATAGCGCGCTCCGCTAATGTGTCTGTCTCGAGTGTCATAACATAGTTAGGTAGTGGTTTGAATCCTGCAAATGGTACATGTGTGTGTTTGGATGAGGGGGGTTAGTGTGTGTGCAATTTTGTGTGAGGGAAATGTGCCTTTTGGCAACTGGGAGAACACACTACAGGATGCACATTTACCTTTCTAAACACTGATGATGTCAGCACCCTATAAGTACAGCAGGAGAAGGAAAACCTCCCAGTAATTTGAATAGCGCACTCTGTTAATGCATCTCTCCCGAGTGTCATAATATAGTTAGGTAGGAGTTTGAAACCTGTAAATGGCATGTGTGTGTGTTTGGATGTGTGGACTCTGTGTGTGTGCAATTCTATATGAAAAACATGTGCTTTTTTGAAATCAGGGGATCACACTACATGATGCACATTACCCTTCCCAAACAGTGATGATGACAGCACCCTATACATACAGCTTGAGAAGAGACATCTGCCAGTACTCAGAATAGCGCAACCTGCTACAGCGTCACTCTTAAGTGCCATAACATATTTAGGTTGGGGTTTGAAACCTGCAAGTGGCAAGTGTGTGTGTGTTTGGATGTGGGGAGTTTATGTGTGTGCATTTCCGTATGAAAAACATGTTAGTTCTGGCAATCAGGAGATCACACTACCTGATACACATTACCCTTTCAAAATACTGATGTTGTCAGCACCCTATAAGTACAGCCAGAGAAGAGGAACTATTTAGTAATCTGAATAGTGCGCTTTACTAATGCGTCTCTCTCACGTGTCGTGACTTAGTTAGGTAGGGGAATGAATCCTGCAAATGGCAAGTGTGTGTGTGTGTGGGGGTAGTAGGGTGTGTGTAAATGCAAGTGTGAGAGAACAGATCCTTTTGGTAAATACTACAATACACCAGGTGCTGCATACTCCCCCAGGGATGTCACCACACTATCAGCACAGACAAACAGGGCTAGTTGGCTAGTAATGCCAATAGTGCGCTCTGCTCCTGTGTCTATTACCATTGTCAGAGTACAGATAGGTATGTTTTGGTAACCCACAACTGCCACGTGTGGTTGTGTCACACAGCATGACCTTGTGTGGGTCTTTGTACATAACAATGCATGCCATTGCCTAAACCAGCAATGGCATTGCACACATGATGTATGTGTGTGACACATACACATAAATACCTGTGACCTGCAGTAGTTACCATGTCTGACACATGCCTCGAGTGGATAAATGGTATTTGCAATGTATACCAATATGACTGTGTCTTACTGTGCAGGGTCCGCATGCAGTATGTGTCTATACAGTGTGGCTGTATATGGTAAAATACCTACAGCAGGGTATACACATCTGGTCTGGGCCATATAGTGTACATGTAATCGATGTACAGGTGCTGCATGTTCCCACCTGTTGTGGTAGTGGTAACATGTCATTCCACTGCAATTCAGTGACCACATGCTGTGAACCCTTCAACTAGTGTTTTGTAGCAACAGTAATGCTCACGCACAATGTTTGGATGGATGCAGTCCAGCCATATAAACACAGTTCTTGAGACTGTCATATTGCCAGTGTTGTTATGGAGGATAGGTGGTCTTCCTGTGTATGGGAGGGTTGTGTGTGCCAGGCTATGAACCAGATGGCAGTCCGACACACTGTTAGCTGCACATGATTAGGCCCTGATGCTTTGTGCTGTGCCAACAACCTGGAGGTGTGTGTATCTGTGGTACCTTGGGATACCACCCCCCTGTCCATGTGTGTTACATGTGTAGGGGACGACATGCATGGTATGGGGCATAACCTGTCAGTGATGGGTAACACCTGTGAGCCATGAATCAGGAATCTGGTACTGCACAGACATTGCGGTTCACCGTGCTGAGGGCAGTGTCCGTTGCATGCATCTTCTGGTGTACACTGCTGTTGTTGTGTAGCAGCACTGTTAGTGTCCTAACCTGTGTGATACCCGCGGAGGTGGCTATGTAAACCATGTCCTGCAGCATAAGGCAGTATGTGTGTACCAAGGAGCTTTGCCATTATACATCGGGCCATGGGTGTCACGTGCAAGATGACCCTTGCACATCATTGTGGCTTCCCTAGCATGTAAGCACACGTTGACAGCCAGCAGATACCCTATGAATGACATTGGAGACTGAGCATAATGTAGACATACAACACCCTTCCCACATATAGTGGTAACATACCTGGTGAGGGTATGTTGGCAACCAAGATCAGGCTCATACTGGCCTGTGCCACATGCTGAGAGATCCATTCTATGTTCCCTATCATGTAGTCCAGGGAGGTATGTCTCAGGTCAGCCATACTGGCATGGTCAATGAGTGAGTCATATGTGGCCATGCCTCTGACTGACCTGTATGCATGTGTTCTGTGGTGGACCATAGTGCCAATGAGGCATATCACTGTGACCTTCACCAGATACAGCCTGTTGAGCGGGACCCCAGTGCAGCACCCAAGACAGGTACCTGACACGTCTGTAGCAGTTGTGTTGTGTAGCCCTACAGGCTGTGAGTGTGTGGCACAGGCGATGTGTGTGCCATGTGTGGCATGTGCTCTGTTCCGACGGAACATATGCCTGTGTGCCAGCTGCGGAGGTGTGTGATGCTCAGGCAGGATGCTATTCTGAGTCCCCACATATGCCCCAGTGTGTTCAGCATGCTGTCAGTGCGTGTCAATGTCTGACTTGTATTGTAGTCATTGTAATATATTTTATTTATTTATTTATCTATCCTACATTTGTTGACCGGGATAGTCCGACTGGATGCATGTCCATTTCCAGCGGAGGCCCGGGGAGAAAATCTACAAGGGTAAGCAGATACAGCATTATATAATACCAGCATTACATATTACAAACAGATTATTTACAGGGATTACATAAGTAAGCAAGTTAAACATGTTCCACAGGTTAAAGTTAGTCCTGAGCACAAGTCAGGATTAAATTAAATTACACAATAAACTGGTTAACAGATTTTACACATTCTAGTTAGCCAGGCTTGATACATTGACATAGCCAGTTAAGTGACAAATGTTGTTTGAGTCTAGTGTTAAATTGACCTAAGGTGGAAAGTAAGGTAATATCAGCTGGAGGTGAGTTCCAGGATCTACTTACAGAGTTTGCAAAGAGAGAATCACTGGCTGTGTTATTAAATTTGCTAGTCTGAATTAGTAGTTTGTTAGAGGATCGAAGCGATCTAGGATTGTTATAGGGGGTGATAATATTTGAAGTGCAGGAGTATTGTCCGGGTTATAGAGGATATTATAGGCCATAATCAGTTGGTTATACTGTATTAGGCTGGGTAGTTCAAGCCAACCAAGCTGATTTAGATTGATGCAATGATGTGTCCTAAAAGGCAGCCCAGTGGCAAACCTGGCAATGTGGTTGTAGCAAATTGAGTGTTTGTTAAGGACAGTCTTGTTCATATTCGAGAGTAGAGGGGATGCATACAGAAGGGTTGAAAGAAGGTGTGAGCGAGCTATGGCACTTTTAGCTGGAGGGGTTAGGAAGGCTTTTATTCTGTAAAGTGACCCTAGTTTTTTATTGATGGCTTTGATAATTTGGTTAACATGTAGGTCACATTTGAGATTATTGTCTATGATGACACCTAATAGTTTAGTAGATGGGTCAGAGGAGATTATTGTGCCATCAGTTGATGTTATGGTAAAGGTGAAAGCGGTAGACCTACGTGTTGGTGAAATAACAGCAGTTTAGTTTATTTGGGATTTAGGATCAGATGATGTTCAGAAAGCCAGTTTTCTATTGTATTAAAGGTGGTCTGGGTAGCTGACCATAACTCTACTGGAGATGTGGCTGAGCAGATCAGAGTAGAGTCATCAGCATATTGGATACAGCTGACTTTTGGGATGACAGTATAAAGGTCGTTAATGAAGATGGAGAACAGCAAGGGCCCTAGTATAGAGCTTTGTGGTACTCTGAGGGTGTTAGGTAGAAGGTTAGAGAGTTTGTTCTGCCAGAGGCCAGCCTGCTGTCGACCATGCAGGTAGGATTGAAACCATTGGAAGGCTCCAGTATCTAGACAGAATGTTTGCAGGGTGTGGATTACAAGTTGGTGATCAACCATATCGTATGCCTTGGAAAGATCCAAAAGAGGGCTGAGGATATATAATTAGTGTTGCAAGTATGGTTTATGGTGTTAGTAAAGGCTAGGAGGCCTGAAGTAGTGCTGTGATGAGGACGGAAGCCATGCTGAGTGTCTGCCATAAGGCGATTTTGGATTAGGTGGTGCATGAATTGTCTATGAATAAAGTTTCCATAATCTTTGCAAGTGGAGAGAGTATAGCTATTGGCCTATAATTGGAGAATTCAGTAGAGCTGCCTCCTTTGTGAAGTGGGATTACATAGGATATTTTCCAGATGGTGGGAAATTTAGATTCTACCATGGTTCGTTTGATTAGTTTTGAGACGGGGTAAGCAATAGCATCAGCTGATTTTTGTAGGTACTCGGCAGGGAGTTGATCAGCAGAAAGTGTAGTGGGTTTTACTTTTTCAATCAAGGTACGGAGAAGTGAAGTGGTGACTGGTTGGCAGCTGAACGCAAGTAGGTTTCAAGAGGTGCTACTTTCAGGACCAGGGGAGCTAGGAGGTAGATGGCTAGCTAGGGCTTGAAATGTCTCAGTAAAGAATTGGTCAAAACTATCAGAAACATCTTCAGGGGTTTTATCAATAGTAGCAGCAGGGATTGGGGTTGAAGTTTGTCCAGGATGTAGTATATATGACATGCCACCTGACAGGGTATGGCATTACTGGGTTCAGAGAGCTCAGTCCCCAGATTGGCTGTGTGGTGGCATCCCACACATGTGTTCTACGTTCCTGGCCAAGGGTGATGGCTGACTGCATACATGTGGCAGCTGTGACATTGCCACATGACTCACATAAACCACAACTGGACCATAGATGTGATTCACAGGTTACCTTTGCACATGCTACCCTAGTAGTGTGATTGCCATGGTGAGTACCAACACATAGGGCCAATGGGGAACAACATACTGAAGGTGTGTATGTGTGGGTGTACCGCAACTGTTTCATAGCACTGGCATATATGACTGCACATGTGGGTAAATGCCAGTCAAGACATGTGCAATGTGTCACAGGCAATGTACATGCGTACAGGACAGACAGTGACGTTCTGTCATGTGTAAAGTTGACATACGTATTGTACACTATGCAGATGTCACTAGGAGTCTACAGAAGCACTGTAACTCTGCATTGCAGGTGTAAGCAGTGTTCCAGGGAACCCCAAGTGAACATGCATGCAAACAAAGCTACAGTAAGCAGGGCTGGAAGTAGTGCATTGTACAACAAAGAAGGGGTAACAATAACAGTAAGTAACAATGCAAATATGTAGGCACTATCAACATGTACCCAGGAATACACAGCGCAGATGCCCATGGTAGAACTGATATTATGTCATAGTTATTTGTGATTTGGATTACATTGGTACTGCACACATATCTACATGCACAAACATCCACATTGCATAGTCGTTGTGGGCAACTTGACACCATTACTGTACATGTCCACCATTGCATATCACCACTTGCATTAGCTTCCCCCCTGTGCTACCCATGTATGCGGCTATCTGTTGACAACCTTACCACCGGCATGCAATTATGTGCAGCTGTTACACTTTGGTATGTACTATGGGTGCAGATAACAATTCAGGACATTTATACAGTTACTGCAGCAGGCATGCTAGGATATACACACAGTCATAGCAGCACACTGTACTGTTACCAGCATGATACTACTAATACACTTTTATGTAGTCACCCTGTGCATCAGCAACGTGTTTACCTGTTCCCGCAATGATGTTGGAGATTGCAGGAGGTGGCACAGTGTCATCATATGCACAGGGTGTGAATTAGGTATGCCTGAGTCAGCCACTGATACCACCAACTGACATGTGTGTGTATGTGTGTTGGTGAGGGGCAACAGTACAGGGTGGGGCAGTGTTGGTGCAGTGTGTGCATGTATGCACGCACACAGTTCCACCTCATGGCTGCCATATACAGGGGTTTGTGGACAGCCACAGACTGCACCTGGCAGGTCATACAGATCAGTGTCTGTGGGCACGGACACGGTGCCTATGCCTGGCAGGGGTGCTACGGACCATAGCCAGTACTAAGCCAGACTGGGTACTGTCATCAGAAGCGGGAGTGTGTTGACTGGACACAGGTCCCTGTTGGGACTGTCCAGAGCCACGTGCATGTGGTCTCCTGGGGCGTTCCGATGACAGCACAGACCCAGCATTGCTGGGGCTGCTGCTGGCACTATGGGGGCATGCGCGAGCCTGTTGTCGTCCACGCCAACTGCCAGCTGCTGCTGTTGCAGGCATACGGCCACGTCGACGCCGCAAACGCCCACCATTGCCCTGGCTCATGGACATTTGGTTGTGGAACTGCTGTAATATGTCCCCACAACGTCTGTCTATGACATCGGTGAAATTACGGATAGCATCCGCAATGTCACGCATACTGTCTGTCATGGCTGTGCAACATGCTCTCAGCTCCCTCAGACCCTGTCTGGTGTACCTTTCCATACGCAACTGTGCCTGCATGACAGTCCGAAACATAGCTGTGGTTGACAGACCTCTTTGGGCACATCGGCCAGAGGCAGTACGCCCACGGATGCTCCCACGAGAACCCATGGGCAACTGTCTGTGTGGTACCATCAGAGGACCCTGCCCATGGCTGCTGTGTGGGGATGCATGTGCCACAGGTACCACATTACCCTGGTCTATGCCCACTGTATCCTGTCCATCACCTAGGGACAATGATGACAAAGGATGTACTGGCAGGATGACTGTGCACAATGATGGGGTTGACAGCTGTGTACTGTCAATTGGCTGACCAATGGCGGACCCTGACACACCTTCCTGTACCATTACACAAATATCATCATTACCAGTACGCGTGGCACAAGATTCAGGTTCCCTGCTGCAGGTCACCAGAGCAGCACCAGAGCCTGTGGGAGGAAGACAGGAAACACAGTTTACAGTCTCCAGACATTGTTACCAGTGATGCACTTCTGCACACATGCACACATGCACACATGCACACAGGCACACATGCACACATGCACACATGCAGACATGCACACGTGGACACATGCACACGTGGACACATGCACACATGCACACATGCACACATGGACACATGCACATGGACACATGCACACTGCGTGGTCACATGCACACATGGACACATGCACACATGCACACATGCACACGTGGTCACGTGTACACATGCACACATGCACACATGCACACGTGGACACAGGCACACATGCACACATGCACACATGCACACGTGGACACAAGCACACATGCACACATGCACACGTGGACACAGGCACACCTGCACACATGCACACATGCACACATGGGCACAGGCACACCTGCACACATGCACACATGCACACCCCGCAGTATACACACAGAGCACTACTGAGTTACACTACTGTTACTAGCATTATCAGGACTATTATAGGTTATGTTAAACACACTCACCAGCATGGATGGCCTGCCTTGCTGTAACCCGGAGGGACCTGCAGAAATGATGAGATTAATGTCAGTGGGCACAACTGTGCCATTGATATTGCATATGATACAGTGCAGTAGTACACCAGTTGCCTTTCACACGTCAGCTGCTGATATTGCCAGTATCACACATGCACAATTACATACTATGATGACAGATACATACCACGGACACACCTTACACATGCATAAACTAACAGTGTACAGAACAGTCAAGTGTACATATGGCGTATTACCTGCACGCTCCATGTCGTGCTGCTGTGTGGATCCAGCCTCCATCATGATGCAGGTGTACTGCTGTTGCTGTTCTGGGGCTGGAGCTACAACACTTAGGAGTAGCCCCTCCAGTCTGGTGAGGGGGGGGATGAGTGGCCACCCCACCTCCTGTGGCAACCTGTTGCCTGTGGATATCTGATGCACGCTGATGGACACTTCGGATTAAATCACTGCAGTGATGTCGTACCTGCTCATATGTCCTATTATGCGTGCCAATATCATTTACCCTACGGACAAGGTCTTGCCACAGTGCAGCCCTCTCCTGCTGATTCTGACTGGTGCAGGAAAACAGGATGTCATACTCCCACACCAGGCTCTGGTGGATCTCCTCATCTTCCGCTGCAGAGTAGGCGGGATTACGCTGACGCGCCATCTCCCTGGAAGAGAACACAAACAGGATATCAGCAGACTATGTCAGCAATATATGGCACACATAATATACATGATACTCATGTGTAGTGATATACTACTACTCCCATATGTTGCATGTGTGTGTGTCGTGGTGGATACACAGGTACATGGCCAGATATCAGTGCTCAGCCAACACCTGTGCAACAATACCTGCCACATTCCACACAACATAGTAGCATGCCCCATCGGTCAGCAAACACTGACAGGTCCAATGTACAACCTCACTCTGGGGGTTCATCCCAAGGTACCGTATGTGGGACGCCATCCACTAGTGTGATGTGGACACAAGTTACTCGGCCTGGATATACATATCCCACCACCACCACCAGCACAGTAGACTACTTTGATATGTATGTGATTAGACAGTTATTCACTTGTTGGGACTGAGATGGTATCCATGCAGCACACTGGGCCAGTGGAAGCCACAACCCACACTGCTGACCCCTTTGCAAATGCTTACCACAGACATGCCACAGATTGCATGGAACTTGCACACACATTTCTAACCCAGACCCTATCCACAAAGGTTAGGCATCCTGTCCAGTGGACCCCAGACAGAGGCAGATTGTATAACAATAGCAGGAGGCTACTGCAGGACAGAGCACATTCACATTAAGGGAAGGCATCTGTGGTCAGCACTGGTACTATGCTACGGTCCATCATAACAACAGCCACAGCCTACTCTGGGAGGGAAATGGCCACAAACACTATGGATGACCACAAGGCCTTCTTCAGTTATGTTACACATATGGACCAAATGCCTCAGATATGCTCTGTGTTAATACACACCTACTTAACATTCACCAAACACACGGATATTGGCAACAGTCTTGCAGACAGGTTCGGTGCACAACTATCCCCTCCTTCTCCCCCACCAGTTGAAATAGTTATCACAGCTGTATGTAACCTCCCTATCATCTCACATGTCCAGGTGAGGGCTGCCCTCCACAGAGCAGAACACACAGCATCACCGTGACCTCATGGTATCCCTGGATGTGTGCTACCTGCACTCCAAGAGAACATACAACCGCATATAACACTGATAATTTATCTTGGCTGTACTACAGGATATGTACCTGGACAGTGGCATACAGCGACAGTGGTCCCACACCACTAAGGAGGCACCTTGACTGACCCTGGGAACTACCACATCATATGCATAACCAGCCTGGTCTGCTAAGCTATGGAATTATGCAGTGTGGGATGCATATGCAGTGATATCGGGTACCTGCAGACACTTGTTCCCAGCCAGTGTGCCTTTGTGATGGGCTGATCCTGCCTTTTGAACCTGGCTGACCTTTCAAAGCAGTCACTACAGCCATTTCTGAGGGCAACGCACAGACAACTGCTGCCAGGATCATGGCCTAACATTGATTGACATGTAATGTATGGTCATCCCCTTTTGGTGGAACTACGTACACACGACATATCACATGGACATACCTATAGATACAGACCTATGACACATTTGGAGGGTTCACAGTATGCACACTATTAACCTGCTACATTGCATTACCTGTGTTTGTTGCAGCTGGTTGCGTTACCACTGCTTCTGATTGCTACTGCTACTGTTACTGCTGACAGCTTAGAGTCACAGAGTCACAGTGTGTAGTTTTTTTTTTATTGTTCTCTCTCTCTCTCTCTCTCAGTTTTCTCTCTCCCTCTGTCTGCTTCCAGACAGTGCAATGAATGTATTGCATGTGTGGAGTGTTTTTACTGGATGCTTTTGTAGGTATCTGCATAGGTCCATGTGATGGCCTCTGCACCAATTGTAAGCCAGCATTTGCTAATTGCATACAGCCAGTTGTGTACTGATTGCAGTTCTCACTGTGATTTCAGGTCAGTGCTATAAAAGGGTATGTAAGATAGGTGTTGCCCTTTCAGATTGTAAGGGCGGGGACCATGCTGATATGCTGTGGACACTGTTCTGTGAGTGTAAAGGTTAGTATCTCTGTCATGATTCAGGCTGTGTTGTAGATTCACATTTCTCCATTCCTCTCTCCTGTTCCCTGTAGTAAGTGTGTATGCACAATGACACCTACAACTATATATAGATATATATTTATATATATATATATGTACATATACATACATTTATATAGGTACATTAACTGACATTATTACCTACAAGCTAACAACTAGCATGGCTGTTTCTGTTCACACTATCCGGTAGTTTTGACAGTAATTCTACATGACATGCTTTGGGTACTACACATCCTATATTCCCTTTACATTCATCCCTACTATTACATGTTATATTTATTTTAGCACAATGCTCTTGTATAAGAGTCATGGCTTAGTGGTAGGTCATACAGACTAGTGTTTCCAAGGTCCTGGGTTCAGGACTGACAGTGGGATTTTATTTTGCTTTTGAACTGAGTACAGGACCTGTCAATCAAAGTGACTAAGACACTTTTAAGCAGTTGTAACCGGGTTAGCACTGGTTTGCGCAGAGCTCACGCATGCGCACTGGCATTTAGCTCCACGCACACACGCGCACACCCACTTACAACCGCTTAAACGCAGCTTACTCTGGCGCACACCCGCTATTTTCTTTGAAAGAAATGAAAATGGGGAGACAGGAAAGTGGTGAAAAAGGGGTCACAAAGAGGGTAAGACAGTAGGGAAACAAGCTTGGGATTTGCAGGAGGGATGTAGGTAAGGCCCATAGCTGCCCATTTCTTCATCAGCAACAGCTGTGCATATGTATGTAATTTGGTGTGTCATTTGAAACCTTCCACCCCTGAGAGAGGTGTCAGGACAACAATAATACTTGTTGTACAGCCAATTGTAATTGATAGATTCCATGTCCAGCAGACATGTGTGCGGAATGGGCAACTATGTATGGGGCATAATTTTTTTGTGGGTACAGAGTGCCCCTTTTTTTTTTTTTTCAGGTGAGAGTGGTATGTCAGGTGAAGGAAGTCGGTACAGCTGGGGAGGTAGGTTGGGTAGGTAAACAGACAAGACAAACAAGACGCATACAGGGGTGGTGTATGACACGTGTGGGGGGGTTACACAATTGACGGGGACAGAGGTTTGGATATCCAGAGCCCATGAGCCCACAGATGGCAACAGTGGAATTGATATCCCCACCCATAGGCAGTTGCCACTGTTCCTTCACTGCCCAGGACGGGGCTGTGCTGGGGGCTGTGTAGGCCAGGCAGCAGGCATGCCCATACATTGTGCCACCCGTGCCTCAAGCTGGTGTAGGGGCTCGAGAACAGAGTCCCGAATCTCCCTACGCACCACAGTCCGGACGCTACGGAGGGTGAGTGGTGGTTCTCCTCCGGCCACACTTGCAGAGGGGGGGGGGGGTGAGCCCCATACCCTGCAGCACTTCCACCTGCAGGTGGCACAGGGCCACCGGAGGAGGGTCCAGACTCGGCACTAGTGCCAGGTGCACTTGCCAGCTGAGGTGGGAGAGGTGGGTCCGCTGGAACCCGCCTTCCCTGTCGTCCTATGTTTTGCATTATGTCATGACAGTTTGGGTTAGTGACATATAATACCATTCACAATTAGTTGTAACAGCATGCATTAGTATTCCCATTAACCAAACACCCAGATATTCACACCATTGAACAGCGTACATAACACATGCATAATTTGAACAGCAATACACAGTCCAACAACATGCAGGGTTAATTGATGGCAACAGGCCATCAGGTTTGGATGTATGAACTGGGCAGATGCATCAACGGACATGCAAATATATATGACCCAACAGGACAAATGTCCAGGGGTGTTAATTGTGATTGCACATACCATTTTCACGTGGAATGGGTTATATGTGGTTATAGGGTCGGGTAAAGAAAATAATATTAACACCTTCAAATACCAATACATATGCTGTACATTTCTAATAGCTACAGATATATACACACTACTGTTCTAACTACAGTTTTCGATATGATAACTATTTCAACTTGGTGATAGGACTGTTACTGCAACATCAATATACATTTTATTGTTCTTCATACACATTCATATCTAGCTTTGTTCAGCTACATCATCCTGCTACATTTGCTTTATATAACTGTAGACAAGTGTGGATGTTTGTATATCAGACAATCATACTATCTGCATATATATATTGCAGACTAAGAGCATACATATCCAGATTTTGGGATACACATTCCAGATGCAGCAACACTTTGAACAGATTCTCGCTGTTTGGTTTTACTTTTGATTCCTCCACATGCATTTCCTTATCTCTGTCTTGACTGCAGTATACTTTATTCAGGGGTTATTACTACTGTATTGCTGGATTCATGACACTTTCTCACACTCTCTCACTTACTTTTCATTCTTCTTTACTCATTCAGGATGTTACTTACTTCTAGGCTTTATTGACATGTTTTACCTGTAGTTATTACAATCCTTTCCAGCAGTCTCACTTTCTGTCATGTTTCAGCATTTCAACAGGGATATATTTCAGCCACATGTGATTTCATCCTCTTCTGCAGCTATACTTTCAGCCTGCTGCAGGTTGTAGTACTATTTTCTTAGCAGGTGGGGCATTTTATTTCAGAATTTATGTCAGACATTTTCATTTTTCTGTTTTGGCTTACAGGCTGCAACACACTTCTTTTGTAATCAAGCAATACTTTTGCAAACACTTTCACACTGTTGCTTGCATATTTTATTCCTTTAGTGACTATACTGCACTCTTTAAGCTGACTGTCATACTTTTTATATTTCTTTACAGTTACTGGTAGTGGATTATTTGCAGCCTGCCTGGTGGTGCAACTGGTGACCAGCCTATCGCCATAGGCTCTGCGGTTCG